>NC_048437.1:8819257-9142212 GCF_004353265.1 Vitis riparia
TGTTATCCTTAGCAAATTATTTACTTTCTTTCTTATAGGATGCCATACCGTCCCACTTTTGCCCATATTAAGTTCGAAGAAACTTCAACCTTAATATCAAACAAATGATGAAGTCTCTAATTAGGTAAAACCTATATAAGAATCTAAAATCAGTTTGGGTTAAATTTCTTTAGTAAGAGTGAAAATAGAGATGAAAATAATGAACTAAAAGAGAGTAAAAAATAAAGCCAGGCTAGCACCAAAAAAAAAAAAAAAAGAATTGAAAATACTAGATTATAGTTTTTAAATTTCATGATAAGTAATGGCTCATGGGATCAAATATAGGCAATACTCCCAAAATTTATTGGGAATTTGTATTGAAACCTTTGCAACTTATATCAAATTAACTCGAAAGTTTCATAAAGGTTGTACTTTTTCAAAAGAAAGATGAAAAAAAAATGATGAAAATCAATAAAATATTACAAGAATGACAAATGATTGAGAAAATAAAAGAGAGATGATCTAGAAAAAGAAGATACATGATGGTTTTCGGATGAAAACAATCTTGTGGAAGATCCTTTTAAACAAAGATGATGAGAAAACAAACAAAGTGAAAGAGGCGTAGGTGAATAAGCACTTTGGAAAGTAGTCTCTTTTCCTTGGGTTCATACAAAGGGTAGTTGCCAAGTATTAAATGATAAATAACCTCCAAAAAATAAAGACAGACTTAGCACTTGATGGACTTGTATGCTAATAAGACCATGAAGCAATATATATAAGAAGGCTTGTAAAAAAGTTACCACTTCATAATTTTCTTACTCTGGATATTAGTCGAGAAACCATGAATGGAAAAAGGGTCATCGAAGGAGCTTAGAGATGTACCATGATTCGGTAATCAAGTATGACCCCTACTTGGGTCAATCATTAAATTTAAAACTAATTTCTTTCCCATTGTAAAACTATAATATAGGGTCTGCAAACATGAACGTCCTGTAGGGAATTAAACCGAATTTCCAACCCGTGAGAAACAAAAAATTAGAGAAAATACATGCCAAAGAAAAACAATCACAAGCACAAGACAGTATTACGTGGTTCGACAATTTGCTTACGTCCACGGAGGAGTTGCAGTGATATCACTATTATCAGGGAAGAATACAGAGTACAACCTAGCGGCTACAATATTCTCTCTATATATATAACACGGCAACCCCACCACACTAAAAAACCCTAATTACAAAAAAGTGGTTCCACAATGGGCTAAACGGGCCCAACAGGCCTCAATAAATCTCCTATTAAAAAACCATGCAATATTATTCGGGTCGGGTCATCAAACTGGATCAAACAAAACTAGGCTCCACAAAGCCCAACACGTCCATCTTGTTGAGTGGGCAATTTATGATAGTTCTATCAAGTGCATCTTGAAATCTCAAAGAATTCACGTCCTTCATGCCACTCCTCATCTCTTCTCTTATGATAACTCCACAAAGCTTAGTTACTTGTTGGTCAATTATAAAATTAACTAAGCATGACAAAAAAAAAAGAAAAAAGAAAAAAAAAGAATAGAACAATTGGTCCTTGGTTTTTGGAAACTTTGCTTTAGAAGGGTGCTTGGGGGTGACATATGGTCATCCCTCTTATCAACTGTACAATGGTGGCATTCAATAAGCAGTTATAGTTGTAGAAGTAGCAAAGACATTGTCAAGATTTGGTTTAATTTGGATTGGGCACCATGAATGATTCTTTAGTCATGGTAGCGTGGAGTTGGAGTGGAATGAATGATACAGTTGGTTACATTTTGAAATGTCTCTTTACTTGATAATATCAAATAAAATTATTAAAAAAAATAATTATTTAAAAATTTTAAAAATATTATAAAATTTTGAAATATCATAAAATATTTTCTAATCCTCTTATCATATTTTATATTATATAAATCTCTTCATTTTTTTTTATATTTTTTAATAAAATTGAATAATTTTTTTTGGTTGACATCAACGATAAAATAATTTTTCTTTAAAAACTTAAAAACTAAAAATATAAAAATAAAATATTAACTTTTACTTTGCTAGTAAGGTAAAGTACATTAAATAAAAATATAGATACAGAAAAAGAGAAATACAATTAAAGTCAATATATTTTTTTATTTTTTAAAAGTATTTTAATTTTAATTGTATTTTTTATTTTTAAAATTTTTTATTTTATTATTGTTCAATATCATAAAGATGTTTGTTTTTTGAAAGAAAAAAAAATCCTCAATTAAATCAAGTCTCATGATTAAAAAAATATAACTAAGAAGGAGATTAGGTTTTTTACTATTAAACATCTACTTGTGTACTTATTAATTGATGTTATTGATATAACAAGTAAAAGATTCATATCAGTAAATAATTATTTAATTTATAAAAAATTGTATGTATTTTTAAATAGATAAAAATAAAAATAATTTATAAAATCTAGATTTTTTTATATATATATATTTTAAATTAGTAAGGGTTATTTGATCATGTTTTCTAAGATTTGTATTAAAAGGATAAAAAATAATTTTAAAAAATATAATCAAGTATATGTTTTCCTTTTATTTGAACAATAGGGTGAAAACTATTTTTGCTTAATTTTTAAAATTTTATTCTTTATTTTGTCAAATAATGTTAGAAAAATTTTAAAATAATTTTTTATTTTTAAAAATAAAAAATTGTTTTTAAATCAATCAACACCCTATTTTTCTCGATTGTTTAAGACAACAATAAATATTAAAGTTGTTTTTTTATAATTAAAAATAAAAAGGTAAAATTCGACTCTTCGAGCAGGGTAGTAACGCCAATCTACAGTCGATCAAAAGAAGACATCTTTCCAAATTGAAAAAACCATCCCGAACGCCACTGAACCTTCCAGGTCTTCCATGGCCCAAGAACCACTCCCCTAACACTTGGAATTCTCATCTCCGAAAATGTTTTTTGCCACCGCAATTTCAAAGAAGCTTGTCT
Source organism: Vitis riparia (assembly GCF_004353265.1). Classification (NCBI taxonomy): domain Eukaryota; kingdom Viridiplantae; phylum Streptophyta; class Magnoliopsida; order Vitales; family Vitaceae; genus Vitis; species Vitis riparia. The sequence goes on from NC_048437.1 coordinate 8,822,221, forward strand.
CTCTGTTACGGCCATGGCTACAACAAGAACCAGAATTGGAACTCAAGTTGGGGTTTCTTCGCTCCAACGGAATAGCAAAGAACCTCCGTTTCGACACTTCCGTTCTCAATCAGCTTATCGACGACACTCCTGGCCTTTCCTTCAAGGACGTTAGGGTTGATCATTTGAGCTTTCAATTATCGTATTGTTCTTTTCCCGCGTTAACGATCGGCGTTCGTGGTGTTCATGTCACATTATCAGGAGGGTGAGCTACTGAAAATTTGGATTTTATTTTCTTTGTGAATTCGATTGATCTTTTGGATTTTGGTGAAGGGAATTGAAGGAGGAGAGGCGTTTGACACCAAGGGATACGTATTCGGAGGATATGAAGAAGATTCTAGCTCTGATTGATCCGGAGGTGAACGCTTAAAAGCCTGTAGCTCCTTCAAAGTGTTTATACTGTTGTATCTTTATACTGAGATAATCTGTTACGAGTAACTGGTCTTGGTTTATCTAGGTTATGTCTCAACTCATCTCCTGAATAAGAGAGAAGAAATGGTTTTTGTACTACACTAGTGACCTCGAGTAGTAACGTTACATTGATATTCCTCTCCATGCGGGATGAAAATTGATGTAACAAATTGCAACTGATTTTTAAAAAACTTTGCTACATGTTACCTGGTTTGGAACATTTTTATCATAAAAGTTTTAGCGGCAGAAAATAACCTGCTGAAATGAAGTTTTATTGGTAAATTGAATGACTATGGCTGGATCTTTGTACTCTTCAATGCTGTTTTGGTCTTGTTATTGTCAGCAAATCCATCAGTTAAACAATAAACAGTTCATGTGATATCCTGTTGATTTGAGGGTCAGCCTTGGCTTCCTCAACTAGCCCCCCATCAAATGATAAAAGTGTACTTTTTGCAGTATGTCAAGTGATTACTGAATTTGGCCCCATCAACGCTATATTTCTTCTTCTTAGTTCACTTGGATATGCAAAAGCATAGTTGCTTTGTTTTTGTTTGATTTGCAGTTCTAAACCTTTGTTTATGAATCTTTCATGGATTCCAGGGTACTGCTTTGCATGACATGCTTGAAAGGATCTCAGGCACCACACTTTCAAGAAATTCTCTGGCAACTTCTTTTTTGAATGTTATACTAAACCACTGTAGATTAGAGATCCATGACATTCATATGCAAGTGCAGTTTTCCATGTCCACTGATTCCTTTGGGTGTTTGTTTGAGATGAAAGAGCTTAGTATGGAGTCTCAATATCTGAAGCATGGATGTCTTCTTAAAGGACTTGTTGGGGCTCTTTTTGCACCGTTGAAAGAGAGCTGTTTTGTTATTGATGGTAGAGGTTTTGAGATCAGACTGAAGAGGGAAGAACACATCAACTGTGTTTTACCTGCTGTAGATCTGTTTGCTTGTATCAAATTTAAAGATCTTCAACCTGTAGACATCAGTCTTCGAGTCCCACAAGTGAGTTTTTCACTTTCCCCACTTGATCTTCCTATTATATTAGCATTTGACATGCTATTATCCCAAGGATCTAAGCGTGTAAGAAGTGGTCGACAACTATGGAGAATAGCTGCAAGCAGAATTGGTTTTCTAATTTCAGTTCCCAGATTGTCATTACAAAGATTAATCAGTGTTGTTGGTCTGTGGATACGTCATGTAAATACTTATGAGTATTTACTTTCGCAAGTTGGATATTCTGCTGACTGCTTAGTGAAAAGATCTGCTGTCAAGATATCAGAGGACAAAATGTTTTCCAATTCTGTAAAACACAACTGGAATGTTATATCTGAAATTGAGAAGGAGCTGCCTGCTGAGGCTATTGCTCAGGCACGACGAATAGCTCGCTATAGAGCAGCATTGAATGTTCAACATGCTGGAGATGTTTATATTGAACCACTAATCAATAATCGCTTCAAATTCATCTGCAAGATCATTTCACTGCTAAATTTTATTTGGAAACTTATTTTCAGCATATTCCACTTACTTTTACATTTTTTATGTTTGAGGAATCCCTTTTCTGAACATCAAAAAGTTGATGTTAACTTGGGAATTGCATCTGATGGTTCCTGCCCACGGTGTTGCATCAGCCTTAACCTGGGAAAGGTTTCTGTGATTGTTTCCCCAGTTAACGTGGTTTGTCCTCCTGTTAGTGAAAAATTGGAATCAAATATTGGGATCTCTTACTCTGAATTACTTTCATTTTGTATTTCAATTGACATGCTGTTATTAATATACAAAGAAGAAATTTGTGAACACAGTGTGTCATTTTCCTGTGGCCAATTGAAGGTTACATCCTCATCTGCTATGGAAGATCTTGTTGGGGAAAGCAGTTCAAGAAATTCTTTTGGTTCCTTAAAGGGACATCAGAAAGAAAAAATAAATGATTCAAAAACTATTCTGTGGGGTGAGCCTGCACAAATGTTTCTCCTTATGGAAAATAGTACTACTAATCATGCTGAAAGTGCTAGTGTCTCATTTTTAGAAAATCTTTTGGAAGAAATGTCATTGTCTTGGCAAAGAACTAGCTTGAAATTTGAGGGAAGTGAGATCCAGTTTTTGGAAAATCCATGCATCCTCTTGGGGATTAAAAGCTTTTTGATTAGTTCAGGCCTTAGGGATCTAGATCCTGGGTTATGGAGTTGTTGCTTGACAGTGGGAAAGTTGAACTTCTCTTTGGGATATTCATCTATATTATCAGTTGCCCTGCTTTGTAAGCAGATACAACATGCTCTTTGCTGGGCTAAGGATAATGGGAAGTTGAGGGTTATTTCTCATTCACCAGAAACCATTGAAGATCTGCCTGAAACCAATTTGAGTAGTAGATACAAGTTCTATGCTAGAGAAATGAAGACAGCAATTATTGGAATGCTTCCGGAGAAACGTGTTGAACTTGGAGTACTCATTGCCGGTCCTCACATCCAAATGTCACTGAGAAAGGAGGGGTTTAATGGTAGCAATGAAGATATGAATCATGTAGTTGATCAGGATGATTTTGAACTTGCCTTTGATGTGCACAATATTGAACTTGCCCTTTGGCCAATGCCAAATTCTGAATTTGCATCATCTATTGGGCACCTTGGATTGAATGATGTGGAACCACAAAGTCTTAGCTGGAAAGAGCCTCGGATAATTGATACTCCTAAATCAAATGATGAAAACTATAAATCTCAAAGTCGGACTAGTCTTAGTTTTTACCTAAAAATTAATGGTTTAAATGCCTACTGGGAGGCCTCAGACAAAAATCAAGAGAGCAAAATATTTGCATTAAAGCCAATAACCGTGCAGTCATCATCATTCAGGTATGGGTTCTGGTCTTTGGCTTCTCTTTACTTTTCTTCATCTGGAAACTTTGATGTGCATAGTATTTATTGATTTCTGTGACACTTTAGCACATTGAATAGGTTGACAATTTCAACTGATTGAGTTTATTGTCTACCCATGTTATGAACTGTTCCAATCTCCATGCTTATAGATCAGATAGTTTTCTGTAATGAAGTGTGCATTCAGTGAATATTCTTAAACGGAAAATACTGTGGTAATATGTTTAATTTGGATTTAGGAGGAAATGTAAAGGAACTGGTTGAAATTCCAATCAAATCTTTTAATACATGTCAAAACAGGTATTTTTGCTCACAGTTCACCGACAGAACTAAATTCTACTTATCTCAATTCAACTAAATGATGCCTTACTGCTTGCTGAAGTTTTGTTTGTTTCAGTTACTTTTCCTTAATTGAGAAAGATTTTGAATACCATGAGATGGTGGAAACAACCTCTTTTATGTGTGTGTGTTTGTAATCAAGCAACACAGCTGCTTTTCTACGGTACACCATGGATTTGTTTCTTTTTAAATTGAACCATGCCAACTAGATTGCCTTTTTCCCTAGACCTGGAATTTTTTTAAACTTTATTTTATTTTATTTTTGGGGTTTGTTGTCCTTTTCTAGTCTAGTGCAGTCAATAATCATTGAAGCATTCCGCTATATCAATTGCAGGGAGTCTCTCCATTCATTTAGCACAACTTTTGTTGCTTTCTCAGCAGCTTTGCATGGAGTGGCTACAGGATTCACCTTTTTGTTGTCTATGGATGAATTGTATGTTTTCCTTCAGGTGATTCTGTTGTTTTTGTTGTCCTAGATCCAATAAAAGAAGTCTCTTATTTTTTCTTAATTATCTGGTTCATTAAGACTATTCAAGTTACTCACTTGTCATCCTTGTTATTTTATTTTTACCATTCTATAATTAAATAGTTGTCATTTTGACAGGTGGTTGTGAGCTTGTTTTCTTCAATATCACTTGCTTTTACTACCGTTAATTCAATGGATTGTGTACATTGTCAAGAATTTATGAGGCAAGAGGTGATCTTTGCTTCACCTGAGAATGAGGAGAAGTTGGCAGCTATTGCAACAGGGGCATCTTTGATTTCCAAGAGAATTCTATTTGTGGTTAATGGCACTTTCCAGCTTAATTCAGTGGACATAATTCTTCAAGATTCAAGGAAAAGTGATAAAATGGAGGGTTATTTAAAAACTATTAATGGTTTAAGTGCCAAGAACTTGGATGAGGTGCCTGAAGACGGAATTTGGATTTCTGTTCATCAAACATGTTTTGTGATTTCTTGTGAAGAAGGGAAACTGGAAGTTCACACTGATTTATCCCGAATCCAGTCTGTTGTTTTCAGATCTCAGAGTCCAATAGAAACAAGTATTGATCAGTCTGAACTTAGAAATTTGCTGCAACAATCTCTTGATTGCTTATATGAAATATCTCTTTCTAATCTTGCATTTACTTTCTCCTTGGCATCCCTTGAGAATGTTCCATCATCAGGAAGTGTGACCAATGTACTGGATGGTTTTACTTCTGGTGATATTTCCCCTTCAACAATTGCCACTGAAACGTCAAATCTTCATTCTCTTGGTCTTAATCAGGCGTTAGGGTTTGCTTCAATTAACCTAGAACCAGCATCAAGTCATTGGTTACTCATAAATATTTCAGTCAGTGAGATTTTTTTGGTGAGGTCTACGGTGAAGAATGTTCTGGCTGGAGCACATCAAATGAATAAACTTTTGTCATCCCTTTCTGTTGGCGGAGAATTTCAGACAATCTCTTGGGCAGTTCAGGTGTTAATCTTACGGATTAAAATATTTATCTTCTTTATACTTGTTGCATTTCATCTATACTTGTTCATCCAGTCAACCTTGTCAACCCTCTCTTATACATGGTTCTGCTTCCAAATGATCACTTGTTGAATTTAAATCGTGTAACAACTAGCTGCTCCATATTCAAATTCTGAATTCTTCTAATTGGTGTGATGCCTGATGCTTCTGAGCAGGGTGGTTTTGTTTTCCTTGAAACGACAGCAGTGGTGAAGATTTTTCATTGCTTTGCTTCATATGCTTGTTGCATCACGGATCTTTTATCTGTTATGTCATCATCTTTGAAACATATTGAAAAAACTGAACATAGTCCGAATATGGCTAGACTGGATGATCTTTCCATTGAGGAGCATGTCCAATCTCAGCAAGTCAGATGGGCACTGTTTGAAGCTTTTACAATGGGCATTTCTCAAATTTCTATTGTACTTGTGGCTGAAGATGAATCCGGTATGTGCATCACTTCTCTGTTGTACCTTACAATCATGCAAAAGTATTCAAATATTTGATTTCCTATGCAGGTAAATTTCGAGAACTTGTGCTTGAGGCTGACATCCGTTTGGATCTTGAATTAGTGAACATGAGAAAAAAATTCATGCTTGACCTTTCCTCCTTGTCAATCCTTTCTCAAATTCTTTGTGGGAGTGTGAAAAATGAAATTCAAATTCCTCACTTTGCTTCTGGCATATCAAATGATTTGCTATCTCACTCTTTACCTGGAGATCCTACAATAGCATTTCAGCGTAAGGATGGGACTCATCCAGTTCCTGATGGTGCAAGTAGCTCAAGTGATCCTGTTTCCAAAAAGGAAGCTTTGATGCATAATTCTGTATCTGAGGGCTTTCAGTTAAGTTGCCAAAGATATATCTTGAAAAGGTTACGAGCTTTCATTTTAGTTCAGAAGTCAATGCCTGAGACTGAGAATGTTCCTCTACGTTTATATCCAGTTTGGGTTGGCAATGGTTCTGTTTCAGGTTTTGATATGATAATCTCTCTGTCTGAGATACAGGTTAGTAATGTTATAGACTTATAGTTTCTTTATCCATGGTAAATTGAGTCATTATGATGATTTTATGTTTGTAATGCTTTCTCTAATAGAATTAGAACTTAGAAGGATACCCTTACTTGCCTCAGTTTGATTTCTAATTTTAGGGCACCATCTATCACTGTGCTTAATCTGCTTTTATTGCTCTAGATGATTTTGTCTGCTGTTGCATCTTTCTCCGAGATTTCCACCAAAGAGACAATTGACAACTTGAAACAAGAGCACCAATCCAGTAGCCAGGGATTTGACCATAGTTTGGAAGGAACAGTTCCTAATGGTATTTTAATTTTCTAACAACTTTTTCTCTTTGCAAGTTGCTCGAAATTATGGTGGAACTTGAAATAAACATGACTCACCACTTGTATAGGAGCAATTGTTGCAATTCAAGATATCCACCAACACATGTATTTTACGGTTGAAGGTGTAGAAAACAAGTACAGTTTGGTTGGTGCCCTTCATTATTCTCTTGTGGGAGAAAGGGCTCTGTTCAGGGTATGGAATTCCCATCCTTTCACATTTCATTCAATATGTAAGCTTTGCTAAATATTGCTTCCGCAAATTGAAGAATAGTTAACTTGTAAATATGTTCTTGACAAAATGAGGAGCTTTGTATCTGTGGATGCAAAAACAGAGCTGTTTTTTCATCTAAACTACAAGATGTAAAAACTCTTTTTCTAGTAATTTAACAAGTTATGTCTCAGATGCTTAAGTGGGTTCCATGCCAATTATTCTGGGCTTCTATCATATTTTAGGTGTCTAGTATGATAGTGATATTCGATTTACAACAAAGCACATTAACATTACATTATTAAGTTTGTTTCTTCTTCTTTTTGGTTATTTTTTGGCCCTCCATCTTTTAGGGAGGGGAGAGGAGTTGGATACGTGTACATTTTACGCTGTTATTAAGTTCTAAGTAATAACATTGTGTAGAGGTCCACACAGTGGAAGATGTCTAATTTATAGATTTTTATAACTGTAACTAAATGATTCAATCATTTCTTTTGCCCTTCATTTTTCTGGTTTAATTTCACTTTTTCTTTTCCTAGTTTTCAAGATTGCACCATTCTTATATACTCTAAGATCTTCATTTAAACTTATATTTAGGTGAAGTACCATAAACACAGGAGATGGAATTTGCCAGTCTCATGGTTCTCCTTGATATCATTGCATGCTAAGAGTGATTCAGGGGAACCGTTGCGATTGAATTGTCGTCCTGGGTCAGGTTTTGTTGACATCTCCAGCACTAATGACAGTGAGTGGGCACTTTGGAGAACTGTTTCTTATAAGCCTGAAAGTTATGAAGGTGATGCTGACTGGGAGCCTTACAGTCAATTGACCAAAAACACTTTTTACCTTATAAACAAGAAGAATGACTGTGCCGTTGCTTTTGTTGATGGGATTCCGGAGTTCGTTAGGAAGCCTGGAAATCCTTTCAAGTTGAAAGTGTTCCATGATTCTTCTCTAGCTTGTGATGTTGCTGTGCTGGATAACCGCTCTACAGAAACTTCTGGAAGTAATCTGCAACATAACCCATGTGTGGATAAAGAGAGAACCTTTATGCAGACTGAAGATGTCCCTTGCATTGATGTAACTATTGATGAGGTTTCTCTGACTATTGTTCATGAACTTTCAGATACAGATGACAAAGTTCCACTTCTTCGGGGGTGCATCAGTAACATGCAACTTATTGTACAAATTCTGTCTTCTAAGACCAGGGTTATGAGCACATTAAGTGTTATGCTATATTACTTTGAGGCGCAAAGACATTTGTGGTGAGTAATTCTATTGCTCCCCTTCCCCCTCCACCCCCCCTCTTTTTGGATAGGTTATTTCATTGACTTCCTTGCAAATCAATATATAACAATGATATTTTCATTATGTCTTAATGAAGTTTCCCCTTTTGTTTATTGAATGATAGGAGAGAACTTGTTCACCCAGTTGAGATATGCATTTTCTACCGCTCTAGTTTTCAAATTGAGGGTTCAGAAATTGTTTCCCAGAGTGTTCCTATGCATTTCTATTTTAGATGTAAAGAGGTCAGAACCATTATCAAGCAATTTTGTCATTTATCTGTTCCTGCTATAATTTAAAATCTTGTAATTAATCCATATTGTGGTATATTGGTAGGTGGAAATATCTCTAACTGAGGTTTCCTTGGACATACTTCTCTTTGTGATTGGAAAATTGAATTTAGCTGGTCCTTTTTCAGTGAAAACCTCCATGATTCTGGCCCACTGCTGCAAGGTTCTCAACTCTATTCTGTAATTGTTTCATGTAACTTGCCTATGTTTTGTGTTCCTGATTTATCATACATAAGATTTTTATCTTTTTATGAGTAATGAAGATGATTTTTTATTTTTTTATTTCAGTTCAATTCATCATATACCTTGTGAGAGTTGACTTTTTAGATTGTCATAACCTCATGGTTTTCCCATGGTTCATATTCTTTTCTTCCTTATATAAGAAAAATCCCATTACTAGAAAAAAAAAGAAAAGACAAAGTTGGCTGGTTAGCGTAGAAGTTTGATATTTGTACTAGAAAAGAAATACTGAACCAGGATCTGGTAGAAAATTTGGTCTTGAAGCAGAATGACAAAAACAGGATCGAGTTGATTTCATTCACATCCTCTAAGGTTTTGGCAAAATTCACCTAACCCTCGTTGGTTTGAAATTTCATCAAATATCTCACCTATTTTTTTTATTTGTTATTTTCACTTATCTCCCCTTACACTCAAAATAAGGGAGGTATTTGATGAAATTTCAAATCACAGGGGGTCAAATGTATTTAGCCAAATCCTAAGGGGAGGTGAGTGAAGTTAACCTAAACAGGATATGTATGCCTTAACCTATGTTTGCTTTGTTGATTTTGATTTGCTATTGATATTTTTCACCCCATACTATTCAGTACTCTCTCTCTCTCTCTCTCTCTCATCCTCCTGCCCTCAATAACAACACAGACAGGCATGTTCAAGCTCTCTCGTCCTCCCGCCCTCAATCACAACACACAGACGTGTGCAAGCTTCCATTATCTCTTCCCTTGACCCCACTATGCACATGCATGCAAGGTTGTCTTTATGTATAAATTCTCTCTCTCCCCTACCCCATCCTCTCCCCCTCACCACCTAATGCACACACACCGTGCATGCTTGTATGCATATATGGATTATCTCTCCCTTCATACATGTTCCCTTTTCTCTAAATTTCTTGCGACAAATCCAAAATCTGTTTCATCATGATGTATTATAAAATTTTTTATTTTTATGTTGGCAGGTCGAAAACCAATCAGGTTTAAACCTTCTTTTCCGCTATCAGGATGATCAAGGGCTATCAATAGCCAGAAAACAGTCTGCTTCCATTTTCTTGAGGTACCTCCATTCTGACTATGTTAATTATTTCTTCTCATGCATAACATCAAAAGTTGTTATCATCTGATTTTAAAAATTCTGTTCTGCTTTTGCTTTATGTAGTTTAGAAATGTCATGTTTAAACCTAGCTTCATGATGAGAAAGGCAACCAGAATGGTGAGGTGGGACTGGGTTACTGTTGACCCTAGAAACATATTGGATTATGTTATGTGGGAATTGTACTGCAGTCACAGAACAATTACAGTCCCAGTAGTTTAAGGTTTAAAACATGCAAGAAAAAATTATTGGAAAAGGTGAGCTTTGGGTTATATGATAAGCTAGGTCTTGAGCAAGGTGGCAGGTGGTAATGCTGGTTGTTTCCCGTTTATGTAAGTGGAAGCAAAATCTAATTTAGTGAGGAAATTAACCATCTTAGAGGGAAATTTATGGGTTTGTGTGAACTTGATATGTTTTATGAATAGGAACTTCATCCAGGAACTGGTTTGGTTTCATTCATTCATTTTAGAAAGTCTCGTACAATTAAGGCTTATTCCAGCCATGGATTTGAGTAGTTTGTGCATATGAATATGGCCAGGTTTGGGTTGGATTATGCTTGTTTATCCACACCATGAAATCCCAGACTTTGGTCAGTGGCTCTTTACAGATTCCTCTCAGAGGAACAGTCTCCATTCTGAGTGCTTGCCCATCAGAGAGGGCACTAAAGAGATAATTTTCTAACAGCTAGTTATGCGTTTCACATAGGTTTGAGATTTTTTCTCTAACACTCGATTGGAAAAAGGATTAGAGGCAAAGGGAATTAACCAGCAGAAAGAATAGGAATTAGATTCTATTTCCTTATTATTTGGCATCAGGGAGAATCAAGTAAGGAATTGAAAATTTAAGGTAATTTCTTTCTTATGAATGTCCAACCGTTCAGAATACTGGGAATTGAAAATTAACCAATTCCTTTCTTTCCTCCTGAGGCTGTCCTTTTATTGATGCTTATTTTATCACATAGATTTCTTGAAGTTGTACGTTCATAAGTTTTCCAATTTGTTATGTTCAAACAGTTGTCATAAAATGCATTGACAATTGATATGGGTTTTTGAATTACCTGCTTCCAGTTCTCACTTGTCCTCTTGCTGTGTGTACCTTTACTAACATATGCGATTAAAGGTGCTCCGGTGGTGATAACTTACATTCACAAGAAACATAGTGCACAACTGGCCTGCTAGAAACTAATAATTATAAAAGACATAGAATATACCAATGAATAGAATTATTAGATATGTATCTTTTCCCTTTTTTTTTTTTTTTGAGTTTACATTAGAGCAGTACTTTCTTCCATATTCATAATTCCCCTCCACTTACAAATTATACAGCTTTCAGAATACATTTTTGCCATTCTCACACAAAAGAAGGCATATTATATTGACTCACATAAAAGAGTTTCTGATATTTTTTTAAACTATATAGTCTATTTGGCTGATAACATCAGAGGATAACTGGCTTTTCCTCATTTTAGCTATATTCTTATATGAGTATGGCAATTTCATTGGCCGGGCACATACCATGGATGAGAATATCTTTTTTTTTTTTTTGATAAGTGAGCGCATATATATATAACTAGGCAAAAAGCCACAAAGCATACAGGAGGTATACATAGTAGCCTATGCAACAACAAAAACAAAAACAACACTCACCACCCCTTAGGGAACGGCAAGCCATTCCAAAAAACCTAAAAGCGAAGAGGACTCCTCTCCCATATACACCCTAGCCCAACTCCACAAGTTACAAACAAACGAATTCTTTAGCTTCTGAATAGCTAGAGAGCCCCCCTAAAAGCTAATCTATTTCTCTCCTTCCAAACCGTCCAAAAAATACACAACGGAATGGAAGTCCAAATCCTTTTCCTCTTTCTCCCCACAAAAGGGCCCCTCCAACTTACTAACATCTCTTTGACTTTCTCTGAGAACACCCAATTAGCCCCAAACAAGGCCAGGACAATCTCCCAGAGGACTCTTACAACTGTACAGTGTAAAAGAATATGATTTACAGTTTCCTCTTCACAACCACACAAAAAACACCGGTTTGGAAGCTGCCAGCCCCGTCTTTGAAGCTTGTCCAAAGTTAGGACCTTCTCCCAAGAAGCCTCCCAAGCAAAAAAAGCGACTTTGGTTGGGACCTTGTCCACCCAAATGCTCTTTTTCGGGAAGGAATTGACATTGGATCCTGTCAACAATTTGTAAGCATCTTTAATCCGAAAGCGGCCGTGTCCCTCTCCTTTCCATATCACTGTGTCCTCTTCAATAGAGATCCTCAAATCCCTCAACATATGCAACAATTCTTCCAAGGCGTCCATCTCCCAATCATTAGAATTTCTAGAAAGTCTTATGTTCCAACCTCCTTGACCGACGCTCGAGTCCCACATCTCATTTACCGATGCATTCCTTTGGACCGCCAAAGCAAACAACTGAGGAAAAGCTTGGGACAGCACCTCATTGCCGCACCAAAGGTCAGTCCAGAACCTTACCTTGGTCCCCTTACCCACTTTGAATCCTATATTCTCCCAACACCAAAACGACTCCTTCAAGATATCCCTCCAAACCCCCACCCCAAACGTTCCACGGGCCTCCTTTGTTCTCCACCCAAACCCCAACTGGCCATACTTCACCCCAATCACCTTCCTCCAGAAAACGTCTTCCTCAAAGGCAAACCGCCAAATCCATTTCCCCAACAGGGCCTTATTCAAAAGATCAATTTTCCGAATACCTAAACCCCCACACTCCTTTTGTGTGCACACCACCTCCCAATTGATTAGATGGATTTTTCTTTCCGTACTTCCCCCTCCCCAAAGAAAATCCCTCTGAAGTTTTTCAAGTCTTTTTACAACTAGCTTAGGCATACGGAAGAGAGACAATTGGTAGGTAGGCATGCTGGCCAAAGTGCTTTTGATAAGGGTGATCCTCCCGCCCTTTGACAGATATTGTCTTTTCCACAAGGCAAGCCTTCTTCTCATCCTTGCTTCAACCCCATCCCACATAGCCATGGCCTTGTGCTTGGCTCCCAAAGGCAGCCCCAAATAGACAGATGGGAGGGTCCCCACTTTGCACCCTAACTCCACCGCCAACATCTCAATATCATCCACCTCCCCAACCGGGATTACCTCACTTTTAGCAAGGTTTATCCTGAGACCAGAGGCTGCCTCAAACCACATCAAAATCCAGCTTAGGTAGGTAATGTGATCTTGTCTTGCTCCACAAAAAATTATCGTGTCATCAGCAAATAGTAAGTGTGAGACATTTATCGCCATTCCCCCCCTCCCTTGAATGTTACAACCTGAGATGAAGCCCCCATCAACAGCCCTTCTTAGCATAGCACTTAGAACTTCCATACCCAGCACAAAGAGGTAGGGGGAGAGTGGATCTCCTTGGCGTAACCCCCTAGAATTGGGGAAATAGCCAGCTGGAATCCCGTTCACCAGAATAGAGAAACTAGCCGATGAGATACACCACCAAATCCATTTCATCCATCTTTCCCCAAAGCCCATCTTGCGCATGACCTTCATGAGGAAATTCCAATTCATGCTATCATAGGCTTTCTCAATATCCAGCTTACATATCAGCCCTTTCTCTTTGCGTTTAAACCAATAGTCAATCACCTCATTGGCTATGAGCGAGGCATCTAAAATCTGTCTACCCTTCACAAAGGCATTTTGGTCCGGCGAAACCACTTTGTCTAACACCTCCTTGATTCTATTGGCTAGCACTTTGGCCAAAAGCTTATACAAACCTCCAAGCAAACTGATCGGTCTGAAATCCCCCAAGTCCTCAGCCCCCCCTTTCTTAGGAATGAGGACTAGGAAAGTGGAGTTGATGCACTTAGCAAACGATTTTTCTACAAAAAATTCCTGGAAAAACTCCACAATTTCCTCTTTCACAAACCCCCAACAGCATTGCCAAAAGGCCACTGTGAACCCATCCGGGCCTGGGGCCTTATCACCATTCATCCCCATCAAGGCCGCATGAATCTCTTCCTCAGTGAAAGGCTGTTCCAGGCCATCAGCTTCAGCCAGGCTTAACCTTTGAAGCTGCAGCCCTTCAATGTCAGCTTTCCAAGAGTGATCCTCTGTCAACAACTGCTGAAAAGCATGCACAACCCCCTCTCTCACCTCCCTTTCCTCCTCCATCCACCTCCCATTAATTTTAATCTTTTCCATGGAGTTGTTTCTTCTATGAGCATTAGCCATCCGGTGAAAGAATCCCGTATTCTTATCACCTTCCCTCAACCACAACTCCCTAGATAATTGTCTCCAATGCGTTTCTTCCAAGATCACCCATTTTTTAAAAACATCCTTAGCCTCACTTTTCATCTCTGTCTCTCTTTCAGTTAGGCTCCTGTCCCTCTCCACCCTGTCCCAAAATTCTACTTGTTGCAAGGCTAAATTTTTGTTGACTTCCACCCTCCCAAACACCTCCCTGTTCCAGATTTTGATCTTATCCTTCAGAAACTTCAATTTTGTGATGAGAATATCTTTCTGCAACTAATAATTTTCTTAAATGTTTTTCTATAGATAATGCTAGTTTTATTTCTGAAATGAAATAATATTACATGCTATCTCAAAATAATTAATATTAGTTATCCACAATGAACCAAGTTGGTTCCTCTTTGTTTATTATCGGTTACCCAAGGGTCTTGAACTCATGCTAGCACACCAAAATGCATCACATGCAAATGCACTTACACATGTTTTTGTCAAAGTTAAAAGTTAAATTGACCTCAAGGATTATGTGTTTGTAAGGCACTTAGCTTCAGCTGATCAATCTCCAGAGAATGCATCATTTGCTTCAATTCAGCTTTCATGGTTTGGATCTTTCTCAACTTCTCCAATTCATCTTTCTCTTTCCAAAACTCAAGTACTCGCTTGGAGAACTCGTATTGTCTCACTTCAAGGTATACTCGCTTACTGTTCTCTCTATTCAACATTATGGAATCACGTTGCTTAGTAGACAAAGAAGCGAAACTTTAACGAATGAATGCTATTACTGCTAGACAATCACTCTTGGGCACATCATGCATACTATTACTAATAATTCAAAATTTAACTTCACAAAGGCATTATTCCTGATCAAGATAATAATGAATGAGTGCTATTACAGCCAGACAACTACTCTAGGGCACACATGCATACAATTACTAATAATTTGAAATTTAACATCACAAAGGCAGTATTCTTGATCGAAATAATAATTAATCGTTGAAAATTTTAAAGTTGGTCAAAGTACTGAAAATATTACAGAAAAGTTTGAGCCTTATGATTATTCTATTGAAATTACCTTGCTGTCAATGTAGCCATGTGTGGTTGCAAATTATGGACCTTCAGAACCAAGACAATATCACTTGTAAATCTTAAGAATTGAACCATAATTGAATCCTATCTTGTAGTTAACTCTATATGCTATATTGTGACTTGATTTGAACTCTTAAACCAGGTTCTTGTATTTTTGTATTACAGACTCCAATATTGATGCTGTTGTCTTTGTGTTTATGGACTCTATGATATATGTGGCATCTTTGAAATATTGAACATATTCCTTTCTTTTATTTTCTTTTGTTTGAACTTCAATTTAATTGAAATCAGTCCTAAGAAAGCATAGAAAATGACAACAGAAGTTTCATTGGAAAATTCTTGAGGAACTAGAGGACATTCTAGAATATTGTTAGCTATTTTTTATTTTCTTCATAATTTGAAAATTAGAGAGACACTTGCATATGGTAGAATTGAATTTCTATAGATTGATAAGGCATGTGGTAGAAATTTTGGGAGAGAGAATTGAGTTGCTTTTGGGAAACTGGAATGTGAAGAAATGTGGAGAGACAAGATCATTTTTACTATATTAGGCTTCTTCTGTGTGTGGTTGTGCACATATTTCAACTGCACATAAATCAAAGATGTTAAACATGGTACATGGAATGCATTACATAAGATCTCTGTCCAAGGTGGAAGTTCCTCAAACAGGCAACTTCTGGTATTTTATCTGGATTGTGGACTGGAATTTTTAAGAGGTTGTGGCTATAACATTGTGGAGTTTGAAATGAAAATGTGCTTCCACAGGGCTATTGATGGTTAATGTCCTGAGAAATCTATAGAGGATCTTATGTAAGACAAAAGAATAAAATAGATAATTCATTCTTAAATAGAAAGTGTGGCATCCCAGGAACAAGCAATTACATGTTTGACCGATATGGGAATGCTAAAGGGATGAGTATGATAGTTCTTATCTGCTATGAAACAACTAAATGAATCTTTTGAGAAGGGACAATGGGCAGTCTAGGTTCAGTCAATGACCTTAGCTCAAAGTTAGTATGAAACTTCTTGAGTTACTAATCTTCTTAAATTATTTTACCATTGAATCAGTCACCTTATTCTTGTATGCTAGTTTCCCACTTGGTTTTGATTATTTGACAAAAACTAAATAATTGTCTAATTCTACATGGGCTTAACCTTGCTCATTTTTCATCCTTGAACAGATTCGAAAACTTACCCTGGGCCATTCATTGTAGTTGACATTTCAAGAAAAAGTGAGGTATCTGCTTTAATTAGTTCTCTCACAACTGAATTCCATTAGAGGTCTGAAAGAAATATTTGCAACATTGTTATGGATTTTTTTTCCTTTCAAAATATTTGTAGGATGGTCTGTCTGTTGTGGTTTCTCCTTTAATAAGAATACACAATGAAACTACATTCTCTATGGCGCTACGTTTTCAACGGCCTCAACAAGTTGAAACAGAGTTTGCTTCAGTATTGCTTAAGACTGGGGATACAATTGATGATTCCATGGCTGCATTTGATTCTATAAATGTATCTGGTGGGCTGAAGAAGGCATTGTTGTCTTTAAGTGTTGGTATGTGTGGCAATTCAAATTGTATTTTAGAATTAAATCTGAACTTTGTTACATTTTTGTTAGTATTATCTTTAATTCCTTTCCAGGCATTTCTTGTTCTTGTTGTTATCTAATTGGTAACATAAGCATTAACTTATAATTGAATATCTATTTACATGAATGCATGTGTTTCTCTTATCTAAGCATGGATTGGGGTTGGGGTGGTTGTCAGGTTGCTCATTTTTGGAGGTTTGACGTTTTGGGGTGTGTAGCCAAGTTTGCATATCCTGAAGATTGTTTTTCCATTTTGATTACCTTAAGCAATAATGAGAGTTTATCTTCATGAACAAATTCCATTATTCATTACTGCTGGTTCCTCCCCTCTTTTTTTATTTTTTATTTCACACTTTAGTTCTTTGCTTCAAGCAACAATTGCAAGGAAATGTAGGTTTTCCCCCTTGTCCTACTGTTTTTCTTTTCCTGAAATTATGTAATTGATTTGCAGGTAACTTCTTATTTTCTTTTAGACCTGAAATTACAGATGACTTGGGAAGTTCTAAGAGATCAGTTTCAGTGAGCTGGTCAGATGACTTTAAAGGTGGAAAGGCTGTTCGGCTCACTGGGATCTTTGACAAATTAAATTATAAAGTTCGGAAGGCCTTTTCTGTTGAACATGTGAAATGTTCCTTCAGCACTGCACATTGTTCCCTAAAAGCCGAAGGGGCACATATTGGTAACATGCATTTCCTTATTCAGAGCATTGGAAGAAATGTGCCTGTTATGCTTCCTGATAAGTCTGGGGATCCTTCTGAAAATAGGAATTCTCCAGTTGCATTACAGGAACAAAAGGAAATCTTTCTTCTTCCTACTGTTCGAGTTTCCAATTTATTGCAGTCAGAGATACATGTGCTTTTAACGGAAACCGGTAATAACAGAAAACACTCTGGACTAATATTTTTTTGTAATGTAGTGTAATGATTTCACTCATAACATTCATGTAGGTGCAGATCAATATACCAGTATTGGCTCTGACAACATTGGAAACCAGGCAACCATTCTATGCGGATCAACAGTGGATTTATATGCTAATCCTACCATAATATATTTTACTGTTACTATAACTGCATTCAGGTCCAGCTGCAAACCAGTGAACAGTACTGACTGGGTTAAGAAGTTGAATAAGCAGAAAAATGACGTCAATCATTTGGACATTAATTTGAACTTTGGTGGTGGGAAGTATTTTGCTTGCTTAAGATTGTCTCGTGGGCTTAGGGGTGTATTAGAGGTGGTTATCTTACTTGCCATCCTATAGTTCTTGTTTATTCATTACGCAATATACTCTTACTCGTGGTACTACAAGTTTTTTTTTTTTGATAGACAACACTCGTGGTACTACAAGTTCAATTCTAGTCATTATCAAATCCACCGATTATATGAGTTTCCAATGGATGTTTACTAATATTTCAGTTTGTTTAGCAAGCACAATGTCAAGTAGCAATGCTAAAATATGGATCCTCTTGCAGGCTGCTATCTTTACATCATATGTGCTGAAGAATGACACTGATTTTTCCCTCTTTTTGTCTGCCCCAAATCAGAAGTCTTTATCTAGGTAGTTACCAGACCTAGATATATTAGTAGGCATTTTCTGCCCTGCTTTTGTCCTTGTTATCTTTAATACCCTCAAAAATTTGCAGGGATGAAGCTCAGAAATTTGGTTCCAGCATTCCTCCTGAGATAGGATTATTTTTGCCTCCAAAATCAACTGGATCATGGTTCTTAAAGTAAGATATACTCTTTTCAGTGACTATGAATTCATGACCTTTATCTTCACTGCAAAAATAATGCTTGATGGTCTTGGTCTTTCTATCTTGTAATATAAATCTTTTGTACCCTCTCTTGGTAGATCCAACAAAGTCCGCTTCAAATTATTAGAAGGAAAAGCATCAGAGTCATTGTTGGACTTGGATGCTCTATCTGGCCTTACAGAGATAAGCTTCGAAACAGAGCAAGTATCCGGATTTAAGCATGTCACAAAGTTGGGGGTGTCTTTGGGACCATCTTTGAGTAAAGTGGCTGTTCCATCACAAATAGTATCTTTGGTTCCACGATATGTAGTAGTCAATGAATCAGAGGAAGTTATCATTGTCCGTCAATGTCATTTGGAGGTTTTTTCTCAATTTATCAAATGTGAAGTTTCTTTCTCTTTTTTTTGGATGTCTAAATAATATTCTGACTCATCTTCTTGCTAATTTTGCTTGAAAAGGATGATATGGAACATATGATCCATATCAACAGTGGACAGAAAACACCATTGCAGCTACACATGGGATCAAGCAAGAAGAGAGAATATAGTCTCTTTGACAACTTTATCAGAAAGCATAGAAATGCTAATGATGATTCATTAATAATTGTCCAGTTTCAGCTGAAGGACACTGGATTGGGTTGGTCAGGGCCAGTATGTATTGCTTCACTAGGACGTTTTTTCCTGAAATTCAAGCAATCCTTAGATGTTTCAATATTGCACTCAAATCATCTAACACCACAAGACAAAACTTTGAGAGAGTTTGCAATTGTTCATATAGTAGAGGAGGGTTCTACTCTTGTTTTGCACTTCCAAAAACCACCAAAAATTAATCTGCCATATCGGATTGAGAATTGCTTGCATGAAGTGTCAATCACTTACTATCAAAAGGTTGTGTTGTTATTCCTACACACTTAACATTCAATTACTAATTTAGTGGATGAAAATTTGAGAAATTATGTGTCTGTGTATTCTAATCATAATTTTTCTATTATTTTTGGGAATTTTCAGGATTCAGAGGAGCCTGAGACCATTGGATCTGGAAGTAGTGTTGATTATGTTTGGGATGATTCGACTCTTCCACATAAATTAGTTGTCAAAATTGATGGTAATTACTACTCTCTTGTTGTTTTGTTTTGTTTATTCATGGCAATTTATACCTTTACTACCACCAATCAGATGGCAGATTCAGTAGGCTTATGGTTTTGTAGATATTCATGAATTACGTGAAATTAACTTGGACAAGGTGCGAGCATGGAAGCCTTTCTTTAAAAGCTGGCAACATAGAAGGTTTCCATTTCATTTACCATTGGATAATAGGCCAAGTGACCAGAGAAGAACTAATTTTGGTGGATTAAATGGTATTGAGATGATAAAGGTGGGGTATGAAGTATATGCAGATGGTACCACGCGGGTTTTGCGAATCTGTGAATTTCCTGATAATCACAAGGGAGACAAAGAGTTCCAGTCATGTGCAAAGATTCAACTAAGAGTTCCCTGTTTTGCAGTACACTTACTTGAACATGGAAAGCAGGTCAGTCTCAAGTTATATCAATTTGGTTGTCACTGAACACTAGCTATTATTCATTTACTGTTTTGACATCTTCTCATTCATGCTCTCCCCAACCTTTTAAAAGTTTAAAATCTGGCTCTGTAGATGCTGTAAACTGACTTCTGTATCTTTTTTCCTTCAATGAAGTTGGTTACAACCATTAAACAACTTCATTTTTTTCCCTGATAGAAAATGCGTTTTTTTCATCTTCTTTTATTCTTGCTTCTTCTTCTCTTCCTTCCTTTTTGGTCTTTGTTTTTTTGGCGAATGGAACTTAAAGCCTCCCTTTACCCATCCCAATCCATTGCCACATAAGTCAGATTTCAAGGGCACAATCATTGTCGAACTTTTTGCTTGCTCAAAACTTGGTATACATACAGATTTCAAGGGCATTCAGTGTTCCTCTTTTTTTCAACAAGTAGGATAAGCACTAACATTGCTTTGGAATATTCCTATGAAGCTGTTGAATTATGCTATTTACATCAATCTTGGGATGATATGGCATTTGGGTATGTTAATTATGCTAATCTTCCCCACTCTCTAGCTGTTTTGAATTTGACTCTCCAAATAACAGTTTGCCAGGATTCTTTTTTCCCCCTCCCCAACTTCCTTGCGACTTTTGATATCCAACATTGACCATTTCTATGATTTGCGCATGTTGGTATTTATGTTCATTGAAAGGGAAAAATAAAACCCTTTTTATTCTTCATTAATTGTTTCCAATTCATTGATTCTTATCATTTTTGAATTTGAAGGAACCTATGAAAAAAACAAAAATCAGGACATACAAAATTTAAAGTATAATTTTGCATTAAATGGTACATCCTGATTCTTCTCCACTACTTTGGATTTATATTTTTAAAGTTGGAAAATTTTATATTTCTAAGCAATGATAAAATTCAGTTTTCTTAAATGAGAATATTGTACTGCATATGCAACAAACCATAAAAAGTAACAATATTGTTAAAATTTACATATTTATGTGTATAAGTTGTGCATGCATGCTTGTGTATGCTTCTGTCTTGATATTTTGGTAGACATGTCACAGTAACCAGAAATTGATAAATATCTTGGAATGATAATAGAAATTTTTTGAACTTGGTTGAAGTATTTTTCTACATCCTAGCCTAATGCGTCAACAAAAATTTAAATAATGCTGAGAAGATAACAATTAAATTGCAGACTTCTTCACTTAATTGACAAAATCTAGCCTTTAATGGGTGAGAACTAGACCTCCCAATCTGTGGTGTTTTTCTCACATTCTTTTCTCTCCTTTTTTTCCCGAGTTCATTATTTTGATACCATAGTAATTATATGAGAATTTGTAATTGAGCTTACTATAGTTTGATGGAAAATCTTTCTTCACTAATACTCCTTTATCTGATTTTGTGATTGATTGAAGGATGTAGATGCAAGTGAGCCATCAGATTACACAACAGTCATAGTTGTAAAGCTTGAACATATCAATATGGATTCTATGTTCACTAATCAGCATAAATTTAACCAAATCAGGGTACAGGTAATAGTTGTTCTTATGAATGCGTTCTAAAGAGCCATCAATGTCTGCATTTTGTGCTCATAATTTTTCTCAGAGGCATTTATAAAATGCTTGAGGCAGCTCCTTCTATCAATTACTACTTTTGGTAGTAACTTAAATCTGTTATTAATGCAGGCATTGAATGTGGAGCAGAAGTGGGTAGGAGCTCCTTTTGCAGCATTGCTTCGAAGACATCAATCAGAGTATTGTGAAATAAATGATAGCATATTGCGTGTTGTCTTTGTCCTAATTTCGACCAACTCCAATGTTACACAAGTTAAGAATTCATCCATCATTCTGCAGGTAAAGTTATGCAGTATACTATAGCCTCTGAATGTTGTCCAATTTCCTGTTTGCTTATAGAATTTATGCTATTACCAGATGTTTGCTTTTGAGACTATCAAAGGAGAAAACTCTCTTATAATGATATACATCAGGAATAATCTAACAATATGCAGCATTGTCTTTTTGACTTGGTCATTCACAGCCAGTTGATTTGAACCTTGATGAGGAGACATTAATGAGAATTGTTCCATTTTGGAGAACATCCCTCAGTGACTCAAAATCTCAGAGTCGCCAGTTTTATTTTGATCGTTTTGAGATCCACCCAATAAAGGTGAAAAATTTTCAAATGTTTCTAGATGTCTTTGATATCTTGATTGATTTTCTCCTTAGCTATGCTATGTTAATTGCAATTTGACTTATTTTTGGTTTTTTTTTATAAAGATCATAGCAAGCTTTCTTCCAGGGGACTCCTATTCAAGCTATAGCTCAGCCCAGGAGACTGTAAGGTCTTTACTGCATAGTGTGATAAAGGTGTGATTAGGCTCCCTTCCATATTTATCCAGAACTTGATTTTGCTTATACTTTTTGGCATGAATTCATCCCTATACCTTGTTGATTCTTTCCTTTCTCCCCCACCTACCTCTCTTGTTGTATTTCTAGATCCCTGCCATAAAAAATATGGTTGTAGAGCTCAACGGGGTCCTCATTACTCATGCTTTGATAACAATGCGTGAACTGTTTATTAAGTGTGCACAACATTATTCCTGGTAAGCCCATTTATGGTATTCTGTGTGGTGCTTTATTTGGTCATTCAGTCATATTGTAATATGATATGTTCTTTGTCTAGGTATGCTATGAGGGCCATCTATATTGCAAAAGGGAGCCCATTGCTTCCACCATCTTTTGCATCTATTTTTGATGACTCAGCTTCATCTTCTCTAGACGTCTTTTTTGATCCTTCCAGTGGGTCGATCAATCTTCCAGGTCTCACTTTAGGTATAATTCTTTTCTAGACTGCTTTTCCCTTTTTCTTTTAACATGGGTTATTTAAGCTTTATTTTTTAATGACAATTGTTACTGTTAACTATTATTGTTATCATTTTCTTTTCTTTTTTTGTCCCCTCATTTTCATTTCTGCCCATAGACTTATTGTGTGGTAGAAGTATTTGCTTGTAAGATAGCGAGAAGGGAATATTTTTATGCATCTGTAATATTTTTAATATGGATGTTTAACAAAATAACTTTATTGCTTCAAATTAGTAAAGGTAAATATTAATTAAAATTAATGAGGGTAAATATTTCAATTTGATGATTTAGAATAAATTTTAAGTTAATTTTACCAGACAACTTTAGTACTTAAAATAAAAATCAAGTAATAAATTTTAAGTGAACAACTTAAGAATGATTTAACTTAAAGTTAACTTAAGTCATTAAGTAGATTAAATATGTTTTGTCAAATAACTTAATGTTACAACTTAAATTTAAAAATAGCTTTAAGCATTAAGTCAAAATAATTAACCAATTCCAAATCTTAAATTTCTTTTGTCCCATTTTCCCACATTTAAAGTCTCTTTTACAACCATTACTTTGCATCCACAACTCATTTATTATAGTAAATATTTTGTAGCTTTTTTTATATGCATACATCTAAACAACAAGAAACTAGGAGAGAATTGTTTGAGTGAAAAAATGGTATTTCATTGATTATGAGAATG
Source organism: Vitis riparia (assembly GCF_004353265.1). Classification (NCBI taxonomy): domain Eukaryota; kingdom Viridiplantae; phylum Streptophyta; class Magnoliopsida; order Vitales; family Vitaceae; genus Vitis; species Vitis riparia. The sequence goes on from NC_048437.1 coordinate 8,845,535, forward strand.
ATATACACTACTTGTAGGCCATACAAAGCACTAAAAAAGGAACAAAATAATAAAAAAGGAACTGAATAACTATACAACCAACTTTCCTAATTTACAAAGTTGACTAGGCCTATATTTCAACATAAGATACAACTTGGTAATCCCTAGAGATCAGCAATAAATCTCAGCCGAATATTCTCCTTTCCAACACTCCCTCCTTAAGCTGATTTGAAGATATCTTCCATAGCCAGTTTGCCCATCAATTTCTCACATTGTTTCTTGGACAGTCCCTTTGTAAGAACATCTACAATTTGTTCATCAGTTGGTATATAAGTCATACAAATCTATCCATTCTCTATTTTCTCCCTGATGAAGTGCTTGTTTACCTCAACATGATTGGTTTTGTCTTGAAGAATAGGATTATGTGCTATTGAGATTACTGCTTTGTTATCACAATATGCCTTTATTGGAGACGAACTTGAGACCTTCAGTTCATCTAAGATTCTCTTAATCCACAACACCTCACAAATTCTATGGGCAACTAATCTAAATTCGGCTTTAGCACTACTTCTAGCCACCACATTTTGCTTTTTCCTACTCCAAGTAACAAGGTTTCCTCTAACAAAAGTACAATAGCCAAAGGCTGACCTTCTATTGGTTATACTTCCAACCTAGTCTGCATTTGTATATACTTTAATTTGCAGGTGACCGTGCTTTTAAAACAGTAAGCCCTTCCCCGGTGATCCCTTTTAAGTACCTTAGGATTTTTTACACCGCCTCGAAGTGTTCTGGACCTACTGAGTGCATAAATTGGCTTACCATGCTCACTACAAAAGCTATATTTGGATGGGTATGCGATAAATGAATTAGTCTACCAACCAGCCTTTGAAATTGTTCCCTATACTTCACATCTTCAGGTTTAGCAGATTGGAGCTTCAAATTAGGTTCAATTAATGTCTCTGCTACCTTGCAACCGAGTAGGCCTGTCTCTCCAAGAAGATCCAACACATATTTTCATTGAGAAACACAAATGCCTTTTTTAGACCTGGTAAACTCTATTCCAAGAAAATACTTTAAAGCTCCCAAGTCCTTGATTTCAAAGTCATCAACAAGAACTCTTGAGTGTTTTGAGCTCAACATGATCATCACTTGTTAATATTATACCATCAACATAAATAATCAAAATAACAATATTTCCTTCTTTGAGTGCTTATAGAACATAGTATGATCTATTTGACTTTGTGTATATTTGTGGTCTTTTACGGTTTTCCAAAATCGCTCAAACCATGCTTTGAAAGATTGTTTAAGGCCATTCAGGGATTTTTTAGTCTACACACTTTTCCTTCACCAAGATGTTTTTCAAAGCTCGGTGGTAGGCTTATAAAGACTTCCTCTTCCAAATCTCCGTTTAAGAATGCGTTTTTAACATCTAATTGGAGTAAGGGCCAGTCATGACTAACGACTAAGAATAGCAAGACATGGATTGAATCAATCTTTGTGACTAGAGCAAAAGTCCCCTGGTATCAATACTGTGTGTTTGTGTAAATCCTTTTGCCACTAGATACGCTCTGTACCTTTCTACACTTTTATCAGCTTTACACTTAACTGTAAACAACCATTTGCATCCTACCATTTTCTTCTTCCTTGGTAAGTTAACTATCTCCTAAGTCCCTTTTTTCTCCAAAGCATTCATCTCTTCCAAAACTACTAATTTCCAATTTGGATTATCTAAGGCTTCTTGAATGGTTCTTGGGATAAACAGGTGGGATATTTTTGACATAAAAGCTTTATGAGACTTAGAAAGCCTATGGAAAGACATTTAGCGATGGAATGTTTTGTATAGGTTCAAATAGTAGGGGTGGAATTGAAAAAAAAAAAAATAGAGTTTCTGGAATAGATGGACCATCACTTGGAGACAATGGTTGGTCTTATGTTAGAGTTGTAGGCAAGTTTGCATTTTTTTTTTTATGAGTATCCTTTCGAGTGTAAACATGGAGCTTTAAGGTGGGATTAATGTGATCTTATCTTAGTAGTTCTCCCCTTGTTTGGGAGTCGTTGAAGTTTGGCAATGGTAGGCTAGTTTTTCCTTCTTTTTCATTATTATGACTACCAATTTCTTGACTATTAGAGGTGGAAGAATTAAGAACAGGTACAGGAAAGATGATATTAGGTAGAGGAATAGTTGTTTCCCAAAACTGAGCTTCATTATTCTCTGACTCCCCTTGAAGACAATTTGGTCCAAAGTAAGGTTGACTCTCCACAAACAAGACATTCAGACTCACAATTTTTATTTATTTATTTATTTATTTTTTGAGGATTATAACACTTATATCCCCTTTTATTTGGTGTATAACCGATAAACACACATTTTTCTGCTCTAAGATCAAGTTTGGATTGAAGCCTACTAGGTATGTGAACAAACATAGTGCACCAAAAAATTTTCAAGGGTAAGTCAGAGATAAGTCAACATTCAAGGGAGAAATTTTTGAAACACTCTAAAGGTGTTCTATATTTTAAAACACTAGTAGGCATTCTATTTATCAGATAAGATACCGCCAAAATAGCATATCCCCATAAGTATTTTGGTACATGCATTGAGAACATAATGGCACGTGCAACTTTAAGTAAATGTCTATTTTTTCTCTCAGCAAGGAGCATCACTACAAGTAGATTGATGTTGAATCCCTTTTTCCTATAAAATATTTCCCAAAACTTGATTGAAATACTTAGTTTCATTATCAGAGCAAAGTATTCTTATTTTTTGTTTGAAATTAGTTTTCCACCATAGTATAAAAAATTTTGATCAAATTTTCAACTTCAAACTTATCATTTATCAAATATACCCAACGTAGTCGAGTGTGATCATCTATGAAAGTTACAAACCATTTTTTTCCAGAAGATGTTGTAATTTTCGAAGGACACCAAACATCATTATAAATCAAGTAAAATGGTTTTGAGGCATGATTTTGAATTGTAAGTAGTATGATGACTCTTTGATAAATAACTTTCGCATTGAAAGGATGAACTATCTACATTTTTAAATAAAATAGGAAATAGATTCTTCAAAGAAGAAAAACTAGGATGTCCTAGTTTAAGGTGGCAAATCATTATTTGTTCATGAATAGATAGAGAACTAATACTAGTACTAAAGCCTTGAACTTGTTTATTATGGAGGAAGTTGTCATCAAAATAGTATACCATCCACCATTCTAGTATTGCCAATCATCATCTCGAGCTTAGGTCCTAAAATTCACAATAAGAATCAAAAAAGATAACACAACAATTAGAATCTTTAGAGAGTTGACTCACAAATAAGAAATTACATGCAAGATTAGGGACAAGAAGGAGAAATTTTAGGGTGATTTTTTCAAAAATTTTGATAGAACCTTTTCCTCCAATAGATGAAATTTTTGCATTTGCAATTACAATATTTTGAATCACTAGAACAAGGTGAGTAAGAATGAAATACATGAGAGAGATTTGTCATGTGATAAAAAAACACCTGAATCAATGATCCAAGGTGTAAGACTAGAATGACAGGAGAAAGCACTAGAGTTGCTACCTATTTGAGCTAGAAAAATATTGGGAATGTGAGATTGTCGATTGGGTTTCAGCAACTTCAGATGATGATCCATTTGCTCCTCATTTGCATGACTAGATTTGTCTCTAGGCTTGCTGCTCTTCTAGTTGGCAGGTTTGCCATGAATCTTCCAGCATGTCTCATGTGTATGGTGAGGTTTGTTGTAGAAATCACACCATATCTGAGGCTTGTCCTTGGCCTTGCACCGGTTATTAAAATTCTACTTGCATTTGCATCAGAAACGACTGAAGCAGAATTTTCATTCGATGCCCTAGCCCTTTTCCCGAGCATGGCACTATGATTGCTTTCTTCCCTTCGAACTTCGGCAAATACCTCTCCAAATGAAGAAAAAGGACCACAACCAATGATCCTACCCCTTTATCAAATTCTACGTCTAAGCCAGCAAGAAAGTTGTAGATTTGATCATTTTCTACTGTCTTCTTATGGTGATTGCAATTGTTTGAAGATTTCCATTCATAGTCATTGAAAATATCCAGATCCTGCCATAACCTTTTCAAAATATTGAATTATTTGGTGACGTTGTCTACCCCGTGCTGAATTTCTCCAAGTTGTAGTTGCAGTTGTAGTTTGTACACTTGGAATTGATTGTAGAAGTCAGAATACATATGGTGAATATTTTCCTAGAGTTCCTTGGCAGTTGGATAGCACTTATAGTTAGAGACAATGTCTTCATCCATGGAATTAACAAACCAGACCATAACCATGGAATTTTCTGCATCCCAAGTGGCATAAGTGGTATCCTTCAAATTAGGCGCCTTTGTATCACCAGTCAAGTACCCAATCTTTGCTCTCCCTCGAAGATACATATGCATTAATTGAGACCAGCACAGAAAATTGTCTCCATTGAGGCGTATAGTGGTTATCTAAGCAGAGTGTGAATCAAAATTGAGACTGCTATATTCAGTATGCTTTGGAGGAGGAGGGGTGAATTCATATGAGACTTTAGACATCGTGAGAGGCTAGGATTTCAATTTGAGAGGAGAAAAAAATGTGGAGTTTACCGAGGAATAAGTCTTGGTAATTTTTTCCAAATCCAGAAAAGAGTCGGAGATAAAGTTCTTGCCTTGATACCATCTAAACAAGAAGAAACTAGGAGGTAATTGTTTGAGTGAAAAAAATGGTATTTCATTGATTATAAGAATGATATACACATACACTACTTAAAGGCTATACAAGGCACTAAAAAAGAAACAAAATAATAAAAAAGGAACATAATAATTACACAACCAACTCTCCTAATTTATAGAGTTGACTAGGCCTATATTTAAACATAAAATATAGTTAGGTAATCCCTAGAAATTAGCAATAAATCTCAATCGAATGTTATCCTTTCCAACAATAAAATATTTTTAATATCGATGTCTAACAAATAACTTTATTACTTAAGATTAATAAAGGTAAACATTAATTAAAATTAATAAGAGTAAATTACAATTAATGAGGGTAAATATGTTAATTTGATAATGAAAAAAAAAAAAATTACCCAACAACCTTAATACTTAAAGTAAAAATCAAGTGATAAGTTTTAAGGCAACAATTCAAAAAGAATTTAATTTAAAATCAACTTAAGTTATTAAGTAATAAATATTAAGTTTTACCAAATACCCTCTACTAGAGTAGGGATTAGGATTTAGATTTTAAGTGTTGGGCTAAAGCACAATGCTTTTGTTTGCTTTGGATGAATAGCTGTGTAGATGCTATGTGCAGTATGTGTCGTGCAGGGGTATTTTTGAGAGCCCACAGTTTGCATTGATCCAGATATGTAGGGGTATTTTGAGAATGAGTTTGCATCAAGTTCTAGTAGAAGTGTTTTTTCTAGGTGCATTTGAATGTTAACTTCTTTTCAGAATTTATGGAGACAGAAATTCTTTGATATGTCATTAGGACATTTTCTCCATTTCCCGTTTTTAGCGTGTATGGTATCCTTGACCTGTACTGTCTTATTAATCAACATGATAATTAGGTTATGTATGGTCCATCAGAGTTAATTGTAACAAAATCATGATGCTGATAATTTTGCCCAAATGGAAATATAAACTTACATATTGACATCTAACATCATAGCCACATAATTATATAGCACTTTAGATTTCTGTGTCAAATATCAATATTCTATGGATCCCCATTTTTTATCTGTTGTTTTTGTTAAAAACTACCAACTTCAGTTGTGTCCATTGTAATCTTTTGTTGCTGCTCTTTACCGTTGAGAACAGGTACCTTCAAACTTATCAGTAAATGCATTGATGGTAAAGGGTTCTCAGGGACAAAACGCTATTTTGGTGATCTGGGAAAAACTGTAAGATATATTTCATTCACTTACAAAGATAACACTCTAAATGCACTTGGAAGCACTATCAAGATTTTGTTGGTTTTGCAGTTAAGAACCGCAGGGTCGAATGTACTCTTTGCTGTTGTCACTGAAATATCAGATTCTGTTTTAAAGGGTGCAGAAACAAGTGGTTTTAATGGAATGGTACAATTCATTCTCTTGTTATGTCGTGTAATACCAGCACATTCTCATATAAACGACTGATACCCAATAACTTTTATACATTATTTTCCTAACAGAAAAATGGATTTGCAATTTATAGTTGAACTACTAAAATATCATTAATTGTTAGTAGAAGTATGATAGAATTTGTTTAGATACATAGAATTTTTCATTAGTGTTGGCAAGATTAGCTTGAGGTTTATACCCTTGGTTTCCTCTGCGGTCTCCATTCCCTCTTCCAAAAATATTTGGAGGCTTTCCATTGAGTTGCCAACATGACTCTGGTATGTCCTGACTTTTGGCAGTAAGTACACCATGTGAGTCCTTGTCACTCTGACTTTTTACCTTCATTCCTTCCCAGCTTTGTGATTGACAACAGTAGAACCAATGGTCTGGCCATCAGCAGTAGTACCGATGGTCTGCTCAGCAATGATGACAATAGTATTTTTCAGTTAGGTAGTCACATCTGATCTAGCATAGCACCTCTTTATCCTTCTTTCCCTAATAATTGCAAATGCCTCCTTGATGGAAGGAAAAATTTATTTACCAAGAATTTGGACTCACATCTGATCAAAATCATTATGTAATCCAACTAAGAAATAAAAAATTCTCTTCTTTCAATATACTCTTGATACACGGTCACATCTTTTCCACACTTCATTTTAAATTTTGATACCAATGTAATTCAAACCACAACCCTCGTATAACATTGTAGTATTCAAGTATTAAAAGATTACCTTGTTAGGTATTATAAATTCTAGTCCTGAGTTCATAAATCTTAGCAAAATCTCTAACCTTTGAATAAGTCTGATGGATACCCTCCCAAGTCTCCCTTGTTGTAGAGACAAACATACAAGTTCTACTAATCTCCAGCTACATTGAGTTTTGTAACCAATACATTATTTGAGAATCTTCCTCATCCCAAACATTGAATTTTGGGTTTTTTTACTCATCTTTGGCCTGAGTTAATGACTTAATTTTCCTTTTCTTTCGAGGTTCATTTTTACTAACTATAACCACTCTTAAGTAATTGCCTCCATTCAGTTTAAATATGGCTGGAATACTCTAGAATTCTCCTGGGATTGGATTTTGATTGTTTATAGTTGTGAGGCATCTTTGCATCTTGGGTTGATTAGTGATTGTTATAATGGGGAGGACACACATTAGAAGAGAAGGAAAACAATTGTTTTTAAACCAACCTCAACAATGAAGGCTGGAAGGATACACGACCAATTCCAGTGATTAAGGCTGGAAAAAAAAAAAAAAATTGGGACTAACGCTGACAATGGAGCCGATGGACAGAAGAGAAAAAAAATCTATTGGGCACAAGGCTTTGATACCATATAAACAGAGAATGATTTCTGAATAATGCTTGTAGGTTTATTGGGTATATTTACAACCTATTTATAATGTCTACAATGGGAAAAGGAAAAGGAAATTACTCTATTTTAGGCCTAGAATTACCCTACTAAATCAGCCACTAATTACAGGAAATAACTTTGGGAGTAAATCAAGTAAATTGTAGAGAAAAATAAACAAATCAATCAAATCTTAGCCTATTTAAGTTGTATAATCTAACAATTAGATTTTCCAACAAGAACAACATTAGGGGAACTGAACTAGAAAATGAATTAATAAATGTTGAATCTGTAGAGGACATTTCAAAAATGGATCAGGTTGAAAATGTATCCAATCCATAGGTTGGTTGGTTTATTCAAGAAGAAAACAGAACAGGGTAATGGACTGTATCTCTCTCTCTAATGACCAATCTTCAAACCCGAAGGTAAGTAATTCTGGTACTCTTTTTTCACCAAAACCCTTGTTTGATACTGATTTTGATGTTCCTATTGCTATTAGGAACAGTGTTAGAAGTTTTAAAAAACATCGTCTTTCCAATGTTGTGTCATACCGCCGCCTTAATCCTAATTTCAAAGCTTTTACCACTAGTTTATCTTTTGAGTATATTCCAAAAAAATGTACAAGAGCTCCAAAAGAGTTGAAGTGGAAGGAAGCAATATTTGTGGAAATGAGAGCTTTACATATAAATGAAACAGGGGAAGTAGTTGAATTACCATAGGGAAAGAAAATAGTGGGCTATAAGTGAGTTTTCACTATTAAATATAAGGCCGATGGATCTATTGAGAGACATAAATCTAGACTGGTTGCTAAGGGTTACACTCAAACCTATGACATTGACAATCAAGAAACATGTGCCTCTATTGTGAAAATGAAGTCTATTAAGGTCTTATTATCTTGGGCTATAAGTGAGTGTTCACTATTAAATATAAGGCCGATGGATCTATTGAAAGACATAAATCTAGACTGGTTGCTAAGGGTTACACTCAAACCTATGTCATTGACAATCAAGAAACGTGTGCCTCTATTGCGAAAAATGAAGTCTATTAAGGTCTTATTATCTTTGGCAATTAATTTAGATTGATCATTACACCAATTTGATGTAAAAAAATGTTTTTCTACATGAAAAGCTAGTAAAGGTGTACATGGATCTTCCACTTGGCTTTAAGTATCATTTGGATAATAAAAATGTATGCAAATTGAAGAATTCTATGTATGGGCTAAAGCAATAAGATCATGGTTTGAAAGATTCACTAAATTTTTGTAGTTGATGGTTGCTTTCAAAGTCTAGAGGATTGCACTCTATTCTTTAAACACGTATTACTTTTGAAAATCACTATGTTTGTTGTCTTTGTAGATGATATTATTATGATATGTGATGACATGAGAGAAATCGAAGGTTTGAAAAGTTGATTGGCAAATGAGTTTGAGATGAAGAACCTAGGGAAGCTAAAATACATTCTTGGAATTGAAGTGGCAAGATCCAATAGTGGCATAATTGTGTCTTAAAGAAAGTACATCTTGGATGTACAAGAAGAAACTAGAGTGATCGGTTGTAAACTAATAGAAATACCCATTGTTTCCCACCACAAATTGGGGTTCATTATAGAAGGAAATTCCATTGAGAAATGAAGATACCAAAAGTTGGTGGGAAAATTGATTTACTTATCCCATACAAGATCAGACATAACCTATGCAATAAGTATTGTAAGCCGGTTTATATACTCACTATTGGAAAGTCATATGGAAGTAGTTTGAAGAATCTTAAAGTATTTAAAGGCTACTCCTGTAAAGGGAAATAGTCACCTCTAAATAAAATCCCATACAAACATAGATTGTGCTAGCTCTCTTGAAGATGGAAGATCAACGACGAGATATTGCTCTTTTGTAGGAGATAATCTTGTTATATGGAAAAGCAAGAAACAAATAGTTATGGCAAGATTCAATGCTGTTAAGATTCTAATTATATTAACTTAAGGTAATCATCTTAGAAAGAGAAAGAGAGAAAAGGGTGGGAGAGGGGTGAGTAAAGTGATGGTTACTTTTTGCAAATTTAAATTTTGAGAATGCAAATGATAATTATATGCAATTATATAATAAATATGATGAAAAACAATTGCATATAAAATAGAGTAAGGATGAGAGATTGCAAACTCAAGATTTTATAGTGGTTCAATGCTACTCGACCTACGTCCATTTTCCTTAATCTCCTAATCAGAGTGAGGTTTCCACTAATGTAAGGCTTCCAAAACAAGTCTCCAAGCATTACAATTGGATTATGGTTCCATTTAACCCTCTTGGTCTTATGGCTCTAAGTACCGTATGGATTATGGTTCCAAGCACCTTTTACAATCATCTCAAGGGATGTCTCACTCTTGAAATCTCCAAATGATGTCCTACACTTAGCAAACACTAAGTGATACCTCACACTTAGATTTTTCCTTCAAGTAATACCCCACATTTTATATTACTTCTCAAAGGTTTACAAAAAATGATAAGAAATATTCTCACAAAATCCTAATACAAATTTTAAGCTTAAATGATATTAGATAAACTAGGATTGAGGTGCACTAGTGGATATGCAAGTTTGAAACTAAGGTACACTCAAAACATTCCCCCAAGGCTCAAATAATGTTAAAAAAAGATTTAAAACTCTTGCTCACTAAAAAGAAAAAAAGTTTTGAGCCTTTAAATAGGGTTTGGAAGCCTAAAATAGTCATTAGGCAAGTTTGGGGGTCGATTGGTCAAGGAACCGATTCAACTGGTTCCTTGACCGTTGAGCGTTTGATGCTTTGGCAAGTAATCATTGAAGGTTAGAACTTCAATTGGCCCTTAACCAGTCGAAGCTTTGCCTTAATCGGTTAGGCATATGCTATTGGAAATGAGGGAGTGCAAAATGCACCTCGATCAGTCGAGTCCAACCAACTCAACCAATTCCTTAGACCCTCAACCTGTTGCATTGTGAAGTGCTTAAACAACCTAGTTTGAGGTTTGGAATCTCCAACAACCTATATTTAGTTTCTTAAAACCTTTTAAAACAAGTTTAGAAAGAATTTGGCTCAAGGTTTTAACAAAAATATGAAATCATCCAATTTGCAAAATAATTTAAAACAATTTAGCACTTGGATGATTTTAGGTGTTTAAGTAAAAATAAAATGCATGATCCTAGTGCACCAACAACCTTACAAATAGATCCTAGTGCATTAACAATCTTACAAAGAGATCCTAGACAAAAGGATCTTGAAAGCTCCTTTTTGCGGTCCTCTTGTTCTTCTTGATTTTCCTTAGGCTTGATACATCTTTGATTGCCACTTTGGAAATCTTCTTGCCTAAACACAATTAAGATAAAACATTAGATTCAAACCTTGTTTTATTATCATTAAAACCAAGATTAATCAAACCTTGGTTTCACAAATGCTAAAGCTGAATTCCAAGCTATGGCTCAACGAATATGTGAAGTCTTATGGATTAAAGGACAACTCAAAGAGTGTGACTTAGAGCCTAAAGAACCACTAAAGATTTATTGAGATAATAAAGTTGCAATCAATATTGGACATAATTTAATTCAACATGATCATACCAAACATGTTGAGATAGATAGACGCTTAATCAAAGAAAAAAATTGAGAGTGAACAAAATTTCCACACTTTTTATAACAAAAGCTATAGCTCACAGATATCTTCATAATAGGAATATCAACAATCACGTTCCAATATATGGTTGGCAAGTTGGGAATCATGACATCTATGTACTGGGTTGAGTGTTAGTAGGAGCAACATGGCATCTATTCAGATTCATAAAATTTGGTTTGGCCAACCGTTTTTGAGCATATTAGTAGGGAGTAGATCATGGAATAATTCTAGAGATTGAAGAGCTCTATGTCAGACTTTTCTTTTCCTCTAATAATTATATATCATGTATTTATACTTTTTAAAATTTCTATGGTCTAATTAAGTGAGGAATCATCTTCTTCTCTCTTTCTTTCTTCCACTCACATCCATTTTGCCTCTCTGTGCTATTTCATCAGGTGAGTGGTTTTCATCAAGGAATACTAAGACTGGCGATGGAGCCGTCACTTTTGGGGACTGCTTTTGTAGAAGGTGGCCCAGATAGAAAAATTAAGCTTGATAGAAGCCCTGGGGTTGACGAGGTAGCTTCTGTCAAATGTTTTATTTTGTGACTATTTATTCTTTTGCGTATCTCATCTTGATTGACATAAATACTGCATTAGTTGTTCAGGTGGATTAATGCCGCCCTCCCTTTCTGAATTTGCAGAGAAAGGAGTGTTTAAAAGACAGTAACATATTATAGTCGATTAGTTGAAAAAATGGATAACAATGTGGATGTTTAATTATAAATTTCCACATAACTAAGAAAATATAGCTCAATCAGCATGAATTCATGAGAATTTATCACTATGCCGAAGCAATTGTATTTTCGGGGTTATTTTTGTTTTTTCTTGTGTTTGCAGGTTATATAATACCATGATATTTTCCTCTGATTAGTCTTTATTTATGAGATTAGGCACTACTTATTTATTTGGAATACTGCAGTTATATATTGAGGGATATCTGCAAGCCATGCTAGATACAGTATATAAACAAGAATACCTGAGGGTGAGAGTCATTGACAACCAGGTAATTCTTCCATTTGTCATCTATGTGTGCATCATTTCAATTAGAAATAGGAAAAGTACCATTTATCATTTTATCTCATCATTTCTAAATGCAATTTGGCACTTCTGTATAAAAAATGATATTAGGTGTTAATACATGCCCACAAAAAACTGACATGATTGTTTTAATCATGAGGATGAACCTATCTGTTGTGTCTAATGAATGAATTTGAAGCTCATTTATATTTGAACTGAATGGTCTGAAACTTGGTCCAGCCATGATGGCTCATTTTATCATGTGAAGTTACTCTGAGTCTGTATGCATTGAATGCCAAAAGATGAATTTAATGCCAAAAGGCTTCTTAATAGGAAACATGTTAACTGGATGAAACTTTTTAAACCACTGTTCCTTCTAGAACCATGATATATTTGGTTTTCTGCAACTTACGCATTTATCAATCTCAACAGGTTTTCCTCAAAAACCTACCCCCAAACAGTTCCCTTATAGAAGAGATCATGGATCGTGTGAAGGGTTTCCTTATAAGCAAGGCATTGTTGAAAGGAGATTCTTCAACAACTTCTCGCCCTCTACGCCATCTTCGAGGAGAAAGTGTAAGTGTCCGCCTTCATTTTGTGTGCCTCTATTTTTGTTTCATAGGGCTGAAATTTGAGTTGTCGCCCTACAAAAGTCTGTTTAGAAGACCTAGGATGGAGAAGTGAACATATAAAGAGGACCCACCACAGAAGAAGTATTTTTTTCCCCATTTTTCCTTTGCTATAAGAGTTACTTTTTGTGCCATAATTTGGACTTCATTAAAAGCCATTACAAAACCTATATGAAATATGGAGAAGTCAATGGCATCTCTTTGGTATATATCAAACTTTAAATTTAAGTCTTTGGTATATATGATCAAATTTGGACTGTTGAACACAGGTAAGAACAAATGAGAATTAGGTATGAAACAGATAGTATTAAAATACAAAGAACTGAGAGCTAGGTACAAAGAATGAGACTATTGTCAAGATACAAAGAAATAACCATGGAAAAACCATTGAATACATACATATATATATATTCAAGACAATTGTTTATTTTTATTTTTATTTTCCTTGGCTTTGGTTTTTTGTTTTCCCCAGGAATGGAAAATTGGACCAACGGTTCTAACTCTATGTGAACACCTCTTTGTGAGTTTTGCCATCCGCATGCTGAGAAAGCAAGCTGGTAAGCTTATTGGGAGCATAACGTGGAAGGAAAAATCTGATGACGGCAATCAGAAAGCAATTGTGCCAACATCCCAATCTGTTGGTGAGAATCAGAAAGCAATTGTCCCTGCATCCCACTCTGCGGAGGGGCTCAAGGTGAAGTTTATGTGGAGATGGGGGATTGGCAAGTTTGTGTTGTCAGGCATAGTAGCATATATTGATGGACGGCTATGCCGTAGTATCCCTAATCCGCTAGCAAGACGTATTGTGAGTGGTTTTTTGTTGAGCTTTCTTGAGAAAGATGATCATTAATTGTGAATATTCTTGTATATATAGGAACAATTTTCTTTTCAAAATTTTGTTTGTTTGTTTTGGTCCTTTCCTTTTGATCAACAATTACATATCGTCTCTTTCAGCTCCCCTCTCTCCTGTTGGATAAGTAAAATCTTCTCATCTGTGAATCCTATTCACTAAAATAACCAACTATAAAGGAAAGTTTGTCTGTGACTTTAAAAACACGAAAGGCCATCAAGATGTTGAAGCAAAAGTACTTCTAGGACAGATTCTTGGTTTGGATAGTGAAACATGGTAGAAAAGGATGTTGAAAGATAAATAGCGCTAGATCAAACGAGGCAATTTTTGGAAAAGTCAACCGTTATTCAACAGCTGGCTACTAAAGTCGATTTGCTATTTTACTTGACTAGACTGCTAGTCTAGTTCACTTGATCCCCAGCTGCAAAACTAGACACTTTAGTAGAGCTGTTAGAAATTCACCTTCCAGATTAGTTTGGCAGAATAGTCTTCAAATAGAGTAAGAATTCGTTTGATAGTTGAGCACTTCTAACTTTAGACTAGAATTTCTATCAAACAAGCTTTAAACCTACTTAACTAGTGCTATATCTCAATCTAGAAAGAACTTTCATGTGGGTTGTTAACAAACAAGCATGTTATCAAACAACCGTCCAAGGACAGGAAGAGGACTATAAATGTTTTTCTTCTCAAGCCTACAGAATTACAACCTAAAGTGAAAAAATCTCACAAGCACAGCTTCCACACTTGGTGGAGAATCCCTGTAGCACAACCAAACCAAGAATGGTGAAGAAACCTCCTTATTTAGAAGCTGAAATGCAAGCCCTAATGTATCCTTCTCTCCTGAACTTGCTTCCCTTTTTATTTCCCAAAACTCCTCTCTCTACTGCTCTCACTTCTGCTACAACCCATACAAATATATCAATGTCTTTTCAAGTGGGTTCTAACATTTTACTATGACCCTTTCTGATCAACAATACTCTTAAAGGTTTCCACTTTTTATCAGGCCCTCTATGTAGCGTTTCACTTTGAAACTTGTTGGTCCAGTATCCTGCATCTTCTTGGTAGTGAAAATATTTGTTTGGATCGAGTTATGTGACTTGGGTTGACAAGGGCATTGATCTAGAAGTTTTGCTTCTTCCCCTGAATTTTGGATAGCTTGATGCTAAATCATTGTATGTACGTGCATATTAATTCTCTTGCGACCTTCTGGACTTGGAAGAATGTCTTCAATACCTTTTGCTTGTGGACAAAGTGAATATACTACACCGTAAATATTTACCCTAGTTCTTCAAAATTCAAGATTGATTGGACTAGAAGGTGATGGAACTACAACAATGTCAACCCTTGTGCTAATACCATCATTTGGCGTACATGCATTAAAAGCTCAAGTGAGTCACCTATGTGATTAAAGATGTTAAATCAACAAATCACTTCAGAGCCTCTTCATGGAGGATGTGGCTTATGTATAGAGTTGAGGTAATGCCCCAAATGGCCTAAAGGGCCATAAGCTCTCGGGTCCTGCCTTGTGGTGGTCATTTTCCCTCGTCAAACCAAGGTTGAACAACCGTAAGATACTCACTTTGAAGCGATAGGGTTGTTTGCTCTTAACGATGCCTAAATTGCTTCAAATTCATGGTGTTTCTTTCATGATCCCTTCCTCTTTTATGCGACCCCTCCTTAAGGGGTCTGAAGTGAGACAACTAACATTATCTAACCACCCCCTAGCCCTCTCATCTTCTTGGACCAAGACCTCATTTCTCCTAGCTAGATCTCTATTCTTCACAAAGCCTTTTCCTTCTCGAAATTCATCTTCTCATTGCCCTCGGTTGTTCTTAAAGTTGTATAGGAGGGAGGGTCTTCTTATGGTTGCCTACTATTCGTGTGAGTTCGCACCACGATTATTGTTATCGACTTTTCTACGTTTCCCTCATATGGCAATAATTTGTTTCATCTTTGGAGTAACGGTGGACCAACACTCGATTATGACCTTTCCCTGCAAGACGAGTGGCTAGTCAGAGTGAGGAGGTTGGTAAGGCTAACCTCTCTGAAACAGTGTAGTCAAGCATGGG
This sequence comes from Vitis riparia, assembly GCF_004353265.1. Lineage (NCBI taxonomy): Eukaryota > Viridiplantae > Streptophyta > Magnoliopsida > Vitales > Vitaceae > Vitis > Vitis riparia. The sequence goes on from NC_048437.1 coordinate 8,861,161, forward strand.
CAACTAGAGGACTTCAACAAATAAAATGGAAAGAGATGGAAAAATCTTCTCACCTTGTGAGTCTTTATATATAACTGGGGGCTGTTCTGACTTGGTGGGTCTAGTCGCGCGGTCATTGAGTGGTTTGCCTCATTCTCTAGTTGATTACCGCCTTAACATTATTGTATTGTTAAACATTGATCATGGATGACCCAATCTCATCCTTGATTATTACATCATTAGACGTTGATCATGGATGACCCATTTTAAGGGATAAAGCTCTTTTGACCTTATAATTATGAGAGGACTGTTAATCATATTTAATATACCAACCCATCTGGACACTATAACTCATGCCTTAACATCCCATTGAGTTTTATTTTATGGGCCTAAATTAGTTGCTTGCTGACAAATAGGCCACGTTTCTTGAGCTAATAAAGAAAGATGACCAAAACTGGAGCAGCATGAGTACAGAACCAAGCCTGGAGGTCACTCAGCTCGTCGTCCACAGGTTTGTCCCCATCTTTTTCCACGTGCGGCCCATGGGCAGCTGAGAACGAAACCATGAGCCACCCAACACCCGAATTAGTTCCTGTATCAGTTTTATGGTCAGCAGAGAAAGCGAGAGCAGGCTCATCCAGGTTTTGGACGCCCTTTGTTTTGTCTTCGAAATAATTGAAACTGCCCATTGTTTTGGGCCTTAAATAGTTCCATTCTTCACCTAATCTATTTTTTTCAATATTTTCATTACTAGATGTGTCATTAAAGTTATTGATTCATGTTTCATTGATTAGACTGATGATCGAACCGATCATGTCATAAATATATAATTTATAAATTATTTTAATTTAAAATTTATTTTTTAATCAAAAATTTACTTAAAAATAAAAAATAAATTTGGAACAGAAAGGAGAAGAGCGGCTGCCGGGGGGGCGTTTGGGTTTCCCACCAGTGGGGTGGTTTTCGGTAGGGGTTCTGACAGGAAAAAAAAGGGTTGAATCGGATATTCGTCAATCGAATCATCGGTTCAACCGGTTCAATTCAAATCTGATTACTTCTTTATCCAATTGATTGGATCAAACCAAAATGGTGAACCATCCATGGTCACATTAGCCAATTTTGTCTAATTTTTAAAATTATGATTTTTTCGAGTTTGAGCATATACCAAGTCAACTTTTCAAATAAAAGCAAATTTCATATTCTTAATTATTTTTTAGTTTAAAAAAGTTTTAATGAGATACTTGGTTGCATTGTTTTAATTAAAAATCTGAATTTATCAACATATTTCTAATTTTTATTTTAAAAGGAAATTTTTGAGTTTTATATAGTGAAGTCCAATCCTTCCCCTAAAGAAAGACAAAGCCACCAATCCTTATGGATAGAAGTGCTTGCTTTTAAGAAGCCACTGGTTTCGAGCTATGAAACAACCAAAGAAACAACTTCCAAACACCAATACAAAATAAATCCAAAGAACCCAGCAAGCCACAAAACCGCTATATATACAAGTTAGAACACGTATATGGCAACCCCAGTCTGCTATTCCTGCAGCTTCCTCCTTAGTCCTAAGCAATGGATTACAGGATAACTAAAGCCCCACCTTCATCCTCACTCGCCCAGAAGGTGAACCACCAATCACCAGGTGAAGATGGGGCTGAAACAATGAGTTCAGTCACAAGCCACCTCTACTTAAGATCTTCAGAAACCCTTGACAAAGATGTGGTCCTCCGACGCATTCGCTATCACAAGGTCCGCACCAGGGTCCGAGATCTGCTGAGCACCTCACCATCTTCCGTTACGGTTGACAAGGACAAATGGGTAGATCTACAGGACGACGTTTTCTCCAATCCTTGACCGCCCAAGAGGGATCTATTTGTATGCTAATTGTTGCTAAATAAAATTTGTTTGATTTCAAATTATGTGGTATTTTTTGTTAAGGTGGTCTCAGCGGTTGCAAGGGATGAATCCACAACTCCATTGTCATTTACCATCTCCTTCTACATGTTCATCTTTTAAACATTTCTAAGTAGGGTATAAGAAAAATCCATCTGATGCCAACAAATTATTATAAGAGCACATGGATTTTATCAGTCTAAAACCCATGACATCCCTGGTAAAATTTCTATGGGTTCCACCGACAACTCTTTTAAATTTTTGGAGTGGATATATTGGACGACAATATTCAAGCACAAATCTCTCTGAAGTGCTCATCGAATTCGATGCAGCATAAGGGAATTGAGACATTGAACCCTTGAACAGGCAGAGTCAGTCATCATGCGATGCATGTGTGGTTTCTTATCTCGTGTAGTCTCCTACTATTTCTATAAAAAAAATAAAAATAAATAGAATGAGTGTGCCTTTTTTGTTGTCATTGTTTATTTTATAAGTGGAGCCTGTTTAATACATATAATTTTAAAATTTGTAAAAAATAAGACACTTATCCAGAGATTGGAACGAAAATCTCATCCATTCCCTTCCACCCTCAAGCTTGTAAACCAGTAAAACGAAACACACCTCTAAGGAGTAGGAATAGACATGGTATTCTGATTCATTAAACCCATTTGATAATATAAAATATCATAAATTTACTATTTTATGTTTATCTTCTTTGTAAAGTTAAAGATTCATTCATCATTCATTTCTATGAAATAAGTAATTCTCCCAAACTGAATCAATCAAACATTCCACGACATATAGAAAAAAAATTTCAATTTCTAATTTTTAAGGTTTTGAATGAAATTTGAATTCTTTTATTTCCTTTTTTGAAAATAGGAAAAACATTTGTTAACTTTGAGAATTTAAATATTATAATAAATACATTTTTTTATTAAAATATAATTTTATAACTACTTTAAGCATGACAAATTATTCAAATTTTTAATAAAAATGATAATTGTACATTTATATATTAGGGTTATATGATTTTTTATGGTTAATTTTTTATTTATTAAGTATATATATATATATATATTTTTTAGTCTTATTATTTAATAACAAAAAAAACTCTCAAAATTTATTTATTTTTTAAAAAAAATTATTTTAAATTATATAGAAGGATATTATTGTAAATTTATTTTTTTTTCATTTCCATTCCTTTTATTATCAAACATTTGAATGGAAATAAATAATCATTTTAATCTTGCATTCCTAAGTTCATCCAAATGCTAAAAATGAAATTATCAAGTTCATTTCTATCCACTAAGAAATAGAAATGAAAACAAAATATTCATTTTCATTCCCTATTCCGACATAACAAACAGCCCCTTAGTACTCAACTTTTGGATTCCGGCATTTGTAAGGAGACTGATCCCATGCGGCTGAGAGGAATGGCCTCACAAGCTGATGGTCCTAAATCCATTCTAAGCAGTGAAACTCCTTAAAGAAATCACCTTATGATTCATTCCTAAGTAAATCTCTGACGGCCACTGCAAGTCCATGGATGATCCTTACTAGAACACCCCAAACGCAGAACTAAAGGACTTTATTCTACACACTGACATAAAATTATAGCAGACAAAAATGGCATGGGAGCTCCTATAGTTGATGGGACTGGTAAAGAAATAACCTTTCATTGTACACTTATCTATCCAGAGCATAAAGCAAGGGAACTATGTATAAGAAAGTGGGCAAGTGGGGAAATATTCTACCAAAAAGAAAAAGGATAAGTGGGAAAGAGTCCACAATTGTATTCTAATGGCAAGATAAGTGGATCTATGACCATTGAGTAAAAAACATTGAATTATCATATCATGTTGGGGCATCCTTTCTAGGTAAACTTGCACTTCGTGATGACTTGCATAAATTTTCCTAATAAAAAAGGCACCAGAGAGCATTGCTACTTGGTAGAGCCTATAAAATGAAAGAGAAGTTGGGAAGACTGTTGGAATCTAGTAGGATTATGCATAGCGCATTTTGGTGGGATCCTCACATGTTTATATATACCTCAAATTAGATATATTGTATAAGACTAGCCATGAGCTAAAGTCCACAGGAAAAATGGAGGTATCCCCCTTTCCAGTGGTGGTGAACAATGCAATTAATAACACAAGACGTTAAACTCATAAAATATGTTGATCAGGAACACCCATGTGCCTCTGATGGAGCAGGGGTAGTGCAAAAATAGCACTAATATTACAGGTTAGAGTTGATAGGTGCAAAAATAGCATTAATACTCAATAAGCTGACATTCTAGTTCCTCATTTCTTACTTAACAAGCCAGATGTTGATAGGAGGCGGAAAGCTTGGTTAGAGTTGTTCAAAACTGACGACGACCTTGAAACATGCATTTTCTTTTTCTTCAAAAATTCCAAGGCGTCTTGTAAGCATGGAGGAGGTGGTATGTCCTTCAGTATAACAGGATCTGGCCTGCAATAATAATTTAAGGAAAAATAAATATTTATTTCAATTTCTAAACTACATGAACCTAGAATAAACCATTCTTCCATCAAAATAAAAGGAAGAGGTCCCTCACCCATTGCCTCTGGACTTTTTCCTCTTTGAGGATGGCTTTTCCTCGGTCCTCTCTTCTTCAGAGTCCGATAAGAAGACTTGCCTGCAACAAATATGTCCTCCAGATTACAAACTCATGCCAAGAAATCAAGCTCCATAACATGAATGACAGAGAGAGAGAGAGACATACTTCTCACGAGTGGCAAGGAGTTCAACAATGTTGTTTGGAAGCATTCCTCCACTAGCCATAGATTCCTGGGCCGTGTCATTTTCAATAACATCTTGGACATTTTCATCACCTCCAGATGTGCGTGGTGTTTTTCGTTGAGCCCATTGTCTGCGACGCTCTTTTCCTTCTCGAACAACCCTAAAATGAGAGAATTACTTCAAGTCATCCAAAATATAATAATTCACCTTTAGTTGTGTATTTGACAGAAGAATTTAAAGATATTAAGACAAATTTAGGCATCAATACTGCAAAGGCATAATGAAATTTAAGACTTGCAGATGAAATGGCCATTCAAGATTTCTTGAAAGCATATGCCAGATTATTATGTGTGTTCTTTCCCCTTATTTTTCCTAAATTTATGCTGAACTTGAATCACAATGAACTGTGCTATAGCTTATATAATTCTGCTTGGGTTGATAACTTCAATCAGGATTTAAAATTATTGGCAGCTAATAGTAAAGAGGGTGAACCTCATTGTTCAGATGGTGAAAAACATGTTTGGTGGAAAGGTGATCCCAAACTGCTTCAGTAATGAGCCCAAGATAAAACTGTAGTAGAAGGCATTTGGCATAGAGCCTAGGCTGCATAACTATGACACATTAAATCCACAGCTGATATGCAGTCACAAACTCCTTATAGAAAATGTGAATTTCAAAAATATTATTAGAATGTGAACCTAAGGTCACATTGAGGCAGAAACTTTTTCACACACCTCCATTAGCTTTTAGGAGGCCTAAGCTCCATAGAATCCTCTTCCAAACTCCAATGTAAGTGCCATTCTGAATTAGGAGATTACTGAACAGAAGCCATCTCTTCTATGGAAAATAAAAATAAAAACTGATGTGCAAGTAGATCTTCTAATACTTGAAACCAGGCACATGGCTTACCAACAATGCTAGACACGTTATTTCCATAACCTTATGTTCTTAACAACATACAATCATGTAATACTAGCTCTTAACACCATCCAATTATGTAAGTAGTTAGAAGAATTAAAGCAAAGAAAAATGATAATTTCTCTAGAATATTGCTCTGGAACTGATAGTCGGCCACAGAATTAATGTCAAACGAAGGATGTCTAATTTCTTAATAATAAACATCAGGTGATCTTGTCAATCAACTTTTGTCACCATCAAATCACAAATTACTAAATAGGAATAAAAAAATAAAAACCACGACAAAAAAAACAGAAATTGATGAACTATTATAATGTCCTTATGTAGAATGCCATCAACTTTCAATCCCAACTAAAAGATGTCTAAGAAGATCTCAAGGATTAATTTAAGCCAGAAGCAGGTAAACATACACTTCAATGCATACTCAGCACTCTAAATAAATAAATGCCAATCTTCAAAACTTCTTGAAAAAAAGTGCCAGTATGTCCAAACACGAATGAAATAATGTTGCAACCTTCTATCGGTATAATCACAATATTCACTTTTAAACAAACAATAGTTCAAGTGCACCACAATGAAACAATTAAACAAATGATCATTCAATGATGTCTCAATGTCATTGCCTAGGTGCTACTCACAAAGTAAGTAGCTTTTAACAGCATAATTAATTGGAACAAATTTACAGAACCATTATGCACATCAAAAGGTTTCAGAGGCTCGCAATCACACCCAAGTTCAAACAGAACAGAAATTATAGGCTTATAGCTCTATTTGATTGATGAGACAATGCAAACAAAGAAAAGACGCTAACATTTCATGATTTTCGAACCCAGAAAATACCCCCAAAGAAAAGACGCTAACAACTGATCCTAATTCACCACCCACTTGTTCAGGTTGAGTTGAGATTTTCACCTTATGCAACCAAAACAACATTTAAAGAATTTTAAAATTAAAATAAAATAAAAAGGATTAGGTTCAAAATTGCAGTTTATTTTCTTTGCTTTTTCTGGGATTTCTCGGCAACCAAGCAGCGTATTAAAAAAGAGACCCAGCAAAAAAATATACAAAACAAAAAAGAAGAAAAAAAAAAGAATACCTAGCCTTATTTTCTCTCTGAACTTTTCTTATCTCTTCGTCTTGTCGCAGTCCCTGCAACGAAAACAAATAAATAAAATCACAAAATTTCGTTTTCGAATTAACATTTTGTGGATGTTTCTATTGATTTCAAGAAACAATGTAGAGTACGAACCTGCTCGGATGTGAATTCTTCGGGAGCATCGGAGTCATCATCTCTGTCCGACATCTCTCTATTAGGGTTTAGGGTTTTGGGTAGATCAACCGATGATCAGATTATCAAAAGAAAAGTGTTATTGCCAGAACCACTTTTGTTGCTTCCACGGTCCATTAGTTGCGGATGTCCAATGAATTGTTGATCGTGACGTGGAAGAAACTATATGGTTCTGGCAATAGTATTTTCCTCACTAAGTGTACGGTGGAGGAGTCCGCACTGGAACCAACCACGTTGGCAACATCTCCGGAACATTGGGTCTCGTATTACGTGGCCCATGGGCCATGTCTATGGAATTTTGAAAATTAGGACTCCTCCGAATCGCGTCTAAGGTGAGTCCTTTCAGAATTCAGCCCAACCGAATGGCCCAACGAACAAAAAAACAGTTGAAAAAATTATTTTTTTTATTTTTTATTTTAAAAAAGAAACACATGATTAGGAAATAAATAATTATAAAAAGTGAGAATATTCAAATTAAAGTATTTATTTATTTATTTATTAAATTGAAAATTCCCTAGAATCCGTCTCATCGTGATCTTTGGTTTTGAGTAGTGCAAAAATAATAAGATTTTGTGATGTGCATGTGACGGGTTAAAGACATTTCATCTGCAGACAAACAAATTAGTGGATGGAAATCCTTTCAAGAATTATTTTATGCACTGAAATCTTAGCCATCAGGGGTCAGAATACGGTAATATCATGGGACTGAACCCTAGTCTTCAATCACCCGCAGCAAGAAGGAAACACCCTGTCGGATATGGTTGTCGCAAGGAGATCTCCTACAGGCTATACAGCATATTCCGGATGGAAAGAGTAGTACTCTGAAAGTGGCTCAGGCTCCACCCACAGTCCAGTTCTTTAAAGAAGCAAAGCCCGGTGGCTCCACCCATGCCACAAAACTGAGAAGTGTGGACATCAAGTTGGCCCAATTGACTCCTGCTGCCCCTTATATCACCATTATTGTACCCAAATATAAGGGGCACTCAAGCTTCCCCTTCCCTTTGGGAATAAAGAAGGATGTGGTCCATGTGGATGACTTGTCTAGCAGCAGCTGTAGGTGTCAAGTATTAATTGATGTATTGACTCTAAAGAAAGAAAGGAAAGGCCAGCATCTGGTCCGTGAAAGCAACAAACCCGTCGGATGGTGTGGAAAAGTATGCAAGGAAAATGAGAGTGTGAATGTGGCCAAAGACTTGCACATGGCCTATCTCATTTAGATCGCGGCCTTCGGTAGACTCAGAAATAGAATGCTTTCATTGGACCTCCAATCAGAAAAGGATGTACGTGGGTGAGCTTTATTTATTTATTTTATCCAGATAAATATTACATTTGCCACATGGGACCTGTGAGCCACACCATTTACTCAAATTGATAAATGTCTTTACCAACATGGCATCAGATCCACACCAAATCATACTTATGGTAACATTATGCGACATTATATGAATCATTGTCAGTAATTCCATTATAGAATAGGCCCTTGAATTCCTGCAAAATCTATCCCCACTACATGTCCCGACGAAATGGTAAAGTTTGGCCTGTGTTTGGTTTCCATCTTTTTCAAAACACAACCAAATCCAAGCATACGTGGAACAATACTATATGGAAGTGGATTACCTAATTCATGAGTTGATTCTTGAAACCTATATGCCTCACAAAATGGGGTGGTGCAGGTAGGTAAATCTACATACACTTTGTCCCCTATATATGAGCCCAGCATTTACACCAAATCCATGATAACCAAATGGATTGTATGACACTACGTATTTCAACCTTATCTTAAACAATGGCACGTTTAATTTCGACTCTTGGGTGCATGACACCATATGTCGGTATCCATGACCTTAAAAATTAAACTACAATGGCGTAGCTAGCTCTCAGCTAAAAGCCCGTCAATTTTCCAATGTTTGGCGCCCCTCCCCATTCCCACCTGGTCAAATAATACTGCATCCTGAACTAATTTTAAGCCAAGCCTCTCAACAATTTGAATATTCATTTAAAGGAAGTCACAGCCTTGTCGTATATGGGTGTCGGAGCAATTTTGCTAGAAGGGTTTGGCTTCATGGATTTTGAAAAGGAAAATGCTAAGTATATCAATAAACTTTGATTAAGATATAAAAATACAAACAAATGGTACAAGTTATAAGACTTAAAATTATATGTGATATTACCTGATTGATGATATCCTTTAAATACTCATCAATGAAAATATTGTTTGAAATTATTGACGAACCCGACAAAAAAACATAAACCACTTCAATCCACTTATTCTAATCATTTATCATAAGCTTATAATAATATTATTTTATGTATTTAACAAGATTATTGATTTAGTACATTACTGGACTTCAAACTAAAAGATTTTATTATTCAAGTAAGGTTATTAATTTATCAAATATTTATTTATTGAATTTTGACGGTAATAATCATGATTTTATTGTGTAAGTTTTAAAATAAATATAAAAATAAAATAAATCAATTACAAAAACATACGAGATTTGACTAACTATATCTTGCCTTCATGATATATGATAAATAATAATATAAAAGAAAGAAATAGACAACAATTATTTCACTCTCTCCCTACACACTTTTAAAACCCCTTATTTCATCGTATCTTTATCCATCATATGTAATTTTAACAGACTTATTTTTCTAATAATTTTACACACTCTAACTCAAATATTCATATAAATATTCCTCATAATCTTTATATTTAATCAAATTCTATTAAATTAATATTTCATCTTGGTTTCTTTTTGTTGTGCCAAGATGTTCTTGTTTCTTTGTTCGGAGATTACTTGTGATTTAAAGCAAAATTTATGAATTTATTCAAATACATTAAATCAATTCATTATTATTTTTATTTTTATTTTTATGGGAAGAATATTATTTTCAAAATTATTTTATTACTTGAGCAGAGACCAAAAACTATAAAATAATGTGATCGAGTGAACATTAAGATTTAACGTACGAGAGCAGCATTCATATTTGAGATCGAAAGGCAAAATCATAAAATTACCAGTCAAATCTTTTATTTAAGGAGCCAATCAAGTGCTTCACCTTTACATACTTAGTGGAAGCAACAAATCATTCGCACCATCGCACCAACTGCATGAGATGGAACCGTGGAGATATGATAATAATTATTCCTCCGCGTTTAGAAAGTCAAAGCCTTGTCAGAGGAGGATCCTGTTAGTCAACCCTTATTCATGAAGGGGCATTATTGTCAAATAATCTGATTCTAATGTAAATAAGGAAAGAAATTAAGAAATCTAACGAGGAAACTACAGAATTCAAGTAGGATTTCTTGAAATAATGATTTAAAATGACAAAATTGCCCTTTGAAGGGCAATTAAAATCCTAGTGCCCTTTTTAATCATTAAATTAGTTCTGAAATTACGTCACGTCACCCGCAGGCCACTTCTTACAACCACATTCCCCAAAAGAAGTAAAGTAGCTGTTATACTTTATAGTTTGGGCACTTGGGTTGAAGTGCATTTACCAAAGTAACCTTCACAGATTGTAAAATTTCGATTTTTGAAAAATGTGATTACAAGAAAATTTTGGCTTGATGTTCGCTAAGAATGGTCAAGAGGTAAAAAGAAGCGTGACATGGCTTGATGTTTCATGGAATTTCCTAGTGATTATGGTAGGAATATTTATCAATTGGGCATCTTGGAAGCCTAGGTAAAAATGAATTATTTTTATACAATATCATATTTTAAGGAAGAACAAAAAATCAATAGGATGCTGTCCACACGTAGTCCACGGCCTTCTAGTCAAAGCTATTATCATTTCTCATACCCGTGGGTGGTAATTAGCGCCAAATGCAGGGGTGGATGTGTAATTCTCTATTTCTTTAAATTCCTGAGACTGAGGGCATGCGTGTCATTTCATAAAAAGAGTGCCATGGACAAGTATTTTTATTTACGTTTGGGAGACGCAGAGGCGTGAAAAGGAGGAAGGTCTCCCATAATCTCACGGTTGTCCTCTTTCCCATTTGATATTGTTTGATCGATATCAAACCCTAATTTGGAGTTTCGCGGTTGAACTGGAACAAGAAGAACAATAGGGGCTGATCGTCTATCTTTTTTCTCGATCTTCAAACGTTTAATTGCTTTATTCATTTCGAATCACAGAGCAATTACGGCAGCCATTGAAGAACTGCAGAGGTAAGCCTATTAATACTTCACCAAACCATTCTCTCTGTTTTTCTATTATTTGAAAAATGAAATTTCTATCTCCTACCAACGGTCCTCTGTTCTATGAGCATTTATTGTGATGGATGGCCTCCCAACAACATCAAAGCTCAGCTTTAACTTCTCGATTAATGGCAGAACTCCAATCCATTTTCTTTAAATTTTCTGAACTGGTCAAATATCAAACTAGGTAGAATTGCGTTTTCCACCAAACAAATTGTCGGGTCTGATAAAATGATATGCTAGGAAACTTCACAGCAAATTTGAGGGTCTTTTCTCTTTTGCAGAAAGGCGATGATATGATTACTCTGCTTCGCATCGATGTTCATATTCACTTCACTTCAATTCTCGATGAGGAAGGCTCTTCAACGAACGATTCTCGCTCTCATCTGTACGGTTACCCTCGTCTCTGCAATCAAGAATGACACCTGTGGAACCGGGAAATCTGCTAAACGAGTCCATTATCCATTTGGGTTCTCATCCGATAGCCCAATCAAACTGAACTGCAGCAAAGAAGGGGAGATCGAAATACAAAAATTTAAAGTCCAGAATGTAACCACAGACAGCATCATCATCAATCTACCAGCGCAGTGCCACCGTGAGATCCAAAAGATCGAGCCACTATTCGGTAAAAACTACGCGCTGAGTTCGAAGAACAGTCTTCTCTTTCAGAATTGTAGCCCGTCGTCTTCCGGGTACGTGATACCCACGAGTGTGTTCAACGGCCAGAACAACTTGAACAATTGCAATGGCAAAAGCGACAACATAAGCTGCTTTCCGCTAGATTCTGAGTCCAAGTTTATGAGTTTTGAGAACGTGACTGGGACTCGGTGCAAGTTTTTGTTACTTTCCATGGCGGTTGACTGGAGGAACAACTCCGCAGTTTCGCTGGAGTTGGGGACGGCTCAGTTGGTGTGGTGGCTGGACCATCCGTGCCATTGCGCTCCGAATGCGAAACATACCAATTTAACTGTTCCCGGGGGTTTCGGTTGCCGTTGCAGCTGCAAGGAAGGATTCGACGGAGATGGATTTAAAGATGGCGATGGTTGCCAGGAAGGTAAGCCCTTGTCGCCGGAGTTTTTTTTTTCTGTTTTTTCAAATGGCCTAATCGCAGTTGACAAGGGCAACTGTGGAAGACTGGAGCTAAAGTTCCATTACTTCAACCAATCACCGAATGCCACCTCACTAAATTCTGTTAGTCCACGGTCGTAAAGCCGTAAATTTCTAGCGAAATGACTAAAACAACCACCTGTACTTTAGTGAGCATTACGTCAAGGTCGGGGCAAATCGGCCGTTGTGGTATGCCCATACTGCCCTTGACTTTTGTCCGCACATTCAAATTATCAGGCCAAGTCGTCAGTAAGGACGGTTTGCACTAGAGTTTTGATCGAAACGTGCGTAGGACCCACGTGCGCTGAAGGCAGCTGTGGGTCATCGTAAATTTCGGAGGGTTTGATTTTGTCAAAAGAAAAAAAATCATTCCAAGCATTGGGATTAGTTCATTTGGCGGTGAAGGTTTTACTTTTCTTTGCTAATTTCTCCCTTTGTTTTTTTCTGAATCATTTGTCTTCAGTTACAGATTGCAATGCGTCAAAGCACATGTCGGGCACATGTGGAGGAACTACAAGGGTTGCTGTTCTTGTTGGAGGTAATTTTACTTTTCTAATTGATTTGGCAGGAATGGCTGCCCAGTCATTTCTCGACTTTCATTCCTAGTTCCAGATGATGTTTGACTTCTGCATTGTTTAACTTGGACTCAAGGATGGTGGTCTGTAGAAGTAATTTGAAAATCTGTTATTGTTTACTTTTCAGCCCGCCCCATTTTTCTGACTCACAATTTAGTTGTTTAATTGTGAACCTTCTTTGACGTCCTTTTTGGATCATTAGGATTTAGGAAGTTGCTGTTGTTCTTGTATCCTTCGTGAGACTCGAAATTTCCGGACTTCATGTTTTTTTAATTCTTATTTAAAATTATTGCACTGATCACTACAGAATAATTCTTTCCACCCAGTGTTTTTCTGGTGTGTCCTGTTAGAAGAACTGGTACATTGAGGGGGAATTGTTTTGTTGAAAGTTTTTATCCTGGTGATTGTAATTTGAGATATCCGGTTCCTAGCTTTAGTTCTTTGATATTAGGAGAATCAAACGATTATCAACTGTTTTAACTCTGATGTCCCTCACATTCAATCTTGGAAATGGGAACAGGCTAGTGATAATATGGTTGAATTCATATCTTGATTGTATGGTTTGGTTTCTATCCCATGTAGGCTTAAATATTGAACAAACTTGGACAATTTTTTATTGATTTCTCTGCACACTGGGACTGCAATAAGTATGCATTTACCATGGACATTGAAAGGTTCTGGGTTTCTTGAAGATTGGAATATGATTCACATTGTTCTTTTCTTTAGGTATCATTGTTGGAGCTTCTTTAATGAGCACTGTGGCTCTTATCTGCTACTGTATTCGACGACGTTCTTATTTGAGGAGGCGTATGAGTGCAAAACGCCTTATATGTGAAGCTGCAGGCAACTCCAGTGTTCCTCTCTATCCCTACAAAGAAGTTGAAAGGGCCACCAATGGCTTCTCAGAGAAACAAAGACTTGGAACTGGGGCATATGGTACAGTTTTTGCAGGAAAGCTCCACAATGATGAATGGGTTGCCATTAAAAAGATCAGAAATCGTGATAATGACAGCATTGAGCAAGTCATGAATGAAATCAAGCTGATCTCTTCTGTGAATCATCCAAATCTAGTGCGCCTATTAGGTTGCTGTATAGAGAATGGTGAACAGATCCTTGTCTATGAATTCATGGCCAATGGAACTCTATCTCAGCACCTACAGAAAGAGAGGGGCAAAGGTCTTCCATGGACAACAAGGCTCAACATTGCCACCGAAACAGCTCATGCTATTGCCCATCTCCACTCAGCCATTACTCCTCCAATTTTCCACAGAGACATAAAGTCCAGTAATATACTTCTGGATGACAACTTCAACTCAAAGGTAGCAGATTTTGGTCTTTCTAGACTTGGCATGACTGAATCATCCCATATCTCAACAGCCCCACAAGGGACTCCTGGCTACCTTGATCCACAGTATCATCAGAACTTCCATCTCTCAGATAAAAGTGATGTTTACAGTTTTGGAGTGGTTCTTGTAGAGATCATAAGTGCAATGAAAGTGGTCGATTTTTCTCGACCTCACAGTGAGGTGAATTTGGCTGCACTTGCTATTGACAGGATCGGAAGGGGTTGTGTGGATGAAATAATTGATCCATTCCTTGAGCCACAGAGGGATGCTTGGACACTTTGCTCTATTCACAAGGTGGCCGAGCTAGCATTTAGATGCCTTGCTTTTCATAGGGACATGAGGCCTTCCATGATGGAGGTAGCAGATGAGCTAGAGCATGTCAGGCTCAGTGGATGGGCTCCAATGGAGGAGAATATATGTGTGGCATCATCAGTGGCATCTTCTTGTTCATCGCCATTTAATGGAAGTGAGATGTCGCTAGGTTGTATGTCTGTTAGGAAGGCAGGGATAGGGAGTAGGAGATTGTTTGTTCCACATAGGCCAACCGATTGTCTGGCTTCAATGGAAGAGATAAAGGACAGCTCCCCTGTTTCTGTGCATGATCCTTGGTTGAGTGAACAGAGCTCACCTTCAACAAACAGCTTGTTGGGTAATGTAGTTCAATGACACCATATCCGTTCTTTTGGTGCTTAGTTTTATATCATCTTGTGAATACCATGGAGGTATCTATAGCGCTCACTCCTTGTCAATCTCATCGAGGTATTACCTTGTATGCATACTATTATCTCTTTTGAATTCTTTCTGAAACACTCTGAAGATGTCAGAAGTCTTTAACATTAGAGGATATCTCAAAGCAAAGGAAAGTGCAGAACAAATTGTGCATGTATAAAGTAGAATACAAACAAGTAGGATGCTATGTGCCTTTTCTTCGTTCATGTAAGGTTTGAACCGAAGTATGATGCACAATTTTGATTTAGACATTGCACCTTTTCTTCGTTCATGTGAGATTATGATGCATAATTTTGAGTTAGTCACATCAAAAACCCAGAACATTCCGTCTAGTGATTATGCAAGTGGATTATTTTGTGCGAGTTTAGTCGAGTTATACCTTGATGATGACCTGCTTACATGTAGTCTGGAAAACCTGAACTTTCTTATGGTTGGAATAGAATCTTCTCTTGGTGCGAGGTTGCTCCAGACTGAACCAACCTTCTCAAGTTGATCCTGTAACTGCTCAGCCTGCCCCACTACTCTCAATGAAATTCAAAGTTTCAAACCAAGGAGTCAGTTCAACAAACTGCAGGTAAAATGGTACACTGGGGAGATCATATTGTCCCAAACTTGAGCCAATAAATATCGGACAGAACAAAAAAGAACCTCCTATATGTAATATTACAATTGTCTTGAACTTTCATATTAAATTTCTTTCTGAATGCTAATATCAATTTAATTTGCATCTTCCAGTGTTCATTTTCATTTACAATTCCGCAATTCAATTTTGTGTTTCTTTTAGTTTTAGTTGTGGATAGCCAAATTCCTAACACCAAGAGATGGATGTATCTTAGTCTTATCCTCCATTGAATTTTAGTGATTTGCAAGGTCGAAGTGAAATCAATTGTCAAGGCAAATGCATACTGCAAGAACATAAGGGGCAAAAGTGTTGTGGGGAGTAGGCTTGAGCAAGAATTAAGTGATTCTCATCCTAACTGAGCATAGGTCTTCAATGGTGTAGATTTCTTGAGCTAACCCTTGTGCCAAAAGTATCCGTTTTAAGCCCTTGAATCTCCCTCAACCTTAGCCAAAGGCAATCAAGTTGCATTTTAGGAACAATCAGTTTTAGTTATTGCCATGATCATCTCTAATCACCCATCCTCTAAATAATCTTCTTGGTTCTCCCTTTATTCAATGTGGATACCATAATTGAAAGTCCTTGCACTTAGGGCTTAAACAATGTCAACATGTCACATACATAGCCACAACACAAACACATCATTAGCAATCGTGTTACAAACTGCTTTTTACAATGATTACAATTGATTTTTAGGTAGTTAGAAGCTAATAAATAAAGTTTAAAAGTTATTTATATCAAGTTTGAGCATAACTATTGTTAGACAACAACCCTCGAAGCTTGCCTTAAGTGCCCAAAATAATGTGAGTTAGGAAGTTATTAGAGTGGCAATGATGTTCTAAATCTATACTTAATCCTCCACATCACATCCACCGAAATGACCTGGCAAGACTAGTCAGACCATGATATGATACTTCAAGAAACATCATGAGACATCATCTTTCTTGACGCTTAGAAAATCGCACTTGTTAATTAATTGTTCATGTGACTTAGACGAGAGTGGGTAAGATGTCTAAATCAATTCATAATTGATGCATGATAAACCCCCGAATGCTACTCGCTCATGGATGACGAGGATACTTAGAATTTCTAAGCAATTTCTCTTTATATTATAGAACTCTTGTCCGACCGACAATCAAATGACATTTCCTATACTCCAGAAACTCAGTTGGATTATTTTAAGCAAGGAGTTACACAATGTCATGGGAAGGCAGATATGCCTCCAACCTTGTATATTGTATTCTTTTACCTTCTCTGGTGAAAGTTTGACAGCTTGTTTCTGAGAAGGAAGGTAACATATAAGTTCTAGCCACGACCATGACTTCTTGGATCAACAACTTGGTGAACCTTCCTGGATTCAGCACTTGAATATTGTCCCACAACGCGGGCATGCGGAATGGATGCCTCCCCATGAGCGAGGGCTTCCACATTCTCCTGAAAATACTGTTTCGGAAGCCTGCCTACCACGTTACCCTCCTCATTCCCTTCTTTGTCCAGGAATGCAAAATGTGGGATACCCTCGACGCCAAATTCATCAAGCTCTTGTTCCCATTTTGTGTTGTCGACATTCAACATAACAAAATTCA
Organism: Vitis riparia; assembly: GCF_004353265.1. NCBI lineage: Eukaryota > Viridiplantae > Streptophyta > Magnoliopsida > Vitales > Vitaceae > Vitis > Vitis riparia. The sequence goes on from NC_048437.1 coordinate 8,878,166, forward strand.
CACGGTCCCTAAAGAAAATAATGGTAATTAGCAGAAGTAAAAAGAATTATTTATAAAACAAGGAGAGCCATTTCATAAGTTTGAATTAAAGGGAAAAAAAAAAAAAAAAAAAAAGACGAAGTTTTCCAGCCAAGGGCTCAAAAGGCTGTTACCCCCTCACTTCAAAATTTTTTCCTTTTTACAAGGTAAGTAGTGAAGAACATATTTTTAGAATTTAAGAATTCAAAGAGCATACCTGTATTGCTGCTCAACTTTGTACACATCAGGAGCTAATTCACGACATACTTCACACCAATCTGCGTAGAACTCCACAACAGTGGGCTTCCCATTTGATAGAGCCTAAATAATCACACAAGACATAAAATTTAAGCAAACAACTAAACCAAAATGTTCTAAATATTAAAACAATATGAATGGTTTCACCCATCAGACATGCACCAGTAATTAATTGTTACATGTGAAGCCCAAAAAATAGGGAGACCTCTCTATCTATGTAAGCAGAGCTACTTAATTTTCTCCATCGCTAAAAACAGAGTAGAGAATTCAAGATTGGGAATGAATAGTCTTTGTCAAAATCAGTCCAAAGAAAAATCAACTAGCATATATTTTTTCTAAAAAAAGAATGTGCTTTTGCATTCAAAGAACTAAGATATAATTTAAGGATAATTTAACTTCCATCCAACTCTTCACATATACTCATTCCTAAACTAGCATCCATGTCATATATAGTAGTACCAAGTAAGCAAACCCACTACTGAGTTATAGGGGTGTATAATGAATAAAGTCAAACCTCTTCATAAGGTAACGCTGCTGCAGAAAGGTCCTTCAAAGAAACACCAAAATCTAGTCTTTTTGATAAGAAGAGGCCCACTGCTGCAAGGGAAGAAACAACTGCTATCCTCCTATTGATATCTTTGCTTGGAAATTCGGGAAGTCCAGGATCTGGGGAGGAACTTGCAGCTTGGGTGACGTTGTCATTGACTGAACCAGGCTCAACGGGTGGTTTTTCCTGCAAGATGCAGATCAAAGGCGTACAAGTTTATCTGGAGAGAGATTACACATGGAAGTGGAGAAATAAATTACTTCCACTAAACGTGCCAACATAGAAGTTGATAAAAACTATGACATTAGCAACCAGGCATAAAATGATGCACCATATAAAATTGAGAGAATAAGAAGCTTAAAGTTGTTACCGAGTAGTGAGGCAAGCTAAATACCATACTATGGAAGCTGAATTGAGATCTCTAATGTAATTCAAATATTAGAGAGTAAACTAAGACAATGATACCAATTGGAAAACAGCATTTGTTTAGATACCTTGAGTTTCCATACACGGCTGCTTGACTTGTTTGCAATTTTTTCAGAAGTATAAGACACACTCTAGCTTTCTGAAGGGCTATAGTCAAGACTTTGATAATGGCAATAAACCTGATAAAGAAGGACTAATCTAGGAAGCATGATTGATTCAGACACCAGAGCAATGAGAGGTGTGAGATGATTGGGTGCTTATTTGCATCATGTTTGTAAGTTATGTCATTTCCGCGTTAAGAGAAAGAACAGGTTACATTTCGAATCGTTGGAACAGAGAATAAAATGAAAAATCAGTTCTATTCCCATTCATGAATGTGTTTGGATTTTTTTTGAATGGGAGTGGGAATAAAAAATTCATTAGTATGGAAACCAAATCTCACTCTAACTAGGATTTGATTTCTCTCATATACATGGTATTGTGATTCACCTCATTTCCATCCTATTTCATCTCCTATTCCCACATACCAAACACAACTCGTCCTCGTTTTGAAGATCAAGTTCAACACTTAAACAGCTCAAATTTATAGGGTCGGAACTTACCCGACAAAGGATGTTGCTATCATAAACTGTAATATTTAAGCTGTCTAACATTTTTTTTTTTTTTTTACCATAATCAACAAATATTTCTTCATTAATGAACTGAGAATAAAAAATTATTGAGTTATCCTTGGAGGAAATACCACAAGCTTTCCTTGAATTTGACATTCTTTTTCCAAAAAACATGCCAAAACATTTTAAGCCTTAGAAAAAATTTGAGACAGGAGCTGATTGTGAACTCAATTAATCTCCCACCTGAGACATAATAACAATGCAATCCAATTTTTTACACCTAGCATTGCATGAATTTAATGGGATGTACCAAACACATGGGGCAAACTGTAAGTGCTATATATGTTTTCTTGAATTTCATGCTCTAAAATTAGATTGTATTACTCCTATCAAATATGGAGAGTTGGGTGTCCAAGTCAAGGTACATAGAAATCCAGATGAAATTTTTTTAATCTTATTGAAGAGGAGAAATTTCTGAAACCTAGCTGTAAATTTGAATAGTTCATTGATTTTTCACTTTCTTCGAAGGAAGAATTTGGAAGGAAACTAGATAATAGGGTGAAATCTGAAAAGAATAAATTGAACACAAGAGAAGTTGGTTTTAAACAAAAATGGTTACTTGTTGAAATTGCATATGATTTGAAGCTCCTACATTGATTACAGGCAACAAAGAGGAAATAAAGAAGAACTCCGACGAGGGCCTATCAGACCCAACCTGTTTAATTTCGCATCTTTTCCGATAATTTCTCAGGGACCAAACAACCGTAAATGGAAGAAAATAAGAAATACCCTCGGAAATGAAAGCAAGAAGAGAGGTGTAAAACGTACCGTGGTGGATGAATCGGTTGGGTTGGGATTGGGGGTGGTTTGACAAGCTATGGCTATGTTCTGAAATCTGGCAACTCTGTTCGGAGATTGGACATGGGTTTTGAAAACGTGGCGAGGTTGAGAGGCTTGAAGACATGGCCGGAATCTGTGGAGGCCAACGGGACTTGAAGCCACCCGAGACATTGGAAGTTGTTGCTTGTCGGTTCAACTCTCTCTATTATTAACTTCCAAGTGTCTGCGCTCCCAGATAAGATACTCAACCCTTACAATGACTCACTCCTTTGACTCAGTGTTTAAGACGATAAAAATATTAAAATGAAATTATATCAGATTTTTGAAAGAAAATAATTATTGAGAATTAATTTTTAAAATCACATTTTAAAAAATAATTAATTTTTGAATAGAAGTACAACTTTCTTTATAAAAAAGCTGCTCATTTTGTGAAAGGATTTTTTTTTTTTTTGGACACATAAAAATTGAAAATTATTTAAATAAATATTGATTATAGGTAATTTTTATTAATGTCATTTTATTGACGAAAAAATCATGGGGTGTAAAAGGAATCAGGGGAGAGTTTTTCGTCGGAAATGTGTTCATGATTTGTAAAGCAAAGGATGAACAAGGACCATGAATTGGTGATTTACATATCAAAAATTGCCATCAATGTAACGCAAATTCCATAAATTCACAGACGATGCCATTACATTTTTGAAGGTTTGGATTACACAAACGCAACCACAGAAGCTTATGATTTCTGAGCTTCAGGCCCCAAGATTGCATTCACAACTGAAGTTGCCACTAAAACCCCTACTACCTCCGCTCCCGCCACCGCCCCTGCCTGAGTCAATCCATTATAACTCACCGCCGTTTCTATCTCCTTCTCCGCCGTCTCTATTCCCTTCTCCGCCTTCTCTATTCCCTTCTCCGCCGTTACGATTCCTTTCTCCGCCACCTCGATCCCTTCCTTGAGAATTTCCTCCGCTTCCTCCTCCACCTTCTCCAGCTTCTTTCTCAGCCCGAACAGGGGAATGTCCTGAGCCCTCGACGGCAATTCTCTCGCCGTCAGAGCCGTCGTTAGCAGGACCAGACACCGCCTCCGGCTGAGGACCGGAGTAGAAACGTGCGCCTTGCAGGACATAGGATGCGCATTGCGCACATCAGGGACCACGAGCGTCTGGAGCAGAGGGGAGCCTGTGGAAGCCATGGTTTCCTGGCGCTATGGATCAAAAATCTTCACTACCGATGATGATATGTGAACGTGGCCTACTGCGTTTGTGAACCACATTGAAGCTAACCGATTTTACTACAATACCCCCTCCCTATCCCAATAAAACGGCGCCGTTTCTTTACTTGTACAGTTGTACCCCCTTACTTTACACACCGTGAGACATATCCAATAATAATGTGCCAGCACAGCGATCACATCATCATTTCGCCGAGAGATCAGGTGGGTTGGACGAATAGGGAGCAGGTGCGCCTTAGAAACAGAGGAACACAAGTTTTGTCATGCCTATAAAAATAGTTTGGCGTTTATTTTTTCCGCCATATTAGTTCAGGGCAAGGGTTTTTGAAATAGAGACAGGAGGGGTTTGGGAAGTGTTTTTGGTGTTTCCATTTTCATTTCAAAGCGATGGTGGAGGAAGTTACGGTGAAGCAAGCAGAGAATGCGGCCACGAAGGTGGAGGAAGCCCTAGCCCCCACTGGTCAAGTAGTGCAGTCTTCGAATGAAGCAACCATCGAGTCCAATGCTCAGGGAGACACGGAGTCTTCTTGCAACAACAACGCTGACACTTCTGCGCGGCCTTCTGATGCAGATCGTGAGAAATCTTTGGAGTATGCGGAGGAGTTGATGGAGAAAGGGTCCAAGGCTGTAAAAGAAGGCGATTTCTCTGAGGCTACCGATTGCTTCAGCCGTGCCCTTGAAATCAGGTTAGGGTTTTTGTTCCTTGTCTTTAAATTTGTTTCTTTGCTTATAAGTTATGAGAAATTATGGCGAAATTGGGAAGCTTGTAGCTTGTTTGGTTGAAGTGGCTGTTGCCAGGCTCTACGTTTCTTTTGCTTCAATTATTTACTAATCAAACGGAGCTTGATGTTTCCTCCCGGAGTTTGTGCTGACTTTATCGTTTTATGCTTTCATTTTTATTTTGTTCACGGCAATTTGTTCTGTTGCTCAAAATTTCCTTTATTCAAGGACCAGGTGCAGTCAGTCCTTGAATACAAAAACCTGTCATTAGCATAGTGAGGAAATGTTTGTATATGTATGGGTTAGGCCTTCAAGTTGCTTCCCGAATGCAGATGTTTGGACTCATTCACGTGTTGCATTATTTCTTATTTATTAAGGCACAAGGTTTAGTCTAAGAGTAGTGCCTCTGGATGGTATTTATTGTTTTTGCTCAGTTCCTCTATAAATATAGGTTTTGCATTTGCTTTGCTTTCATCTGTCCATTAAAAAAGTTGTGTGAATCATTATAAAACACAACAAAATTTCAATATTATCAGGGTTGCGCATCATGGTGAACTTGCTTTTGAATGTGTCAATACATACTATAAATATGGATGTGCGCTACTATACAAAGCTCAAGAAGAGGCTGATCCATTGGCTACCATGCCAAAGAAGGAGGCTGAATCCCATGAAAACTCTAACAAAGATGGATCAATGAAGAATGCTGTAAATGATGAATCTTCGACAGCCTCTGTTAATGCTGAACAAGATGGGAGTTCAAATGATCAGAAAGTAGCTGCAGATGATGGTAAGTATCTGTACTCATGATATTCATCTAAAAAATCTTTTATTCTTCTTACAAATGAACCTCAAGAAAATGGTTCATGTGTTGTGATAAACATGTTTCAGAATTGATGCATGCATTCAATCCATTTCTTGTTAGTGCTATATATGATGTTCATTTTCTATATGTAGAACACTTCTGCAGATCAACATGAGTCTTCTATATGTGCACAGAAACTCAGATGAAGTTTAATAAATAAATACATAGGTTTGATATATTGAATTACAAGCATGTAGATGTAGTTGTATTCCTGCATCTACATTTTGAAGAGTTGTCAATCCTGAGAGCTTCATTTTGTACTTTAAGACTTGTGTTTGTATCTACCAATCAGTGTTTAACTTCAAATAATTTGATTACTTAAAGTAAGTCTTTTTGCACCAAACAAAGTTGAAAGAGGTTTCTAACTGTACTTACCATAGCCTTTTTTGTGGTGGAGTGGGGTTTGGGGAGGTTTGTCTTGATTTGATTTGGGAGGTTGAATAGGATACTGATAAATATTTTTAATCTGTTTTTGGGGGCAGATTAGCACACACTAAATAGTTCTATAACCACTACATAAGCTAAAGAAAATTTAACTAAATTATAATAAACTCTAGATAGTCTTACAACTCTCACACAAGCTGAGCAAACTTAAGCAACTAAATAAATAGCAAGCTAACACAACACAAATTTTATTGTGATTCAGCCTCAAGCCCACATTTATTCCTGGTTCTCATATTAACTTCAGTCTACTAAACTCAACTGTAGGTTTCCTTGGTTCACCCAAAACTATCACAAGTTTAAAGCTAATCAATAGCTTAGGACATGAGAGCCCAATGTTTAACAACTTATAGTTTAACAACCCTACTCAAAATTTACAGCGTCAACATAACCAATGCTCAATTAAATGTTGAAGAGAATTACCCACTTCCTTAGGTTTTGAATGACTACTGTTGCTTCAACCCATGCTAACTGCAGTGATTCTTTTATCCCCAAGCTTGAAGGGCCACCTTTGTTGCACACTTCAATTAGTGCACTCACATGCAAGGAGAGCTAATAAATGCATTTCATAAATCTCAACCACATGGTGGATGTTCTTGCATAATAAAGAAACTCTCTCCAACACTTAGTTCAACCGGGTATTCAAAGTGCTCACCAAATGCCCTTATATACTAAGGCCCAGTGACCTCAAATGGGTGGAAAACACATTAGATCCTCTAGAAAAGGAGACTCTGGTGGACCAATCAATAAGTTGGATGATTAAATCCCTAATGCTTGCCAAAAAAAATTAAATATTAATTAAGTGACTACTCATGCATAATGTTTCCAGAAAAAACCACTTGTAGCAAGCACAAAAGGGCCCATTAACCCACCCTAATGGACCTTACAAAATAAGACAAAACCATTTTAAGTGTTCAATCACAACTATGACCTAATGAAGATCTTGAAGCGCTAATGAATATCCAATCAAGCATAAACAACTTTTTTGGAGGAGCATCTCAATCAAACATGCTATGTGACAATGAAAACTCCTTACTTGAAATTTTTGCTCAATGATATTTCATGGAATGTTAACCTAGGTGCCACAAGCAATTTTGAAGCTCACTTCTCTGCCATAGATTTTGAAATAGCTTTCCTTTTGCACTTCTTTCAATAGCAAGATAATTGGTATTGTTTGGAATGTCCTACTTGCGCTTATCTTTCTCCTGCTGCACGTGAATGGGTTCTCTGATTGATGGGAATTCATATTCCAAAAGCCAAGTCCCTGTTAAAACTTAGACAACTCTCTTCGATTGTGTTTCTTGAAGTTTTAAAGAGCAAAGTTAAAACCAGCATGCAAATCAATTTATCATATTTTCTTTTGCATCTTTTTTTGTACTCTATTCTATTTGGTGTCAGTTCTAGACTTTGGTTGGTTCAGCTGGGGCTAAGCCAATAGATTGTTATGAGCTTGTTTGCATGAGTTTCTTGGGATTTTTGTTTGCTCTCCGATGGAATGACATCAGGAATTTTCTAGTACATTACAACTTGAGTAGAGTGTAACAGTTCACCCACTTGATTTTCATGTGCTCTCTTTCCTCAGACACCAATGGGAAGGAGCAGGAAGAAGAAGAAGAAGAAGAAAGTGATGATGAAGACCTGGCTGAAGCAGATGAAGATGAGTCTGACCTGGATTTGGCATGGAAAATGCTGGATGTCGCCCGGGCAATTGTTGAAAAACATTCAGCAGCTGACACAATGGAGAAAGTGGACATATTGTCAGCATTGGCTGAAGTTGCTTTGGAGAGAGGTCAGTCCATATGTGTGTTTTTTAGTTTTTTAATTTCTTTTCCATGATTTCTGTTGGATGAAGAGTTTTGGAACTGTTCAGTAATTCTGACACCAGTTTTTTCTGGATGTCTCATCTATCTCAAAAGTGTTTGTTGTCTCCATTTGTTTCATGTAGAGGATATTGAAACTTCTCTCAGTGACTATCAGAAAGCATTATCTATTTTGGAACGCCTGGTTGAACCAGACAGTCGACATATAGCTGAACTGTATCCTATTCCTTTCCAAGGTTAAAATACTCTTTTGTATCAGCATAAAGGTGATTAGCATTGACTAATGAATATATTTGGTGACTTCTCAGGTTAATCAGCAGGACTATTAGCTGGGTTCATGAATTATTATTTATTCTTTCACATTCCTCTTAATTGCAACTTTAACTGGAGCATACAGAAATTTTCGGATATGTTTGTGTTTAGAGATTGGCTCAAAGGCTCAGGAAGCAATTCCATACTGCCAGAGGGCTATATCAATTTGCAAGTCTCGGGTGCAAAGGCTCTCAAATGAAATAAAGAGTTTGTCAGAATCACCAGCAATATCCCCTACCCCTGAATTGGATCAGTCTGCCCAGCAGTCTTCCAATGTATCCCAAGCTGGCAATTCTATTTCTGATAAAGAGTCTGAGATTGAAACACTCAATGGCCTCGCTAGTGAGCTGGAAAAGAAGGCAAGTTTTATTTAATTTCCTATAATTAGCTAGAAAATTCATATTTGACTCTGGATTAATCATAAAATATTTGGATTTGCAGCTTGAAGATTTGCAGCAGCTGGTTTCCAACCCAACATCAATTCTCTCAGAAATCTTGGGGATGATGTCTGCCAAGGCTAGAGGTGCAGATAAGGGTGCATCCCCATCAGTGATGGGTTCTTCCCAGATAGGTTCTGCTAACAGCCATGGAGGTTTTGACTCTCCAACTGTTTCCACTGCTTCTCACACTAACGGGGCTGCTGGAGTCACACATCTAGGTGTGGTAGGAAGAGGAGTGAAGCGAGTGTCAATGAACTCAGGGACAGCAGAATCAAGCCCAATGAAAAAACCTTCATTGGATTCATCACTGGATAAGGGTGATGATGGCAGTGCATCCTGAAGATATTGGAGTTTTGGCGGTGCTTGCTTGGGCAATTCTTGGTGTGGACTAGTTGAAGTTTGAGTGATGGATCTCGCCATTCAAATAAAGTTGAGTGTCTAGAGGACTGCTGGTTTATCCTCTTTGCAAGTTGCTTCTGGTGCCTTGCTTAGTCTACTGGTTGTCTACAGTCTAGGGTAGTATGCTTTTAGTTTTTGCTATAGCTGTGAAGAACAGTACCTGAAATGTCCACTATTCTCTGAATAGCAAGTTTAAAAGTTTCAGCCATTTTAAATGCACTCCTTCCAATTCAAGAGCATATGATTATTACAAATAGAAGATATGATGCTATTTATTCTATAGCCTCTAGAATTGTCTTATGAAGTGGCATTTTCTGAACGGCAAGAGGTTAGGTTTGGTATTTGGTGCTTGATAGGGAGTGGTCTGCCTTGGTTTGTCAGAATGTGGACTCAATCAATGGCCGGAGAGTGGGTGCAAAGTGCAATACAGGTTGCCCGATGTGAGATGACAAGCACCCCTAACTACAGTTTAATATTGAAGGTGGTGTGCTGTGAAAGCGGGGATATGGTTTTATCACTTTATGCAGGAAGGCTACTTTTTCACAATGATTAATATGAACCTGGATTTATCTAAAATTATAAACTGGAATTGGGAAGAAGTCGTATTAGGCATGGTTTAAAAGAAAATGGAATGTGAAATGTGATCGCCAAAAGTAGGCTTCCCTTCTACTTTGACTAGTTTTGTAATCATTTGAATGGGAGTCTTCAGTTTTTAGGCTTTTTCAGATTCCATAGTCACATGGTTCACAGGCGAACGTCAGTGTACTGGAATTCCAAGAGACCCACATCTGTCGCAAAAAGGGTACGTAAAAGGTTGCAAATGCATCATGAGATGCCTAAAGATTATGAATCTAGAAATAAGCCAGAAATGCTCGCCATTTGGCAGCCTTGTAGAGCCATCAGCTATATCCGGCGCATGCTTGAACTGGTGGATTTCTCAATGCAACACCTACGAATACGATACCTTCAACACTAACATGTTCCACTTAGTAGTCACCATGAGAGAAAAAAGTTAAGCTACGTCGATGAAATCAAAGCCAGGAAATTGCTATAAAACTGACATGAACAAGCCAACCCAAGCAGCATCCAATATTGATCCCCCACAGAAATACTCGCAATCAAAGCCTCCCAAAGTATGTGTTTTCGGCTGGATTGCAAGCAGTGTGGGAAGTACACATGGGGTGGGTGCGGAAAACATCTGGACACTCTTTATGCTTCGATAGATAAGGGAAAGCATTGCATGTGCCGCTCATGGCCCGGTGTTGTCATCCCTCAACACACAACTGCTGGCCAGCCATCCGGGACCTCCAATTCAACCACTACGGGTATATTTCCGTACTTAATATTACAATTAGGTGTCCAAATAAATAAATGAAAAGGGATTATCCAAGTGGGTCAGATTTTCTAGTTTAGTCTATAATTTAATTGATCTTGCTACTCTTCAATAATTGAGTTATGATATTTCTTGTAAATATTTTTAAAACATGCATTTAGGATACCATTACTTTCATAATCAATCTCCTATTCAATGCTGAAATTGAAGTCCTTCATACATTATATTCCAATATGATGCCTGACATATTACAAAGCTAATATGTCCTAATTAATAATACATAGGCCTGTCTCATGATCTCATCCAGTACCCAGTCTTCATCCATTTATTAATATTTGGTTGGTTCTCAATATTTCCCCAATTATTTTGCCTTTTTGTGGATGCTCACTTGGAAAAGTAATAATTTCTACCCACAACTTGATTTATTAAATTTTGTTTTCTTCTTTGCTCTCATACAAGCTCTCTTATCTTGCAATATAAAGAGAAAAGTAACCAAAAAAAAAAGGACAGAATCCCTTTGAGGGCTATACTTTCTTAAGTAGTGAACATCAAAACATGTGATCTCTTCTGGGTTTGGCCTGAAATTTTGTGTGTTATCTAATTACAACGGTGGAAGGTATTGTGATATATGAACAGTCTTCCCTCTAACCAAACATGATCAGGATAATGAAGTGGGTTTGAAAATTGAATAAAACTAATTAATGAAACCCTCCACACTATGGGCAAGCTGCATCCCATTTTGTTTAACAAGGAATTGTTTGCCTTGTGCAGGTAAGATGAAGGCCTGAAGATGGCGTTGGATGCCACTCAGTTGGTGCCATGTTGAAGTGATGGTGGGGACTATGTGCATAAATAATGTAGAGAAAGAGAGAGCTCTGTCTCTTAATGTTTGGATACCCTCGTGTCCTCTAGTAGTAATATTATCATAAATAATGTGATTTATGGAAGATTATGGTCAGCAATCACTGACCAGCGAGGCTTCTGCAAGAGTGTAGTAAAATTAATAAAAAAATAAAGCTCCTTTCATCTTGTGCAGGGTGCTGAAAATGCTTCAAATTGGTCATGGGTTTTGGTGCACTTTTGGATCATGTATGATGGGTTTTGTGCTCTCGTCTTTTGAACCCAACTAATACCCTCTTTTTTTAATGGGAATTATTACCATCCCACATACATCATTTTCCAATAATATTAGGGTTAAATCAGAGACATTGAGACCCACATCAAAATTCGAAAGCAGAGGGATGTAAACGCATTGGCGGCCAAGATTGATTTGATATGGGCTTTCTAACTTTCTAAGTGTCCTTTGAGGGGGAGGGTGGGGGTCCAGGGCATTGAGCAGAGACAGGGCGTGTCCAAATAAATGCCTACCCTCTCCTTTTGTGCACTTTGTCTAATGATTACTCACTAAAACAAATGAATGCAGTAGTAAAGGACTTTCATCAGTCAACATGAATGATTTCCCCCCGCCCTTTCTAATTCATTCAAAACCACTCATTACTTAAGAAGATCCAGCTTACACTCAGTGGGGTTTCTTTGTCTTCCATTCCCACTGTTACTGACAAAACCATCGCCTTCAAAATCAAAATTATTTCAATTGAATCAGAGATTTGATAATCATCCATGGCCATATGACTCTTTCAAGCTTCGAAATTCCACACGGACCCATCTCCTGTCGCCCCATTAAGAGAGCCATAAATGCAGACAAGTATGGGCTGCAATGGTAGCTATGTCCATATTAATGAAACTATGAAACCCCCCCTACCTCCATATTTTCTTTGGTTTCAGATTTAATTGTCAATACCGCCCGTTTCTGCTTCTCCCAGTCATGTGATACCCGCGTGACCATCCTCCCACCCATTGCACTTAAATGGTAGTTCTTAATTTTCATGGCATTCTGTCCCCAGAAATGAAATTCTCGCCATCTGGACTTGCAATTTTAGGAATAAGCAAGATACATTAGGAGCAGGAGTCAACCGAAATCGGATCATATCACTATAATCATGTAACTTTGGACCGTTCGATTTTTCAATCAAGAAAAAATAAAATCACTGGATATTCGATTGTTCGTTTATTTATAAAATGGGAGGTGGGTCCCATTTGGGCGTAGAGGGACTAATTGTGTGAGTGGTTACACATAAAGTAATCCCAAAATTTTGTGACAACGTAATATGTAAGCGATGAGGTGAGGGGGAGGGGGAGGGGGGAGGGGGGAGAGAGGGCAGTGAGTCTTGTGACCCTAAAACCAGTTGGCAAGCAATAGGCGAATTAATGGAATAATTGGGGGTGGTTTTAAAATATGATAGAGGAGGAAATTCGATGGAAAGACATGCTTTATTTTCCTCAACCTCACCCCTTTGACGTTATGGAAAAGAAATGATAATATAGGAGGCTACTTTTTCGATATTTGTTCAAGCACTGTTTGTCCGCTCTCTAGTTTTTTTGGATTCCAATCTCCTTTCCCTTCTCTCCCCCACCTACGTTTTCCTTTTGTTGGCAGATTCACAGGGTCAGTCTCTCCTCTGCTGTTAGGGTTTCTAAACTATCTCTGTTTTCCCACCTTCATCTTACAGAGTTGTCGTTGTCGTTGTCGTTGCTGTTTGGCTTTGATGGATCTGGCTTAATTTCTTGGGTAGATTTTTAGGAAACCAAACTTTTCTTTTTCCGGAAGAGATGGCAGCGGAGAAGGCCAGCGGCAGAGGGCAAGCATGGTAATGGACTAGGCTACTTCTCTCTTTTCTTTCCTTTCTTGTTCTACGCGCCTGTGATTGATGGTTTTGCTGCCAATGTTTGCAGGTTTTGTACCACAGGCTTGCCGAGCGACATTGTGATCGAAGTCGACGACATGACATTCCATCTCCACAAGGTGGGTTTTGTACATTGACATGTGGTATTTTGATGAGATATATGCTTCCTTAATCTCTTCACTCACTAGCGGTTCTTATGTTGTGATTTGGATGGTTGTTCAGTTTCCTCTGATGTCGAAAAGTCGGAAGCTGCACGAGTTAATAACTGAACAAGAGACAAACCCTACCAGAAACCAAAGCAACTTCTATGCAGAAGAGGAAGAATACGACGAGATCGAGCAGGAACAGTACTGCCACATATCACTTCCTGATTTCCCGGGAGGTTCTGAGACACTGGAAACTGCTGCCAAGTTCTGTTATGGCGTCAAGATCGAACTATCGGCCTCCAATGTGGCTCCTCTCCGTTGCGCCGGAGAGTTTCTGGAAATGACTGAGGAGTACTCAGAAGACAATCTCATTTCTAGAACCGAGAGGTATCTTTCCCAATCTGTTCTCATAAGCGTCAAAGAGTCTATAAAAACCCTGAAGTCCTGCGAAGGGTTGATGCCTCTGGCTGAAACACTGGACATTCCTCAGAGATGCATCGAAGCTATAGCAGAAAGGGCCTTATCCGCTGATCCATCTCTGTTCGGGTGGCCGGTGAATGACGGTAGAGGCTCTTCGAACCCGTTATTGTGGAACGGGATCGAGACCAGTGTGCGTCGAAAGGGCACTAGTAGAACCACTAATTCCGACTCGTGGCTTGAGGAACTTGCCCTTCTTAGTTTACCTCTGTTCAAGCGTTTAATTTTGGCTATGAGAGCTCGAGATCTTAGTCCAGACGTTATCGAGAGTTGTCTCATGTACTATGCGAAGAAATACATTCCAGGTATTTCGCGCTCCAATCGGAAGCCTCCATCCTCGTCGGTAGTTTCGGAGACTGAACAGAGAGAATTACTGGAGACAATAATCACGAATCTTCCATCCGAGAATAGCTCAAGATCTTCAATAGCGACTAGGTTCCTGTTCGGGCTGTTAAGAACTGCAAACATATTGAACGCTTCAGAAGCTTCTCGGGCCGCTCTGGAGAGGAAAATTGGTTCGCAATTGGAGCAGGCTACGCTTGACGATTTGCTGATACCGAGTTATTCATATCTGAATGAGACATTGTATGACGTGGATTGCGTTGAACGGATCTTGGGGTACTTTCTGGACGGACTGGAGGCTGGAATTGAAGGTGAGATTGGGGATGGTAGCATCAGACCGCCAGCGATGATGCTCGTGGGAAAATTGATCGATGGTTACCTCTCGGAGATTGCTTCAGATGCAAATCTGAAGCCGGATAAGTTTTATGAACTTGCCATTGCTCTTCCGGAAAATGCTAGGCTGTTTGACGACGGCTTATACAGGGCGGTTGATGTTTATCTCAAGGTATTGAGTGATCCCTACATTCCCTATCGTGAATAATCTGTGCCTAGCTTTATCTAATCACTTGTGTTGGTTCTGTGTTTCAGGCGCATCCATGGGTGGCGGAGGAAGAGCGGGAGAAGATATGCGGAGTGATGGACTGCCAGAAGCTGACATTAGAGGCGTGCACACACGCGGCTCAGAACGAGCGCCTTCCATTGCGTGCAGTGGTTCAGGTTCTCTTCTTCGAGCAGCTTCAGCTTCGCCACGCAATTACCGGCTCTATTCTCGCAGCTGAAGCCGCTCCGCCGGACTCCGGCAGGCCCTCTAATTTACAGCTGGAGCAAGAAGGCGAAAGCGCGGTGGGAGCGGCGCAAGATGTCAGCACGTGGAGAGCCGCGGTGAGGGAGAATCAAGTGCTGCGGCTAGACATGGATAGCATGAGGTCGCGGGTGCATGAGCTAGAGCGTGAATGCTCCACGATGAAAAAGGCGATTGAAAAGATTGATCAGTTGGGGCCATCAGGTGGGGGCGGAGGTTGGCGGGGCTCGCTGACCAAGAGGTTCGGATGCAAGTTCAAGACTCAGGTATGCGATTCGCATGAGCCAACTGTCGTGGAGACGAGGAAAACAAGGCATCAACATCCGCATCAGCATCAGCATTAGCACCAGCAATAGACCTTCATTCCAATCCTCTCAGGTGTAAAATCAGTAACTTGTATCGTATCATGGTCACGCCCATCGTTTAGATTTTTATTTATTTGATCATACACTAGAGAGTAACCTCTGAAAAGGCTGGAATAAAAGATTTTTGTACAGGTGACTCTACTTTCACCAATGATTTCGGCGCAGAGCCAATGCGGGTCACTCTCCTTTTAAGGCGAGCGATGCAGGTGCATGGTTAGTGGAAACTGTAAACACCAGTCCCTTCCCTTCTTTTATCATTTATCAAGTTCCAACTCATTAAAATGAGGTCACCGTGGCTGGCAGATGTTGATATACTTTGTCGTAACCACATTACAACTTACAAGGCCACAGGCATTATGTGGTCTCCATTGATGCCTCTACTTTTTATTCCTTTTTCATCTACTTTAAAGATGGAAGCTATGTTTGCCCCGGAGTTGGAAATCCAAGCTATCAACTCCTACTTGCTTTTCTGTTCTTTGTCTCATTTTTGGGCTGATTCGTGGAGTCGTAGTCAAACGTAGTGGCCTCATGTCCCCAAATTTGTCAATACGTGTACATGAGCCCAAAATCAACGTCTGTCTAATTTTTCCTCTTTACTTTGATAGAGGCAGAAACTAATGCATAATTTGCTCCGATCACGTGAGACTCGAGACTTAAAGAAGACGTTTTGGATGAATGCATGCGGTTTATTTCGATTTTTTGAGTCATCTAACTGACCACACAAAAAATGCAGCATCATGGCAGTACGGCTCAACACCGTAACGTTTTGGCAAAACTGCTATAACTCTTTTCCACGAAGCTTAACTTTGTCATTACGTTTCTTTTCACTTATGGAACCTTTTTTGGGTTTTGCTTTTCAAAAATGTTTTTATATCCTATTCAACTACAAAAATGAAAATTACTTTTAAAAACTAAAAAACTATACGTGGGCTACAAATTGTGTTCTTATTTCTTTTTATATCATGAATTTTATATGGTATTTTAGGTGATTTTCTTTATTTCCTTATTTTCAAAACTCATCAAAGAATCAAATTCTCATTTTTGCCTTCACTGGTTGTTTTCCAAAATGGAAAAATGTCATCAATAGAAAGACACTTAAAAGTACTTTAAAATTGTTTTAAAAAGTAATATATTTTCAGAATATATTATTTGAGAAATTATTTTCAATAAAAACTTTACCAATTTTATTTTTAATTTAAAAATATTTTCCATTTTAAACCGTTTTAAAGAATAGTTACTAAATGATACTCTTTCTATAATAATTTCAATTAGCTTTGGGTAAAAATTCTAAAAAATATATATTAATTATTTAGAAAATAATTTGCTATCTTTAATAAATTTGAAACCCTTGTTTGATGTGAGATTAGGAAATATTTTAAAAATAATTCTTAAAAGATATTCTTTTTAAGAAAGTCCTAAAAAATATTTTCCACCTATTTTTTATTTTTTTAAATAAAATTCTATTTAAAAACTTAAATATGAAACGGTTTTATTTAAGGATAACCGATTAAAAGGAACAAAAATCCCTCACTATTGCAAAACTAACCCCCCACTTATTTAAGTCTCAAAAATGACCCGGACAAAAATACCCCCTCGGCTATCTTTTCAGCCCATTTTCCCTCCAACTCCAATTTTCTCCTGTGCTGTGTCTTTTCCTCACCCTGCAAACCCATTTGTTTCATCTATTAACCTGCGAGAAAGAAATCACAAAGGAATTTTCCGTTTATTGCAAGAGAACAAAAAGGCAACACAACACAAAGAAAAAATAGAAAGTAAGTTTCATTGTTTCATTCTTTGATTTCAGTTTTTCGAACGATACATATGAATCTTCTTCCATGAAATGAGAAGAAACCCTAAGTGTCTTATTTTGGTTCCTTTTATTTTTTTTAAATCAAGCCTTATTTTTCATCTTTTTGATTTTGTGTGTTGATTTAGTTCATGAAAATGGAGGAAGAAAAAAATTTGGTGATGAAAAATACGAAACAAAAGAGGCATAAAATTTTGGGAAAAAAGAGAAGTGAAAGAAAGCAAGGTTTTGAAACCTCGTCATCGTCATCAACAAATGAGAAGAAATCAGTTGATTTAGTAAGCATTAATTTTCTACTTGAAATTTTGATTTTTAATTTTTTTTTTTTAAATTTTACCCATTTTAATCAATTATCATTTTTTTATGAATTTATTTTTCATGAATTGATAATCTAATTGTCGAAAAATTTCTCAGTGAGGTTATAGTCCAAGTTTAAAGCAATATTTGAATGATTAGAAAAAACTAAACTTAACTACTATCAAGTTTACCATCAAAAGGTTTTGAAATTTTGTGTAATGAAGTTATTTGTTATGAATTTATAACGTATTTGAATATAATTTTTATGAAATTATTTTATCCAAATATTTAGAATTTTGATTTAAATATATATGTTAAGAAAAAACTGAACTTAACTGCAATCAAGTTCATTGTCAACATGTTGCAATTTCAAAATGGTTTGGTTTTGTTTCAAATTTCAATAAACACTAGAATAATGTTTCCAATTTTTTGTAACCGCAACTTAGTAAAATATAATAGCTTCAATTGCATTAGTAAAATAATATCTTTGGAATATTAGCATTTGACATGACATCCTTAAATAATAGGAAAATAAAGTTTATATTAAGAAGTAATACGAAATGATGGATTTAACATAATTGGATAAGTTTGGCAATATAATTTTGCTCAATTTATATTGATATTTTTACAATTTGTTATTATCTTGTAGATTAACATTCCTCTTCCTCTCTTATATTTTATATTCTACATCTCATTAAATGTTTGAAAATATTCAATAAATAAAACATGAAAGAAAAAAATATGAAAAAATAAAAATAAACGTACAATTTATTCAATCACAATTTAAAGCGCTTTAAGTTGAAGAAATCTGAAGAGAAACTGTGTGAAACTTAAAGAAATGCACTGAAAAGAGAAAAACAGAATAACAAGAGAAAATGAAAAAAATAAGAAAGTGGAAGAAAGAATAAAAAAGAGGTGAATGGAGGGAAATAAAATTAGAATGGGAGGGAAAATGAGTTGATGTAGCTAAGGGGTATTTTTGTTCAGATTGGGTCATTTTGGAGACTATTAAAAGTTAGGGGCTAATTTTACAATATTGAGGGATTTTTGTCCCTTTTGATCAATTATCTCTTTTATTTATTTCCTCATCAACTAAAAATAATATAAAATATAGAAACCCGGTAAAGTTGGGAGCCTTTATTTATTATTTTTTATTACTTAAATACTTGTCTTCATAAATTTTTTGTTTTATTTTTAAAAATATAAAATAATAATATATCTTTAAAAATTACATAAAATTTGAGTTAAAAAATATTATTTAATAATATATTTTTTAAATAGTTTATAATAATATTTTTAAGAATTTAAAATCTTATTTAATTTAAATAATTTAAATTTGTTTAAATTATCTTTAAATTTTTAAAATTGAGCAAGCTCCTCCCAACAACTCCGCCCATGTCTTTAATTTGAAGTTTGAATCTTGAAGAATGTTTCAACCGGATTTCTCAATTAAAAACCCAATCTAGTGGCAATTTTTTTGGTATAGTTTGTATGCATGACACCTTCGACTAACGTCTCCACCTGTCATCTAGTAGCCCACGTGGCGCTTCGTGGTCAATAAACTGAAACGGTCGGATGATCCAGAATTCACTCTCTGACTCAGCTGAAAAGTAGGCCCCATGATTCTCTACTGCCGAAACGACACCGTTCCACGCAGGATATACAGAGATGGAGAGAGACCGGGTGTCCGCTGTCACTAGTTTTCTTTCTGTACACACAACTTTACTTGGAAATTCTAGACGGAGAGATCTGAAACGAAAATGGGGAGGATGGAGTATCTGGCTATGAAAACTGATCCCGACCCAACCCAATTGATCAATTCCGACCTCAATGACCTCAAAATCGCTGCCAAGAATCTCATCAATCACGCCTCCAAGCTCGGAAGCCTGGGCTTTGGGACTTCTTTTCTCAAATGGGTTGCTTCTTTTTCTGCCATGTCCGTATTTTTTCTCATTCTCAAATTCTATTATTATTATTATTATTATTATTAATCTGGAATTTGGTTCATTGCTGATGTTGATTTGTTGTAAACGGTTGTCCTGAATAAGACTGTGAATGATGTCGACTTGTGTGTTTCATCTTCTTATCTTTTTATCTATTTCTTCATTAAGTCTTTGGTAAATCTTATTCTCAGCGAATTTGTCAAAAAGGAGAGAGGATCAGCGTATTTGTCAAAAAGGATGGAGGAAAAAAGGGTTTTGTTTATCCTCCTTTCTTGTATATAATACTCCCTGGTACCAATATTTTTTATCGGGTCTGTGAAAACTTGACCTGGTTTTTTTCCGTTGGATCATTTGGTTTACTTTCATCCGGGGCATTGTCCATGGGGGTTTGCCATCGATTCAATTATTGTGAAGTGGTTAGGTGGTCCAACCATTGACTGCTTGTGTAGGGCATTCTCAGTTAGAATTGGGATTGTTTGAATTTAGCCGGAGTTTTTGGGTAGTGTCTTTTCAAACTCACATGGCTGCAATTTAATAATATCACGATCGCAACCTGAAGTAGTTAGGTCGAGCACGTTGCACAATGCTCAACCTTCCACTCCAGACCTAGGATTCCTTTCTCTTTCCTTTTTCTTTAATTTTTTTAACCTTCACCATGCTTGTACTTTGCTTCTGTAATGCCTCAGTCACATAGCATGCCTTAGAGCATGCAGTCGAGGAAGACTTGAGACAACTTTTAGGACCAAAAACAAGCCAAGGAAAATAATAGTACTATTAAAAATCTAGCATATAATGAAAAGTATGCCAAGGCATAGTGTAGCCTAAATTTAAGGTTGGGATTTCTTATCTTAATTAGAATTATTAACCAATATTGTACATATGGGCTCTACACAATGAAAGCAACTCCAGCTGCCAAGGTTTGCCTGTTGGTTTGGCTGGAGCTTGCCCATTGTTGAGCTGGGATAATTTTGGGTTTTGCTCAACCATATCAAGATTATGTCTCAGGTGCAGGAAAAAAAAATCCTTTTTCTAGGGTGCATCTTCCGGGACAGAGACATGATTTTTCTTTATATGGAAGGCCCATTGCAAAAACCACTGTGGAAGGTGGTAAATTCTGCCTTAGTTTCTTGCATTTAGTTTGAGAAGCATGAGTTATAGTGATTGTAAAAGTGACAGGCTGGTGTAACTGTGCTCTGTTTATTTCTAATCTTTTTATCTTAATGCACTATTTGGACACCAGACAGTTGTTTATTAATTTTCTTTAGGGTATCTGAATTTCATTACAGCCTAACATTCGATGTTGCCAAATCTGCGTCCTTTCTCTCAGTTTCAAAATAAGTGTATTAGTAGGAGTGACACAAACTAATGGTGTTGATAGTTATTGATACATGGGCTATAATATCAGGCTGTTGGTTGCTGAAAGACTGATGACAGAGGATACCATTCTTCTATCTTATAAACCACGAAGACAAGCATTTCTTTCAAATTTGGGTTCATATATTGAATGCGAATCTGCATCAAGTAGAAAAAATAAATCATCTCTCTTTTGGATTGCATTAACCTGCACTGCTGTAGAAACTTGTGCACCTCTCAAGTCATAGTTTTAAACCAGAGGATTGAGCGAGTGAATTGTTATGTTTCAGCATACAAGTTAATATATTGGTCTGACCTCAAGGTTCTTGTGCTGGTTAATTTTTAATAAAGTGTATCAGTGACTTGTTACAAAACTAGGAATTTTGTGTATCATATACTTTCAATCAGGCTACTGTTAGTATTATGTGTTGAGAATTTTTAGATGCAGCTAGTCCGTAACTGCTACATGTAATTAAGTACCATCATGTTTTGGCATGGACTATTGGGGGATTGAATCTTATTTTTCTTTTTAAAATTTTCAATAAATGCAATTAATATTCATCGAGCTTGGATGTTTACGTAACTTTTAAAAAAAAACCAGTCAGTTATATTTTTCTCAATATTATTAGGGCAAGAATGTTGCATAATGATATTTAAATTTTCATAAGATAGTCCCAAATTGCTTGGTTTTCCTGATTGGAGCTGGAGTTGCTTATGCTTTCAGCTAAAACTTTACCTTAATTATATTTTGCTTCAGTTGTTTCTTTACTTTTCCCCACTTCTTTAGCTATGGTTTGAGCCCTGTGCATCCTAAAGCATATTATGTTCACGCCAACTTGCAGGTGAAGTTTATAAACTAACAAATATTTTACATGTTTACTGCAGTTATTTGTTGATACTGGATCGGACAAACTGGAGAACCAACATGCTGACTTCGCTTTTGGTTCCTTACATTTTCTTTAGTCTTCCTCCTGTATTGTTCAACTTATTGAGGTTTCGTCTTTACTGATCGCACACTTTTATTCTCTTTTATTCTTCTGATATCTTATTAATAGAACTAATTTTATTATGGTCCAGAGGAGAGGTTGGAAAATGGATTGCTTTCATGACAATTGTACTAAGGCTTTTCTTCCCTAGACATTTCCCAGGTATATTCTCTATACATGGGTCGAGTACTGATTGATGCCATTTTTAGTTATTTGCAGCAATAATGCTGTGTATGGAATTTCATTTTTAACCAAACAGTTCAGATGGATTGAACAAAACCTGATTGATTCACAACAAGAAACAACCCCTACTCCTCCTTCATCACCTTCGGTATAACTGAAAAACAGGCATGCTGATGGATAGATGCATACTTATATTTCTGAGCTTGATGTGGTAATAACTAGTGAGCACTGATTATGCGAACTTTCTTACTGGTGATGCAGACTGGCTGGAGATGCCCGGGTCCTTAATTCTTCTTCTGGTTGTGGCTCCCAACTTCTTTGCGCACTCGCTGAGGGGCGGTTTGATCGGCACTGTAATTTGTCTTCTCATTGGCTGTTACCTGCTGCAAGAGCACATCCGGGCATCAGGTGGCTTCAGGAATTCCTTCACAAGGAGCCATGGAATATCCAACACTATTGGAATTATCCTTTTGTTAGTCTACCCCGTCTGGGCTCTGGTAGTCCACTTCCTTTAGGCATTTGTCCCTGTTAAACCTGTTGTTGAGGCCACACTGGTTTGGAACTGCTTCCTATGTCTTGTTTATGAATTGATATAAGAATTCTGTACAAATGTCAAGTATATAACTTTTGAGTTGTGACGGGCTTGCCAAAAGGTTGGATATGCTGGTTCTCAAACTCGGGGGAACAAGAAGATTAGCGGTTTTTTTTTCTTTCCCTTTCCCTCTAGCATATTGGATATCAGAACGCAACACCTCTATAGTGGATTCAAGGGTTCACATGTTAGGTCTCCTGTGAGAAATAAAATTGCTTCCTTAGGGTAATAAAAGCTTTAACAAAATTTAGGGGCACCAGGCTCTGTGACTGAGAGAAGACGATCTTATGCTTTTGGGTCACTGAGGAGCAACTTTTTAAAATTGAAATGGGAAATGGGAAACCAAGTTAAATCTGATTTTGCTACCACTGAGCTCACACCTGCTACAATTGTGAATTGTGACCTTGGAAGTTTGCAGGAACAATGGTAGATTGGAAGTCTAATAAAACATTGTTAAATGGAAATTGGAATCAAGAGTTGAGAGTTGAGAAAAAGGTTGTAAATTATGAGGTGAAGGTTTCCAGCTGTTTTTCAATATCTATTAATCAAAAATTGGTGTATTAATGATTTATTAGTATGACAAAAAAATGAATATGATTTTGAAAATTCATAATAAAATATCTCAGCATTTTAAACGTGGATACGGGATGGGCTTGGGGGATTTGGGCTGGGTGGGGATGTCCAAACCTGAGCCCAAACTTAGCCCAAGTTTATAGGATTGGGGATCCAATTTGAAATAGTGCCATTTTTGATAAATTTGAAGAAACCCTAACCCTAACCCTAGGAGTGCGGTGGCAGTGTCACTACAAATAGAAGGCGAATGGAGTTGGAGAGATGATAAGCAGCGGGTGGCTGAGCCCCACTACCAAAGCTCACTAACTCTCTTTTGATGATGATTGGTCTCAGGTACTTGCCACTTCTGGGATTAGGAGAAGCAATCATTCTTTTCTTGTTTTTGTTTTTGTTTTTGTTTTGAATCGGGGTTTGGTGAGTTTCTCGGTGATGATAGTAAAATGATGACGAGTCCGATCATTCATGCTTTCCATAAATCCTGACGACAAAACGAGGCATTTGTCTGAGAGAAACCACATCCCTCTTCTTCTCCCCTTTCTTTTTTATATTTTTTTTATTCGTACTTTTTTTTTTTTTCTTGACAAAGGAATTTGTTTCTTTTATTTCATTTTGATTCAACAAACTATGATGATGGTAGTAATAAGTTGGGCATGATGATGAACATAACAATTATCTTCTGATGATTCTTGATTGAATAATAACCTCCTACTCATTCTGAATGCCCTCTTTTCCCCTCAAATTTTTTCTAGGGTTTCCGAAACTTCAACTGAGTCATATTTGGTTAGTGTTGTTCTTAGTTGATGAGAGGATGATAATGCAGCGATGATAAGAAATTCACAATGTTGTGGATTGAGGACAACCTATGATTCCGTTTCAAGCACTGTTGAGCTGCTCTGTCTCTCACACCCCTGTTCTCGCTTCATTATTTTCTTCTCAATGTTCAGTAATATGCTTACAATAGAAAAACAATCAATTTTGGCTGCAGAAGGAAGAGAACCATGATTTTTGCCAACAGGGGTTATAAACAACCAATAATTGAATTTGCTTTATATTCTCTTCTACTTCTTTTTACCATTTTTGTTCTATGATAAAAGAAATCTAAAACATCACCCACCTATTGTAGATCAAAAAATGGACTCTACATTGTTAGATATGAAAAGGGGTTAAGATAGTCAGCTCAAAAGCAGCTGACAAGCTTTATCCATATGGCAACGTCAAATGATGGTTAACAGTATGGAAAACTATGGTGGTTTTGGTATTAATTGTTGGCATATTCAAGCATTGTGTAGATGTAAACTCAATGATGAGCAGGAAGATTAATAAGGAAGGAGAGATTTTTTTCAGGTGGAAAGGGCAAAACGTACTCAATGTTGTGATGGATGTGGCGGCTATGAGCACAATAGAAAACGGGCAAACAACCAATAGAGATGTCTTTATATTTAGGTGGAACTTTTTTTTTGGTTGGATGATTTGGTTATGTGTCTACCTTTTTTTGGTTTTTTTTTTTTTTTTTAATTGTTAAAACAATTTTGTTGAATTCAAACTTGCTTCATTCAATTGGAACTCAAGCGATATTCAAACTTGAAAAACCTGAAGTTGTGTTGGGTTTGTATTGAACACACCGAATTAGAAGTCGGATTGGTTCCTTAATTCAAAGTGAAGTTGGATCGATCCCAAATTGAAACCAATACACTGAATGAGGCCCTACTCAAAGGTCTACCATTTAGTGTTCAATGTTATTTTTCATGAAAATTGAGATGTTCAGTTCGTTAGTCTTGAAGCAAAAGGGATAATCCGAGGGACCATGGAAATGCGCTATCTAATGGCTAAGTAGGTAACACACAAAACGAGTTTTGGGGAAGAAGAAGGAATAATGGGTCAAAATGGCCCATCTTTTAAAACAATTGTTGCATCTGGGCACTTTTTGAAACTAATGTTCAAAATGGCCTCCTCTTTGGTGCCACGTAGCGCCATGTCATTAAATTTTATTTTATTTTTAGTTGAAGCCGCAGTTGGCAACTGCAGCTTCATTGTTGCACCAAAGAGGCCCAAGAAAATCCATGCCCTATTCAATTTCCGGGAAAATTCATCCTTGTTTGATTTCCGGGAAAATCCATGTCCCATTCGATTTCCGGGAAAATTCAGCCTCGTTTGATTCCGAGAAAATCCATGCCCCATTCGATTTCTGCAAAAATTCATCCTCGTTTGATTTCTGAGAAAATCTCCATGCAAAACCTCCAAGGAAAACCAAAAAAATTGCTTTTCTTTTACTCTCTGTGTTTTCTGGATCTGTTTTAAGGAAATATAAGCACGGGTTGGGAATAGAGAGCAGCTCGGATGGAAGTTGTAGCTCCAACGTGGCCCACTGGTGGGGCTAGGGTTTTTAACGAAAAATCCACACGCAGAGCACGGGCTGAGAAGATAGCGGATGGAAGCTTGGGAAAGAAAAAATGCAGCTCGGATGGAAGTTTGGGAAAGTTAAAAATAAAAAGAATAAAAAGTTACTTTGTATGCTGACATGGACTAAAAGGGCTATTTTGAACAATTGTTTGAAAAGTAGGTCATTTTGAACATTATGTTTCAGCGGAAGGCTATTTTGACCCATTACTCCATGAAGATCGTTGTATAAGCTGCACAACGATAAAGGCAGAGAGGTACATACTCTTCTTCTTGTAATGGGTCAAAATAGTCTTCCGCTGAAACATAATGTTCAGAATGACCTACTTTTCAAACAATTGTTCAAAATAACCCTTTTAGTCCACGTCAGCATACAAAGTAATTTTTTATTCTTTTTATTTTTAACTTTCCCAAACTTCCATCCGAGCTGCATTTTTTCTTTCCCAAGCTTCCATCCGCTCTCTTCCCAGCCCGTGCTTTGCGTGTGGATTTTTCGTTAAAAACCCTAGCCCCACCAATGGGCCACGTTGGAGCTACAACTTCCATCCGAGCTGCTCTCTATTCCCAGACCGAGCTCATATTTCCTTAAAACGGATCCAGAAAACACAGAGAGCAAAAGAAAAGCAATTTTTTTTTGTTTTCCTTGGGGGTTTTGCATGGAGATTTTCTCGGAAATCAAACGAGGATGAATTTTCGCGGAAATCGAATGGGGCATGGATTTTCTCGGAATCAAACGAGGCTGAATTTTCCCGGAAATCGAATGGGCCATGGATTTTCTCGGAAATCAAATGAGGATGAATTTTCGCGGAAATCGAATGGGGCATGGATTTTCTCGGAATCAAACGAGGCTGAATTTTCCTGGAAATTGAATGGGGCATGGATTTTCTCGGAAATCAAACGAGGATGAATTTTCGCGGAAATTGAATGAGGCATGGATTTTCTCGGAATCAAACGAGGCTGAATTTTCCCGGAAATCGAATGGGGCATGGATTTTCTCGGAAATCAAACCAGGATGAATTTTCCCGGAAATCGAATGGGGCATGGATTTTCTTGGGCCTCTTTGGTGCAACAATGAAGCGACAACTGCGGCTTCAACTAAAAAAAAAAAAAAATTAATGACATGGCGCTACGTGGCACCAAAGAGGAGGCCATTTTGAACATTAGTTTCAAAAAGTGCCCAGATGCAACAATTGTTTTAAAAGATGGGCCATTTTGACTCATTATTCGATCTTTATGGGCAAACTAGTCACTTCTTCTTGATTGGCACTATTGGATAGATGACAACCCACAATGGGTCACACTTTACGTAACTCGGCCTGGATTAGGTCACCTGTCCTTTGCTAGGTAGGGAGGATTGGTCACATGCCTCCAATCTCAATAGTGGCTATGTTACAAACTTACATATTTCACGGGCCTGTCTGGTGTCACCTAGGTTTAGTTTTGTTGTGTTCTAAGAGTTGTTCTCTTTACAATACGTGGTCAACATAGTTTTATCCAAGCAAGCTCCCTTCTATGCCCGGGTGTGCTAATCCCTGGACAATAGGTCCTTATCAAGATGATGAGTGGCGACCTCAACGCCCTCAGATGCTTGTTTTTGAAATGACATAATTAGACATGTCTTTATGGATTAGTATGAATCTTAATTAATGACTGAATACACTTTTATTAAGACCTGTGACTTAATTAGTTGGATCTTGAAAATTCCCCCACATGAACGGAGGTGAGATGCTAAGCGGTAGTGCAAAAGAGTCTAAGGTAGTGTTTGTTTTTTTTTACTTAATTCTAAATAAAACCTTAATACTTAATAGTGTTAAATATTAGGTTGTTTGTTTTTGTAGTATTTTATTTCTATTAAGTATTAAAAAGTAAAAAAAATCAATATTAGGTTATTTTTTCTATTTAGAAAAAGTTACATATTTTGACTTTTTCTATTTAGTAAAAAGTTTATAATAAGTCATGAAAAAATAGAAAAACAAACAACCTAAATTCTAAAACTAAATTGCTTTCAGCAAAAAGTTAAAAAAACAAACACTACCTAACTTAGATCAGCACATTGGCAATCTTCGATCCCTCACTAATGGGCTGCCTCAGAATAATGAGTAGATATGTATGACCCGGTTCGCAATCCACTTCCTGGCAAGTATATGTGAAGTATAAAGCCTATGAGCTAGATGGGTGACACCCGAGTTGATAGTGAGATTCTTTTATGGTGCAACCCAAGACCCGAAATCCTTTGAGCTAATTTGAATATATTTGGTAAGATAACTTAGGCCATATTAATTATGAATTTAATAATTAAATCATTTTTTTTATAAATCTAGTGGCTCAAATGGGAGGGTTGGGTGCCCCGATGGGAGGGTTCTGGCCCAAATGTTTAGAATTGTGAATGGATTTATATCTCCTAATGGGAAGATTAGAATGCATTGTAATTGAAAATCATAGTTTTTATTCTTGGTCAAGTGTCTGATGTGTTAACATTTTAATTAAAAAATAAAAATAAAAATACAAACAACATACAAACAAACGAATTAAAAAGAAGAGAGGAGAGTACGCTTATCCCAGATAAGAATCTGGCAACGTGGCAAACAATGAAGGCAATGGGCATTAGCCAGAATGAACCAATAAGGGAAGACCTTATCCGATCCTCTTATCTAACTCAAGCCGAAGCCACCAAATCATTGGGCCTCTATTCTCTCTCCGCCACACACCAAACGCTTCCTTTTCTATAGTTTGTAAGGTGATAGGCAGAGACTCCTCCACACTCACTAGCCAGTGATAGAAAAATGGCAGCCTCATTGCAAGCAGCGGCCACGCTGATGCAGCCCACCAAGGTGGGCGTGCCAACTCGTACCAGCCTGCAATTGAGATCTTCCCAGAGTGTATGCAAGGCCTTTGGCTTGGAACCCGCTGGAGCCAGGTTCACTTGCTCTTTGCAGGCTGATCTCAAGGACTTGGCTCACAAGTGCGTGGATGCCACTAAGATCGCCGGCTTTGCTCTTGCCACTTCTGCTCTCCTCGTCTCGGTGAGCACCACTAACTCGTTTATTTGCTTTGGCTTTCGATAATCCACATAAAAAAGTATGGATCATCAGGTGCAACTTGATGCAACGCGTATCTTCGATAGTTTGCCATTTTTTTTCAATTATATACTTGCGAGCTGCGATCATGTCATATATAGCCTGATAAGCAGGGAAGGAGGTGGAGAAGGTATTTGAACTAAACTTGAATTTGGGGGTAGGGTATGACATTCCACAAGCTCTACCAAATAAACTGGCTGCCACTTTCAAATTGCTCTTCACGTTTCTAGTGAAACTTCTGAGCCTACATGCCCCTTTACTTTTGCTAAATTCTCTGATATTGAGATGCCTCTTCAAAATTTCCCAGGATATAAATATGCTACACTATTTGATCTGGATTGTTCTCAAATTGCTTAAAAGTTACCTTTTTTTTATTCCCTAATCAAAGATAAAGGTTGCTTTGGTATAATATGAAGTTGTTAGCAACAATACAAGGGGTAATGACTCAGCCCTCTGACCAAGCACTCATTGACAATGTTGGGTGTGTTGTATTTGATTTTCTGTATGACATGGTTTTCCAAATTAGGCCTTATGGCTTGGCGACCTTTATAAATTTATCATATGCAGCTAGCTGAGTTGGTTCCTTTGTCTCTCACAAGCCAGAGGTTGGCTTTGCGATGCTTCCCTCTGTTATTACTGTTAGTCTGGGCTCATATTGTATGCAGGAGATTGACAATTTTTCATTGGTTTTCCATTTCATAATCACTGGAATAACTTGCAGCCAGTACTACCAAAGCCTTGAATCAAATTTTGTACGAGGAAAATACTAAAATGGTTTCATTTATGCAACTCAACTACTTAAATAATTCAGAACCCAATAAGGGGTTTTTCAAGGCCGCTGTGCATTGCCAAGAGCAAGGCAATGCCAAGCAAAATTATGGTTTCCAAATCCAAAATTGTCATCCAAAACAATGACATCGTGAAGCACTGCAACTTTTTGAGCATTTTATGCTGTACTGATATATTTAGCATGCAGATATTGATCCTATAAGACACTAGTGCTGTTATTCTAATTTATGCTTTTAACATCGGATCTTCAAGAAAAATATTTTGGTTTTTAGGGAGCAAGTGCAGAAGGAGTTCCAAAGCGGCTGACATACGATGAGATCCAGAGTAAGACATACATGGAAGTAAAGGGAACTGGAACTGCTAACCAATGCCCAACCATTGACGGAGGGGTCGATTCATTTGCCGTCAAGTCTGGAAAATACCAACTGAAGAAGTTCTGCTTAGAGCCTACATCATTCACCGTCAAGGCTGAGGGGGTGAGCAAGAATGCTCCACCTGAATTCCAAAACACAAAGCTCATGACTCGGTTAACCTACACCCTTGATGAGATTGAGGGACCATTTGAAGTATCTAGTGATGGCACCGTGAAGTTTGAGGAGAAAGATGGAATTGACTATGCTGCTGTCACTGTTCAGCTGCCCGGTGGTGAGCGTGTGCCCTTCCTCTTCACCATCAAACAGCTCGTTGCATCCGGCAAACCAGACAAATTTGGAGGAGAGTTTCTGGTACCATCCTACCGGGGTTCGTCCTTCTTGGACCCAAAGGGAAGGGGTGGTTCAACTGGCTATGACAACGCAGTTGCATTGCCAGCAGGCGGGAGAGGAGATGAGGAAGAACTCAAAAAGGAGAATATAAAGGACGCGTCATCGTCAACAGGGAAAATCACTTTAAGTGTCACCAAAAGCAAGCCTGAGACTGGGGAAGTGATTGGAGTATTTGAGAGCATTCAGCCATCTGACACTGACTTGGGGGCTAAGACACCAAAGGAAGTGAAGATCCAGGGGATCTGGTACGGTCAGCTTGAGTCGTAGAGCCTTTTCTTTATGGATGTATCTCTCGGTTCAGATTTTGTTTTAAGCTCAAAGGTGTTGCTAAGACTTCCCTGTGACCCCGGACAAGCTGAAACTATTATCTTGTTTGTATATTATTTATTATCATGGCTTCTAATGTAATGTTTGGAGATTTCATAAAGGTCTATGGTGGTTAGGATAGACCATCTGCATCCAAATTATCCAATATGCTACGATACAGTTGCCAGGAATCAGGGTATCAGGGTATCAGGGCACTGGCCCATTCCTTCCCACTGCTAATAAAACCACGCGTTACTCTTAATCAGATGCAGTCCTACAATAAGTCACAACTACTTGCATTATCCACACTATTTTATACTCTTAATGGTGTTTGTAAGACGCAAGTTTCCAATGAATCGGCATATTGCTTGGGTGTAAAAACAAGGATAATCATTGTTGGTGTGTCTTGTAGAATTAAATGGAGAGTTGTTCCAAGTAGAGTGAGCACTGGGCACTGTTACTATGTCCAAGTCGACTTTCATGGGGCACTATGTCAAGAAATAAAATACCGGCATCTTCTCTCTCGGAAAACCATCTTTAATTTTACCCAGAACTACGACCAAACTCCTGGGTCTTAAAGGTGAAAATTCCATTCTCCATTTTTACACGCGTGGAAGTCACACACGTAGCCTGACGACCGGCACAATTCCACGTTGCGTGTCTTCGTGTCCATAGGGGGCAGGAACCCGCGTGGCGCCGTCACGATTATGCTCTCCTTTTTCCTTTCCTTTTCTCGGAATTTCATTTTGTTGGAAGAAAAGGAAAAGATTGTTTCGAGCTTAGTTTGAATTGTTTGTCGGCCAATTTCCCATAATCTTGTTTGTCTGGGTAATGGGAATTTTGGGATGGAGAGTTGAATGGGTATGATGAGCATTTTGGTTTGCGGCACCGTGAATTACATGCGCCATGGATGAACTTCCTGGGGCTTTGGGCACCAGCGCCAGCTTGTCTCTGCGGATGGGGCAGACCATCTTTTCCTCTGCCGCCCTTCTCTTCATGTGTTTGGATGTTGAATTCTACAGTTATACGGCCTTCTGGTAATCCCAATTTCTCCAAATTATCTTTAAATTGGATTTAACCTTCAATATCCGTGCCCTTTCCTCTGTTTCCTCTGATTTTCTACTGTAGTATTGGAGATTCTATGGTTGGTAGATGGGTTTGCTATACAAAATTTATTTTGTGACAAGCATTTTGAGAAATCCATATCTTCTTTCTCGTGTTGGAGAACTTCACAAGTATGAACTGGGAGATGGAACCCGAATTGTAAAAATACCCTTCTCGCATTTTCGTCAAATATGCTTAGCTTTGTGTGCATATGGATCCCCAAGCATCCACAATTAGAAGATTTATGAGAAACTAATAATAAGTTGAATGAGTGGAGAGCCATGGGAATGCCTTATCCCTCTGTGTATCGAGTACTGGAGAAGGATTGCTCATGTTTCAGCAAACTGATGGATTGAGTGTAAGAGTGCCACTTAGCATAGGAGGCATGTCAATTGCTTCTCTTCTGGTTTGCAATTAGTATTATTATTATTGTTATTATTATAATTTTTGTTTTTGTTTTATGTTCCTATGTTCCTTGATTTATTCGTGCTCTACATTCTTAAGCTTTTGACAGGATGCCATAATTAAGAAATTAGGGAATTTCTTGTATCTGGGAATCAAATTTATGCTGTAGAACTAGTTGCAACAAGTAATACCAAGGCATTAGGATGTTTTATGGACAGTGCTTGTTGCATTGATTGATGGTGAGGAAGAAAAGTTGCTCATATTTATTTTTGCCTATCAGATGTAGCTTTTTTCAGTATGGTTAGGGTCATCTAAAGACTCTAATTTGGAGAAAAATAGTGATGCAAAGCAACTGGAATTAGAGTATCAATATTGGCTTCATTGAAGATGGACTATATGTTGGCAAAGCAAACTTGATCCTGTATAAATTGGATGGTAGTGATGCAAATCATTACATGTGCACTGCTTAGATAGGCCATAGGTGGCCTCAGGCATGTGAGGTGGTTAATGCTGATGAGAACTAACTTAAAGAATAAGGTTCTTGGAGCTGGTTTTATGCTCAACATTGGTAACCTTCTTGATGATGTAAAACATATTGAAAAATATCATGGCTTGACTTTTCAAATTGGATTTTGATGTTTCCAAGTTAGTCAGCTGGTTTTGCCTGCTGATGATTTCAGCTGGTGTATTTGTAATGCCAATGGAATTTAACTGGGAATTGTACAAGCTATTGGGCCATAACGAAGTGGTTGGAATGGCTTGGCTACAACAAGTGTGTATCAGCAAGTATTGTGCTGGTCAGAAAGCGCATGAAAGAAAATTATGTGGGCACACTCATCAGTGCTGTTCAATTAGGAAAAGTTGCAGGGTCTTCCATTTCTTTTGACTTGAAGGCAAGGTATGGTATGATAAGCCTAGCATGTTTTGCTATCAAGGTTGCGGGGTGAAGTTATCAATGTTTTAGTTATAAGGTAGATATGTTTCCTTTTGGAGAATCATTTTGGCTAAAATGCCATGCATTAAAGAAAGAGAATGCTAGAGGAATAGCATGAGGAATTAGAATATGGTTTTAGTCTGTGGTCTATTTCAATGTCTTGGGCTGGTTCCCACTTGTTATAAACTGTAAAGGCCTAAGTTGTTTTGATTGGTGTCATCATGCTGTCATTCTGGAGTGACAAAAGGGTGGTGAGGGCAAAAATATGAATATATTTTGTAAATTTTTTTTTTCATTGTCATTGTAATTTCTCCTCAGTGGTGAAATTTCCATTGCTAGATAGTCCATGGATGTAAGTCATTGTGGATGAACTTTGTAAAAGTGATATGTGGTCCTTTGGTGGCTGGTTTTCTTAATCTTCTTCAATTTATAAGAGCACATGTCTGTTGGGTTCTTTTTAGGTCTATACTTAAGAAACTACGCAACTTTACATGTTTGATTTCTGATTACTGATTTTCTGCATCATCCACTGGCTGCAGCATCTATAATGTAATAAAAAATTGAGTAGAAAATTTATAACCTAAAGGTTGTTTCTTCTCTATAAAACTATCATGTTAAGGTTTTTCATTCTATTTATCAATTGAAGTTATTTTCCATCAGTTTATTCAACCTTTTTGAAACTTCCCCCCTAGTTTGGTTGCTGGTTTGTTTGTAACTTGCAAGTCCTGTGACATCCAGTATCGGAAATAATAGTGCCAGTTCCTCTGGTTTGGACTTGGGGGTTTTGAGCATGCAAGAGAGAGAACTTGGCCTTCCAATTTGCTTTAAGTTTCCAAAGAGTTGCATAATTGTGTTGACTAAATGTGAATTACTTTGTACCTTTATTTTATTTTATTATGGTACAGGAAAATCTTCTGGATCATTTCTTTCCTGCAATGTCATTGTTCATGTTGATTTTGCAGCTTCTTGGTAACAGTTATGGGCTTGGTAATTCCATGGAGTTTGACACTGTCACTGGTGGATGCATACTCTATCTTTGTTAAATGTCCTCTGCATCAACCAGGAATAATGTTGGTCGTCATCATAGGGGATTGGGTATGTGCATTCTTTGGATTCATCAACAACCTTACGAGTGACATCCTATGAATTCTGAAAGTTTCTCGTTATATATTCCATCACAGGTTCTGTCATTTCTCTCTTTAGCCGCAGCCTGCTCAACAGCTGGGGTCACGGATCTCCTGCTCAATGTTAATGGATCCCACTGCCCAGCAAGGTTATGCGGTAGATATCAGCTCTCAGCTGCTATGGCCTTCTTGTCTTGGTTTCTTTCATTAGCCTCTTCGCTCTTCAACCTTTGGCGCCTCCCCTCGTTGTAATTTTCTCCTTTGTCTGGCCATTGCCGTTTGTTATAGAAATCAAATTAGCCATTGATAAAGTCACGGTATGGTACAAATTAAGATAGCCTTCAACCTGTAAATTTAAAATCTTGAATGATGCAATTGTAGCAATGTGTATTTGATAAACTAGGAAAGGCCAATTACCACATGATTTGACCTAACTTCAAATAAGAATGAATGGATTAAATTTCAGTTGAAGTTTTGGGATGTGAATGATGAAACAGAGAAATATAGATTATTTTTTTTTATTAATACTTGATTAAACGTCAAGAATGCTACATGGGTCTAATCCCTTTTGGTGACTTTTTATGTGGCCCAACTCAACATAAAGGCATGACATACAAACGACGCCGTTTAGACGAGCTCACTTACTTTCCCGCGTTAACATAAAATTGAAAAATCAGTTGGGTTTGGCTTTGGCATTCCTAATTCCTTTCAAACCCAAATGATCAAGCATGTTCTCTCTTCTCAAATATTTGACTGTTGGTTCCCGCCTTAAGCACACCCTCTCTTCTGTTCGTTCCTTATGCGAAGCTTTGTGTTCCACACACGAACTCAAGTCACCCTCTCATCAAACCCTCCATTTCCTTGCAGGAAAATGCTCATCCATGAGAGAACTCAAGCTGCTGCATGCCCAAATCATCCTCCACGGATTGACCAATGAGACCCTCACGCTTGGTAAATTGATTTCTTTCTGTGCTGTTGATGATGCCGGCGATCTCCAATATGCGCAGCGTATGTTCGACCAAATACCCCAACCCAACAAATTCATGTACAATAGTTTGATTAGGGGGTATTCAAATAGTGATGACCCAATAAACGCTGTTTTACTTTTCCGTCGGATGATTTGTTCTGGCCTTTCCCCCAATGAATTCACTTTGCCTTTCGTTCTTAAGGCTTGTGGTTGCAAATCAGCATACTGGGAAGCTGTTCTTGTTCATGGGCTCGCCATCAAATTGGGAATTGGATCCCTAGTTTTTGTGCAAAATGCTCTCATTGCTGTTTATGTTGTTTGTGGGTTGATTCATTGTGCGCGGAAACTGTTTGATGATATTACGGATAAAACTCTCGTTTCTTGGAATTCGATGATTGGTGGGTATGCTAGAATGGGTAATTGGAAGGAAGCCTTTTTGCTGTTTCGGAAGATGAGAGAATGGGGAATGGAACCTGATGGGTTTACTTTTGTTAATCTGCTTTCTGTGTGTTCTCAAAGTCGTGATTTAGATTTGGGAAGATATGTGCACTTTTGTATAGAGATTACTGGGGTTAAGATTGATATAATAATGAGAAATGCTCTCATGGATATGTATGCTAAGTGTGGGAATTTGCATTCAGCTCAAGCAATTTTTGACCGAACCCAGGAGAAAAACGTGGTGTCATGGACTTCAATGATTAGTGCCTACGCTAAACATGGGTCCATTGAAGTTGCTCGTCAAATTTTTGACCAAATGCCTGGGAAAAATGTGGTTTCTTGGAATTCTATGATTTCTTGCTACCTTCGGGAAGGTCAATACAGGGAAGCCTTGGATCTCTTCAACAAGATGCGTAATTCAAGAGTGGTGCCTGATGAGGCTACCCTGGTTAGCATTCTTGCAGCTTGTAGTCAACTTGGTGATTTGGTCATGGGAAAGAAAATCCACAATTACATACTCAGTAACAAAGGCGCATATGGTGTTACACTGTATAATTCCCTTATAGACATGTATGCAAAATGTGGTCCTGTTGTAACCGCCCTGGACATCTTTTTGGAAATGCCAGGGAAGAATTTGGTGTCATGGAACGTCATCATTGGGGCGCTTGCACTGCATGGGTGTGGATTGGAAGCAATCAAGCTCTTTGAGGAGATGCAAGCTGATGGGACGTTGCCTGATGAGATCACATTGACAGGGTTGCTTTCTGCTTGCAGTCATAGCGGCCTCGTAGACATGGGCCTATATTACTTTGACAGAATGGGTGTGATTTACAGGGTACCGCGTGAAATAGAGCATTATGCTTGCATGGTGGATCTACTTGGACGAGGGGGCCTCTTGGGGGAGGCTATTGAGCTGATAGGAAGAATGCCAATGAAGCCGGATGTTGTGGTTTGGGGTGCTTTGCTAGGTGCCTGTAGGATTCATGGAAATGTAGAGATTGGAAAGCAAATTCTAAAACAGCTATTGGAGTTGGAGCCGCACAGTGGAGGCCTTTATGTGCTTATCTCAAACATATATTGGGAAGCTCAAAGATGGGAGGATGTGAAGAAGATTAGGAAACTGATGATAGACCGTGGGATCAAAAAGGGTAGAGCAATTAGCTCGATCGAGATCGATGGTTGTATTTATGAATTCATGGTTGACGACAAAAGACATAAAATATCGAGCAGCATCTATGCAATGCTTGATCAATTAACTGACCACCTGAGATCTGCAGGTTATTTATGCAACATTTCAAGTGTGTTTTTCGAAGCAGAGGAAATTTAGTGCTCTGCCCTTTTTTTTTCTTTTTGTATTACAAAATTCATGAACAAAATGTAATTTAAATCCTCCTGCCTCTTATTCCAATAAGTACATAATTCAGTGCTTATATCAAAATTTTTCCTGTGATCAATGAAGTCCCAATGTGTGTTGAGTTGAATCTTGAGATATTTGATTTTTCCCTTTTTTCCATTAAGTATCTGGGTACATATAAAAACCCACTTTCTAGTGTACTTTAAAAAGAACAGGGCGTCGGTGTAAATATTGAAATCTCGGCTATGTTTTAAATTGGACCGCACGGGGTCAAAAAGGCAAACACAACCACGCAGGGGACTCTTGAAAAAGGGCACATCGTCAACAAAGGGCAAATATAGAATTAAAAAGAAAGGCATTCTAAGGTAGATCTGGTGAGCGCCATGATTGGATGAATGTGTTAAAATCGTATTAAAATTGGGTTTTGGTAGAGGAAGGTGTGGTGCGCCCACCCAATGAGGATGAAGCTTCCCAGATAGGCGGTGGGTGGGGCAGCTTCAATTATCACTCAGCCCCTCCCACCAATCATACATTTCAATAATTTAAATGCAAATCTTTCTAATCCTGTCTCGGATATGCATCTCTAATAAAATAAGCTCACAATGTTTTGCTGAGAACTTGTTCTTTCTAAAAAAAAATATGACATGACGGGAAAATGGAAGGCTTTTAAAAAGAGGCCAAAAAAGTTGTTTATCCATCTTTAATCCGTACATTCAATGCTGGTGGCTGCTAATGCATGCATCCTACCAATTTGAAGCGGAATTAGTGTGAAATAAATCCAAATTGTACAATGTACTTGCTTCAGAGCTATAATAGTGGGATTGGAGCACCTTGCATCGGGAAAATTCGCTTTAAAAAACTAATATAAAAGGTTATTGAATATACTAATAATGAGGATAGATACTATATATTTGATATTGTGGTTGAATCATTGTGGATAAAGATTAAAGAAAAAAAAAAATAAGCGCCGAGATACAAGGGGTCTGCCATTTCGGGGTTCAACCCAACAGACCCAGATCAGCCTACGCAAGCCAATGTCGGGTGGTTGCTTCAACCTTTCCCAAGGCCACCTCTTCCACGTGTCTTTTTTCTTGCCCTGCACCTCTGCTCCATGGCCACGTCTTCTTCCCCTTCATTCCCCCCACCCTCACAAATACCCTTTCATGTTCTCCTAACTACACAACTATACCCGCTTCCTATTTTCCCACCCACTTACCAGTTCCAAGTAGTGAGTGGCTGAGCAGCAAGGATGAAACTCGTCATTTTTTGCTGGTGAGACACATAGAACACATTTAATGTGGTTTTAGTACCGATGCAATGATCCTGGATAAAAAGTGGAACATTACATAAATGGGGTAAATGCAAGATGCTTTTTCAACACCTTTTTTTGGTTGCATACCTACTTTCTGGTAATCTAGTGACAAAAGGCCTTGCATAGAGTGGGTTCGTAAGTCGACATCATCCCACATAGTTGAATACATATTCACAGTTCCTACTTCAAATCTGTAAATAATACGGAATTAGTGTTGGTGAATATAACTTCAATTAAAGCAGTAGCATGGTCGAGCCATCATTTCAAGCAACCTTGCATAATTCTATTCACTATATTTTCAGGCTTTCAGCTGTACATGGCATGAATGCCAAATCCAAAAGGAGGATACAGTGTTCAAGAAAGTAGTTGATAGGTAGCACACCATTAAGAACAGAGGAAGAGAGAGGGTTCACGTGAAACGGAGGATTAAGGCCAAAGGGCCACTGGGCTCTGATCAAGGACCTGCTTTTACCTTCTACCGTGCGGGGTGACATCATTCCACAGTGAAAAATATGACATGAAAATGCCCAGTCCCTGTCTCCGTAATTTCATTGTAAGACCTGGGTTGCTAATGACGGAAACTAATATACAAGCTGTCATCAACATGTTACAGGTTGGCAACTTGGCAACGCCTGCCCACTGTTCCATAAAATGCCTCTTATTAAATGACAATTCTGACGTGGCTTCCTCCTTCATTATACCAGCCCCACTTCCTCCACCCTCTCTATATATGCCTTCCCATCCTCTTTCTTCTCCGAGACTCCAACCCTTTAGCCCGGTAATCCAATTTTACTCCGAACCACATGGGTATTTGCAGTTCCTGCGAGGCCACCTCTGTGGCCACCGCTAAGCTTATCCTCCAGGACGGGAGATTGGAAGAATTTTCTTACCCAGTCAAGGTTTCCTACGTTTTGCAGAAGAACCCCTCCTGCTTCATCTGTAACTCCGATGAAATGGACTTTGACGACGTCGTTTCTGCTATCCACGACGATGAGGAGCTTCAACCTGGACAGCTCTATTTCGCGCTGCCATTGAGCAGGTTGAAGCAACCGCTTCAGGCGGAGGAGATGGCCGCATTGGCTGTCAAGGCGAGTTCCGCCCTCATGAAGAGTGGCGGTGACAAATGCCGGTGTCGCCGAAAGTCTCTATCGCAGGCGATGTTTTCCGGCGAGAAGGACTCGAAGTCGTCCGGGAGAGTGGCTCCCGGCGGTGGTGTTGAAGGCGGGTTGAGGAGAGGGAGGAACGGTGGCGGAAGAAGAAACTCTGCGCGCTTATTGAGTTCCATACCGGAATAGATGGGTAGTTTAGGAAATGAGCGTAGTGGTATTATTGTAAATAGGGTAAGGACCGGGGTTCATCTTCTTTAGTTTGTTGGCTGCGAACCCTGTGATTAGTGGCGACCGGCCGTGGGCATTTCCCATGGCGCCCGTTTACTTTTTCCATCTTTTTGTTCCTTTTCTTGGCTGTCATCCATAAGAGGGTTGTGTTACAATTTTACCCCTACATGGATTTCTAAAAGAAATTACAATAATAACCAATATTTGGAACGATGGTAGCATGACTGTATGAGATCCATCCAAGAAGCTGCCTTCCCTTCCCCATTTGACCGATGGAATAACAAGACAATGAGAGATAACGACAATGTGAGTAATTATTGGACGTTCATCAGAGAATATACTTTCATTTTCATGCCAGGGTTTTTGGCCATCCAAAATGGGTTTCGCCTCTCTCCAATCTTCAATCCATGGATGTCAAGATACTTCTCTACATTTTTCACATTCAAAATCTATGGATATCACTCAAAATCACGCCACACGAGGGATTCAAATTTATATTCTAAGATAATTCGTTAAATAAAATATAATATTTTCATATTTAAATCATTCATTAAATGAAAATTTGGTTACGGGAGGGATTTGCTTAAAAAAAATTACAAAAAAAGAAAAAGAAAATTAATAGAGAAGACATTCTTGGTCAAATTTGTTCGTATCATTTAGAAGAATAATGAACTGACACTGATGTACATGCTAATGTCCATTAATCTGAGGGCCGATGATGATGTGTCATTTTGGAGTCAAAAGGCGTAAAAGATTATCCATACATTTCCGATAAGAGAGGAGCTAAACGACAAATACTAAAAAAAAAAAAATGAAGCCCATGAAAGCATGAGATGTATCATGTATGGTACTGTCTTGAGTGTGGACCTTTCTCGGCATGAACATGATTCTATGAATATAGAAATGGGCGTTTAAATTCTAGGATGTAGGGGGGAGTAGGGTTACGGGAGGTCGATGTTAATCATTTTACGCGGAAGCGTAGGTAGAAGAGGAAGAGCGAACGGGAAGCAAGCAGAGCATCCCCAGCAGGGAGCTGGCAAATGAGAGAGCGGCGTGTGGGGTTCGGTTAGAGCTAAAGACATCATGAATATGATGAGATTTTTTTCTTTACAGCTGTAATCTATTAACCCATTGAATGATGAGCCGCTCTCTTTTTCTTTGTGTTATTTTTACGTTCGAATCTCACAATTAATAGTGCATGCATAAGCTGAAAAAGGAAATAATGTGTTCTAAATTTTGTACCATTTAGAGGACCCATGTGATAGAGCGATGGATTGTTATCTTGGGAGTGGTTGGAGATGGGGTGTATTTGCCCTGCACGGCTGCACCCTACCCAAATGTGGTTTTGCATGGATTGGTCCATATATGACTATGTTTTGTTTGTGGGTCATGGACATTGGACACTTACAGTTTTCGTTAGGGAACAGATGGAACCAATGGACATGACGTGCGCCTGCTTACGGCGGTTGCGATACTGTTAACTAGTAAGTGCAAACAGCAATGCCCTTCAATTCAACTTGGCAATTTGTCACCTTAATTTGAAAACTGTCTTCCACATTTGACAAAAGAAATAAACAAACAAAAAGTTAAGTAGTGGGAGATTTATGAGATAATTTAATATTGGGAGCAGTGATCCCGCGATTATCCAAGTTGCAGCTCCATTAATAAAGAAATCATCACGTGGGTATAGTATAAAAATGCCCCCCAACATATGCAATCAGATTATGCGGAATCTGTGAACAAAAATTCCTCTCTAGCGCTCCATGATTCATGAAACTAAAGCTGGTTGGGAGAATACAATGCTCCGTTAAAATGCGAGCTTTTTTTGGCACTGGGAGGAGAAACAGAGATGAGCGGCACGGCCATGGTTTTAACCATGCAGGTGAAAAACGTGTGGGAAAGAAGAGCTTCAACTTGACTGCCTGGGGGCTGGGACCATTCACTACCCCACATTTTAATGTAGAACCAAATAATTTGTGGGTTGGTGCCATGTTCGAGAAATCCAGAGGCGGGAGGTGGGTGAGAGAGAGAGAGAGAGAGAGAGAGAGAGAGAGAGAGATTCTCTCCTTTTGTGGGGTGGCAATTATAATAGTACCGAGGCTCAGCGCACTCTCACCTTTTGGCCGCTGCTCGATAAAGGGACAGATTTTTGAAAAGTTGAAAGTTCAAATGACCTATTACGGATGGGATAAAGTTGGGTGTTAATGACCCATCTTCTCTTGAGCATAAATACAGGATGCGTCCAAATCAGTGGATAGAGAGCAGGAACATCAACAAGAAGGACAACGAAGAGGGTTGAATGGTTGAAAAAGTGATCAAAAGTTGTAGCTGTCGACTGTTTATCTCATCATCATCTCATGAATTGTATGGCATGAAATAAAGATAACATCATCTTTTCATTCATGGTTAATATTATATATATGTTATCCTGTGTTCTTGGACTAAAACAATTCAGAAAAACGATTGCAGTGGGAACGGAGAGATCTAGTTATGGATGCCGGGAAGATACCAACAAGCACACACCATAAACGAAACATCTAAGAGGGAATTTTCTGTTTTATTTAAGAACACAGAGAGTATTAATCACGCCCCAGTCAAAAGTACAACTGAAATGTGCGTCACTCGCTAGTTTTTCCATTTGTTATGGCTTTTGGGTCAAATTATCAATGAAATTGTTTTCCACTTGAAATTTAGAGAACTTTCCAATAAACCACGTGGAAAAGTAACTGTGACTGTTGGGAAATGAGTAGCATTACTTGGTGGGTAAGAACTCTTTAAGGATATTTTTCCGGGACAGGCAAATTCAATCTGGCTGTTCACCCCGAAAATCTTATAATGTCTGTAGTAGAGAAGAAAAGATTCCAATGAGTTCCTTAATTGCATTTGGGACCTACGTTGTGTAGATGTTAAGACTTGAGAATAGGTGAGTGACATAGCCTTTTCAAATTTTGGCAAATCTTCATCCCCGGTTCCAAGCATCGACCCCACCCTTTTCTCCAAGTTGCTTCAATATTCATGGCTTACATTAACTTGACATAAATATTACACCTCTTTGGATCCAGCTGGTGATCGCATCCTAACTTTGACTTGCTTTCATTGTCTCTTATAAAACAAATAAACCAGTCGTGTTCTACCAATTTAAATTTCAGATCGAATTTGTAATTTTGTTCTTTTATTTGTCAAGAGCTTTTTTTCCCTTATGATCATGACTTTGTTTTTTTATTTCTGCATAAATTTTCAATCACATATTTGGGGCATTGCTATTGTGAAAATGCACCGCCAACAGTTTGGAGCTTTATAGCATACCCCAAAAGAAAGAAGAGAAAATACATATTGCAAAGTAGCAATCATTTCTCTACCTTTTGGAATGCTTGTGAATTAAATATGTGCGGGGCTTAATCATTCATGGAATTATCAAATGACCTGTGGCCCAACTAACTAGCCAATCTTTAGCCAGAATGTTCTGGTAGATTTTTCTAAATGCATGTGCCCATGGCTGCAATGATAGGCCGGCCATCTTGAATTCCTCTGCACTGCCCATAACATTAGGGTCCTACATGATGTTAACTAAACTTCTCTTTCAGTTTAGTTTTCTTAAGACATTTGGGAACTATGAACACGTGGATGTAGTCCCTCTACAAACACATGAATCTGGTTTTCTGAGGATATTGCTCGAGAGCGAGACATATTTACTGTGCATGGCCACAATGCTGTGAGGCCCAACTCTATGAGCCAAAACAAGTACGAATGCCGACTCATGGTGTCGGTCCATGAACAGGTCTCCCATAATTAACTTCTTCCCCCCTTCACCCAAGGCTTTATCAGCAAAGCTTTCTTGCACCTATTTCTTCCTCATTGGCCACACTCGATCAATCAAGCTTTTTTGGTTGACAACCACGTCAACATTTTTATCTTTTTCACTTGCAAACTCATGGAATATCTCTCATCAAATCAAGTTTGTTTTTTTGTGCTTTATTATGCTGTCATTATAACCCTTTTTTTATTTCAGGGACCCTAGTCTCACTCCAGTATTATTTACCACCAGATAAGTACTATGAACATGGCCGCCAATTATTGATGTCTTAGCGAATAAAAAGACCAGAGATTTTTTCGTATGAACTGGTCCAAGCTCATGAAAGCAATTGCCTCAGCCAAATAGTGTCTACGGCAACCTATTTTCAACAAACACCTGTTGATCTGACCGTGTAAAGGGGTTTTCCTGATTATCTTTCATCATAGATGGATCGACTATCCAATGTTTAGTCCATAAATGAAAGTCGTGAGGGGCTGTTTCCTGGGCAT
Source organism: Vitis riparia (assembly GCF_004353265.1). Taxonomy (NCBI): domain Eukaryota; kingdom Viridiplantae; phylum Streptophyta; class Magnoliopsida; order Vitales; family Vitaceae; genus Vitis; species Vitis riparia. The sequence goes on from NC_048437.1 coordinate 8,921,644, forward strand.
GGAATTAGAAGAAGACAGATGTAATAAATTTAATATTCCTAGGACGAGGAAAAAGGGAAAAAAAAAAAAGAAAAAAAAATGGAATCTGAACACTGGGTGTTCTGTCGCCCATTTTGACCTCGGACCTTTCTTTGAAGCACATGCAATCTGGTCCATTGCTCTCATCGACAGGGTTCTGTTCAAAAGGTCAAGAAATTTCCTTCCATTTTCTTCACAATATACTCCAAGTATTTAAATGGAATTGGGTTGTCATATGAAAATTATTTTGGTTCAATTACAGAGAGACTTTAGTAAGCGAACTTGTCTGCACCTTCTTGACCAGTTTCAACCCCTCGGAAGAGCCACAAGCAAGGGCATATTTAAATCTTGGCTGGACGTATCTGCACCTTGAGGGATTTTAATTTCGAATTTTCAAAGACCATGAGCTGAAAGCTGTTTGAATGCGATGGTCAAATCGAGAGTGTGGTTCATATAAACTCTCTCCTTACAGTTAGAAATGAAGAAGACGGTGATAGAGAGAGCATAAGAGCACATCATTGTCAATATATGTTTGTTTTATGTAACTTTCAAGCCAAAAATTGAGCCAACACCAAATGTCAATACTCAAAGGAAGTGGATTAAATTTTCCCATTGTTTTAACATTTTAAAATTCCTTACATTGAATTTGAAACAGCAACTCTTGTGCTGGGTGGGTACCCTGCTAAGGTAATATAACTGGGTCCTCCTCCATAGCCAATGTTTTAGGATTTGTAGACTTTGATTCCTCAATTGGCTAATGCCTTGCAGGCAAGTGATGCGAATTACAGATTTCTGCTGGCCACACATCACCGACAAATCATACAAATTTATCTATCCCATGTTTTAGAGCTTCCTTGTTTGAAATATATTAATTTGAAAATTTTAATACCATTAATGATTACAATCATCCATAAATAAATATTTAAGAAGGATGATATGGCGTTGCATACTCCGTGAAATATACGATAAAGTTAGTGCTCCCTTATCCTTTTGCCCGAGATGTCTCAAATCATAATCCATTATTCTTATGCCTATCTTTCCTTAAATTAGCGTGACTCCAACACTTGTAACCATCGAGGTGAGGAATGAGGATTCCCTCCTTTTCCTCATATTAGGAATAGATTTTATGCCAATCGCCCACCAAGGCGACAGCCAAGACTTTAAATGCGCACGGCACCAAGACAAAGGCACGGGGCTGCCTATAGCCCTTCCTTTTAAATTAAACTTCTTTCTCCACACACAAACGCACACAGAGTGACATTGACCCTGTAGTTGTGACTTGTGACATGGGTGCTTGTTCTTCCACTCAAAATACAAAGACTCTCAAGGCATATGGTGGAGGACGCGGAGGAGTTGGTGTGAAGGCCAAGGCCAGGGTCATCCATGTGGACGGTGATCAGATACAAGAGTTCAAGCAGCCCATCAGAGCGAGAAACATCACCTCCCAGAATCCGGGCTGCTTTATCTGCAACTCGGAGTCCATGTTCATTGGGTCATGCGTGCCCCAGTTACCTGAGGAGGAGCTGTTACAGCCAGGTCAGATTTACTTCCTCATGCCGATTTCTCGGGCCCGCATCCCATTGTCCCTTTCTGACCTGTGTGCTCTCGCCATCAAGGCCAGCTCTACTCTTGGTAAACGATCATCCTTCACTCTCAGATGACTCTGGTACTGTACGGTGTAAGCACAGTGACCGAGGACGGGCACTGGGTGTCAGAGTCCAGCTGGTTGAAAAGACGGACTCTGATTGGTGAGCGTGCCCACCGAAGATTGGGACCTTAATATCGACAAATATTGTACAATCTCAAGACCAAGTACAGGTTAAAAGAGGTTTGGGTTGCTTAGCCTGTGGTGTAGAAACCGAAGTCTCAATTATGGGTTTAGAATTCAATGTTTGATGGGGTCCTGTTACAAATCCATTTGATTCATGATCTACTCCTGCTGAAAAGTGAAAACGATTATTTGGATAAATTGATCTGATGAAAAAAACAGAACAAATTAGTACATTGCTCCCACTGATGGAGCCACTACCCAATTTCCTTTGCAAGCAGAGGGACAAATTCCAAAAAGTGAAGACAATGCCCACTTAAAATCAAAAGGTTGCCCCTCAAAACATTCTAATAAAGCATATTTTTCAAAATTTAAAACAAATGGGTTATATACTTAGTTAAAGCCTAAATGACTTTTACACAAAAATCATCTTCTTTCCATTAAGATTCCACCCCGCCACATATGGGCCTGTGCAGACCCTTTTATGGGGCCTCCAACCGAGCTTATCACTTCTTCACAACCGTGCCCCCTGTCCTTAAAATTGACCAACTATGCCATTAACTGCAATAGAGTGAATAATGGCTGAATCTCTGTAATTTATGGTTTTAAATTTTTATAAATGCTCCCCTAATTAACAGATTTGATGAAAAAAGAAATTCTTCAATCCTACTTATGAGTAGTTTTACATACTATAATGGAAGGTTTAAACTTGATGGAGGTAATGTATATATATGTAGGAAAGAGTAGAATTAGTATGTTCTTACTTCTTATGAACCGTTTGTATGAAGAATCATGTGAACTTCTACCCGTAATTTAATTGATAGAAAATTTATAAATATCTTAAAATACTAATAAACTATTTCTATTGGTGTTTCAATCAAATGATTTTAGTATATGGATTATATTGGAGATCTTAGAATTGGACTAAGATTGACAAATCAATCTTGGTGATCTTCTCCATCCAATGAAATAGGGGGTTTGCTTGGGAATTGTCGGCTTGGAAATTGTCGGCTTTGTACTTGCCTCTCAAGTATATGCTTCAATAAAAATGCCTCTCAAGTATATGCTTCAATAAAAATCACACATAGTTCCTTTCGAGTATATGATTCAACAAAGACCACATAATAATAAATTGATCTAATAGAAATCTCAACCAAAATGCCTTCCTATAACCCAACAAATAAAAGTATATTACATAATCGGTTTTAGGGGGTGATTACTCAACTATTAAGTGATTTTGGCAATGAATATTCCCATAAACTATTGGGTGAATTCAATAATAGGAATGTTTGCAAAATATTAAATCAAGAACAAGGCAAATCCCCATCTACCACAAAAACTGACTTCTGCCTTGGGGGTGATGACATTACTACATTTTTTGGTTTTTTGGACAAGTCTTTTTCATGTGTTCTCTTAGTAATCCAATTCCCCCAACACCAAAAAGCTAACTTTAACCTCTATCAATTTGAGCTGGTGGGCAAATGACCATGCTGCTATCCATTAAAAGCCTGTTCACTGTTCTTAATTCATCAGTAATGCGTTTGGCTTTATCGCACATGCAACTCATTCAAGTTGAGGTTTCCAAAATCGATCTCACTCTCCGAGAACTAACTCAAAAACTGACGAAATAAAAGGGAGAATTCATAGTCAAACAAAATTCACATAGCACGTCTTCATCAGTAACCTAGTCAACATGAAAAATCATCATTGCAGCTTGGTTTGGAGTCTCTGGTGATGCTGCAAGTGGATTTAGAGCACAACAAAATTGAAGGATTGAAGAAACTATCTGAACCTAAAACCAATCCATTTTCTCTTCATAATCTTAAGCCTTTCCAATCAGCTAGATTGAGGGAATGGGGGTTTAACCATTATAATTATTATTGACAAATTTTGGTGAATCCACCAACCTGCCCTGTCCATCTCTGACCCCATGTGCTGAGTAAAGACATAATAAGTGAGCATAATCTCCTTACCAATCTAAGTGAACAAGGTCAGGTTCTTTGATAAAGGAGTAACCAGGCTTCCAGATTTTAGGATAAAAGCATTAAAATACACAGAGACACACCATGTCCACCCACCATTCCTAGCAGTACAATCTGATCTTTAACCCACGCTGCACAATTAATTCGATGAAATAAACCCTCCAATTTGTGCAATCCACCTTTATCAAGGACACATTGGTAAAGTCAGCCAACCCAACCCAACCCAACCCAACACAACCCAATCTTGTGTATAAATAAGGGACTCCAATCAAACACTTGACCACACCCCATACTAGTCGCAAAAATGATTGAAGGTTTGGTTTCCGTTGCATTTGTGGCTCTAGTCATATCCCACTTCTCAGTCCATGGTGTAGCAAAGAGAGCACCGAATCCAACCCAAGAGTACCTAGACGCGCACAACCAAGCAAGAGCCCAAGTGGGGGTGGGTCCTCTCCAATGGAGTGAGCAGCTGGCCCATGAGACGAGCCTATTGGTTCGTTATCAAAGAGATAACCAAGGTTGCGAATTTGCAAACCTGAAGAGAGGTCAATATGGAGCGAACCAGCTTCGGGTAGGCGGAGGGATAATGAGCCCGCGCCTGGTGGTGGAGTCGTGGGTGGAACAGAAGAAGTACTACAACCATCCTGCCAACTCGTGTGCGCAAAATCATACGTGTGGGTCATACACACAGGTAGTGTGGAGGAAGTCGCTGGAGTTGGGGTGTGCGATGGCTGTATGCGGGAATGTCACGGCCAGTTTGACCATATGTTTCTACAATCCTCCTGGAAATTACTACGGGCAGAGCCCCTACTAGGAGATAATATATATATATATATATATATATGATCATAGGGGAGAGCCCCTAACTCTCTCCCCTTGGATAGTAACATATTTTAAATAATTCTGTCTTCGAATGCCATGCCATATATATGTATATACATATATGATGGCCGGTTAAACTATATGATTATAGAAGAGAACCCTTATCCTATAATATTGCATGGACAAATATGTTGGACAAACAAGCCAAAGAATGATAGATAAGCAATAAACTAGCCTAAGGGTCATGCTTGTAATGTGCTTCTCTGGTTAGCCTGGTATTCACAAGGTAATTCATAAAAGATTAATGGTCATATATTCTATAATATTTCAACAATCACATGACAACAGTTATGCACTTGGTGATTTTATTTATAATCATTTCATCACAAAATGTTTATCAACTCTTCCATTTTATTTTTTTGACAGTTACTCGATCTTATAATCCATGTGCAATCATGAATTTGTGAAGTGATGTTGTAACAACCTATACCCAATCATGTAGAGATTGTTCATTCCAAATCCAAAGGTATTCCCGCGGCTTTAAAACACATCAACATAGTTAAGAGAAACTAACACTTATATAGCGTCAGAAACTTTCACCTCTATTTGATGTATGACATCACAAATACTTCTTCATGCCGACACAACGTCCTTATTGTGTCCAAGTGGATTACGAGTCTAAACAAACAAATACCTCTCACCAGGCCAAACAAACCCTCACACTAGGGTCAATGATCGACTTTGATACCATTTATAATTACCTACATTCAACCATGTAAATATTGTCCGCTTTAAACCCAAAAGAGCTTTCACAATTTTAAAACACGTCTATAAATTTAAAAGGAGCTCATACATGCATAGCGTTAGAAACTTTCTCTTCTATCTGATGTGGGACATCATAATCACGCGCGCCACCTCCCCCCCCCCCCCCTCCTCCCTCCTCCCTCCTCCTCCTCCTCCTCCTCCAAATAAAGACACAACATCCTCATTGTATTTCATGGGATTACAAAAACAAACAAACAAACACCTTTCACGGGATTAAACGTACAAACTCTCACACCAGGGTCAAAAATCGATTTTGATACCATTTATAATGACTCATACCCAACCATATAGATATTATCCTTTTTAGACCTAAGGAGTTCTTAAGACTTTAAAATGAGTCTACAAGATTAAGAGGAGTCCATACTTATATAGTGTCAGAAACTTTTTCTCATATCCAATATGGAATATCATATACACCCTATTATACAGACACAACGTCCTTGCTGTATGACATACATATTCACAATGAATTTTAAAAATATATATTTAAATTCTAATATCTCTTACTTATCCACATTGGATAAAATGTCTATATCTTTTTTCTATCTTACATTGGGGTCATTTTCTTCATATAGAAAATGGAGCATATAACATAAAATTGGAGTGCTTATGTTAAGTGTCTATTTCACTAGCATAACACATCACTAAAAAAAATATCTTGTTTATACCTTAGACTTATCAATCACACTAATTCAAACACTTTTAAAAACCCCTCAATGATTCATATCTCAATTAAAAAATGTAACCCCAATTTATATACACATTTGTACTCATAATTATATTGAACACAAAGTTAATATGATTGCTAGATTATGAGCTACAAATAGTGGTGTGTTATTAGCATTTTTCCCTAACCACCCATGTCAATCCATTTAGATTTGACCGCTTTCCTAACATGTTTTGTTGGACATATTAATCATCATCCTTGGGTTGCATGTTAAAGTAACAACATCTTCCTTACTTTATGATATAGCCCTAGGTTCATGGGTATAAAGTAGACTTTAAAGTAGTTTATGAGGGCTCACACAATGTTGAAGCAAGGATCCGTTCAACCATGCCCTCTAATAGTCACAAATGTGTGTGTGTGTGTGTGTTGTAACAGATCTCCCATTAGAATGGGTATGTCATTCTCTAAAGTCGTACAAATCTTATTATCCTAACAATCTCACTACAAGTACTAGAGTCACAACTAAACAACCATAAATCAAACATAATAATATAAGCTTACGTATTGTCGCAACCAACCCAGAGCTCTAATACTACATTGTCATGACTTGAATTTGACTTGTGACCCCAAGTCAAAGGTTTAACCTTAAGGATTACCCTTATCCAAGCTAACAACCATAATAACATGATTTTTCTTGAATAAATTGAAATCTAATTTCAAATAAGCTTATTAAACTACAATTTACCATATGATTATATATATATATATACAAATCCATATAATTCAAATTAGTACATACCAAAAAAATTAATATAGGTTAAAACCAATCATTTAAGTTGTTCTTTCACTTTATGGGACTTATTAGAACTCTCTCCAGTTTTCTTGTGGTTCTTATAAACTATATTTACATCTAAAATTTTTTAAGGAAAAACTGGTAAAAAAAATAGATAATCATCTCCACATTGCAAGGTATACTGTCTTGCACTTAAAAGAGTAAAAAAATTTACATGAATACAATACCATCATATACCAAAATGTGGACCCCGCATTTCGGCTCATGCGTTTTCCACTCGAAGGCGAGCTCGATTTTTATTTTGAAAAATTGATTTTATTTATTGTTTGAAAATGACTTGGAGTCGCCACTTATTTTTGTTTTATTTTTAAAGGGTAAACAAAATAAGAAAGAAAAACCCTAAGTGTGACTCCTTGTTTTGAAAAAGGTGGTCTGCGAAAAACCAGATCAAGTTCGGGGGTTAGGTTACTTATCGGGAAGGTACGGTAAAAGACCGTAGCACCCCTCTAAGTCCCTAGAAACGGGTCTCTACTAATAAAATGAAGTTAACATGGCAATCAATGAAAAAATCAATGAATACTCGAAGCGATCATGCACATATGGGAATCAAAACATGTATAAAGAATGAACAAAATATGAGTGGATACGTACCTAGTCCTCCAGTCACGAATGCGCTACCATGAAACAGGATTAGTGAATCACGAATAGATAAAATTATGCACATGTCAAGGAACAGAATAAATCAAACAAGCATGGTAAATCAATCAATCAATCAATCAATCAGTCATAAAATCACATATGTGGGGCCCCCACCAAAGCCCTATTTATCTTGCATGAATTAATCTCACGAATCCCATTATTTCGGAATTATGAAGATTCATCATTCTTGCTTGTGTAAAAATTAAAAGAAATAGAACATTATTTAAAAATCGGAGTGGAATTAAAACTGTTCGAGAGAAAATTGGATTTTTGAGATTTATTTAGAAATTGAAGTCTCGAAAATTATTTGAAGACTAGAGTCTTGAGAATTAAATTTAAGAATTGGAATTTTGGATATTAAATTTGAAAGAAATTAGAATTTTGGAAATCGGAAATTAAGTTCAGAAATTGGAATTTTGAAGAATTGTTTGAAATGGAATTTCAAAATAAATAACTAAAATAATAATAATTAAATAGATTAATGTGAATATCGGAATTTTCAGAAATAGCAATTTAATTCGAAAATCGAAAGTTTTAAATGAATTGTTTAAAATGGAATTTTAGAATAAATAAATAAAATAATAATAATTAAATTAATTAATGTGAATATCGGAATTTTCAGGAATAGAAATTTAATTCGAAAATCGAAAGTTTCAAATGAATTGTTTAAAATGGAATTTTAGAATAAATAAATAAAATACTAATGATTAAATAAATTAATAGAAATACGGGAAATTTTCGGGATTAGGAATTTTCGGAAAATTAAATTTAAAAATTTGATTATTAGGAAATTAAATTTAAAATTAGAATTTTAGAAAATTATTTCGAGAATGGCATTTTTTAAATAAATAAATAAATAAATAATAAATAATAAATAAATGAATAAATTTGGGACTTTGAAATTTTAGGAAATTTTAAAAGAGTTAATGGAAGATATATATATATATATATATAAAAGAATAAATAAAATAATCAAAGAAACAAAACTTTTAACATTAAAAATAATAAAATAATAAAATAATGATAAGAGATAAAAAAAAAAAACAAAAAAACAAAATGATGGCACGTGGCCATTATAAGCTGGAGGGCAAATCTTCCATTCATTTGGCCGCCCATGCCCACTGCTTGTGAGTGTGTAATATTAAAAGAAAAGGAAAAAAAGTGGCAGCATGCACGGGTGAGAGAAATGGTTTTGAATGGTGAGAGGTGATGAAATATTAAATAGAAGCGTACGTACGTGGGGGGTATGTGAACGAGAATGATGATGATGATGATGGCTAAAAGATGAATAAGGGGTTCCATGTGTATTAAAGGGTGGAGACTTAGAAGGAGAAATGGGTTTATGTGGGTTGGCTCGATGAATGCACGCATGGGGGCATGAGACTTAGGTAGGTGCCATCCCCAGCAGCTGGGGCTGAATGGCAGCATGTGGACCATACAGCCACTAAACCCCCCACGATAAGGATCAGCATGAGGATGTGCAACATGAGTCACATAATGGTCATAGTCAACTTGTGAAGGGTTAAAGACAACATATGGGTTCTTGTTTCCATCTGAAATGAGAGTGGCAAACCCCAGAAAAGCAGTCCCAAATTGGTTTCATGCACCATGGTTATTATAAAACTTCCTGCTCTCAAAATGCAGAAAACCCTCCATCCTAAGAAACTCTTCTCCAAAATCATCTTCTCCTCCTACACTACTACTACATGTGGCAACCCAACCAATATTGGAAACAATAGCGGCATTATCAGTACCCCTTAGTTGACATCCGACCATCAAACCTTCCTTACATTCTGAGTTTTAGCAAGCTTTCGATATATTCATTCTGAGAAGTAAAACTTCAGGATGTAGGGTTCCAGACATTTAACACTCAGATCTGGGAGCATTTAGAAACTTTTCAGGCGACAGTAGCTTAGAACAAAAAGCTCCATGGAAACATTAGTTGCAACCAGCTCCAATGAATGAGAGAAAGGAGACCAGAACGGAGGAGTTTACACAAAGAAAAAAATAAAAACAAATGATCCGAAACAAGTAACATTTAAGCTTGCGAGCCAGGTGGGACATAGAAACAGATTTTAAAGGCAATGTTAACAGTGGCAAAAATTTTAGCAAAAATCCCGACAAAGCAGAGCAACACATAAGCATAATAGCATAAACATAACATGAATCAGCAATGTCAGAGTTCACCTACAGCTTAGCTCTCAGCCCAAAAAAATATATACGTAACCAACTCATTCTCAAATCAGGGAAGTAATAACCAGGAATAGCTAGGAAGAAATGTAAGCTTGGGGATGATGAATAAAATAGAGAGTCTACGGTACCATACCTGAAAATAAGCTCCCTCTTCACCTGGTTTCTTGCTGGCTATAGAGTACCCTCCCCACCAAAATGCTCTCTGCAACCCCTTCAAAAAAACCCCCTCGCTCTAGCTTCGGAACCCCCCCCCCCCCCCCCCCCCCTCCCTTGTAGCTCCTCTTTTCTTTTCCTTTTCTTTTCCTGCCCTATGTTCTCTGCCACCCTTCTGCCACCAACCACCTCAATCCTCCTTCCCATCCTCTCAATCCCCTCCAATCTCAACGACTCTCCTACAAAAAATATATCCATACGTTTCTCATTAGGGTCCACAGCTAACCGGGGGGGGGTCTACACAAAAATATAATAATATTACATTTACACTGTATACATTAAATGAAATTTCAACATACAAAATTAAATCAATCTAGATTATCATTTTTTTAATCATACATATCATATCAAACTTTCTAATTTTATTATACAAAATAAATAAATCATTTCTTTCTTTAATAATATATTTAAACATACAAGTGATGTCATTTAATCAATTTATATAAAAAATTTATCCAAATGCAGATATAATGTAAATACCTACACACAATCAATCAATGCATCATTATTTTTAGGTTTTCACCATAAGATATATGTCTTTACCCAAATACGCTCCAATCAGAGCCCTTTGGATTAAACTTTTGCATCTTTTATATTAAGGATCTCACTCTCTTCTTAATTCATCATCTTTAGTTGCTTTTATTTCTCATTTTTTTAAAAAAAAAGTCTTTTCATTCTCATCTTCAATTCATACAATAATTTTTTTTTTTCATTTTTCTTTCTATATATATATATATATATATATATAAACATGAATACAAAATGAATGCAAAAAAATATTATTACAGAAACTCAACTCAAATAATAATACCTAATAATATAAAACAATTAATTTCCATTGTTTTCAACATTAATATATCACTAATAAATTTCAATTTTATCTTCCTAGCACAATTTATATTTGGGAGAATTATCCAAAAGGGTGGGCTGGACAGAACAATGATTAGAAAGAGTGGTATCTTTTAATAATTCTTGGAGAGGACTTTAACAGGCTTAATATACCAAAACTACTCTTTAAATAAAACTTTTAAAATTCAAGCATTTCAAGAACTTCACTTGATTTGTCAATACATTCATGGTACATGGGTCCCACATTTATTGTAATTATTGATATTTAAATTTTAAATCAAAATTTTTTGTTTAACCCTTACAATTATATATAATTTGTTATTGAAATTTACTATTTAAAACAAAACTACTTTTAAAAAATATTTTCAAAATATCATTTATTGTTTTTTTACCTTTTTTATTTTTATTCTAATTTTTAATTTTATGAAGAAAAAAATAAGTTAAGATAAAGTATTTAATTTTTTATTCAGATTCTCTAAAAAGAATAAAAAAATGATAGAGAATGTTTATCATTTTTTTATTTTTATAATAAAATAATTTAAAAAAATTATATGATTTTTTTTTTTCCTTTGCATAGTTTTTTTTTTTTTTTAATTTTCATATAATTTTTTTTTTCTCAATGCATCGAGTGGATGATGTTAATATATTTGATATGCTGAATATTAATAAGGTATAAAAGGTGATCCTCAATATTATTACTTTTATTATAAAATACAGGCACAACAAAAATATGTTTTAATTACAATATAAATACACTTACATTACAATAAAATTTAATTAAGAAATTTATGAAATTTTTTACAAAAATGGTAATTTTGTATGATCATACCATATTTCACAACATACTTATATCATAAATAATTTTTGAAATAAAATGAAATACTAATTTGAATTTACGTAGTTTATATATATATATATATATATATATATATATATATATATATATATACAAAATTATTAAATAATTTCAAAACACTAAATAAATGTTGTTAATATATTAATACGATGTGTTAATACCAATAGGGTATGAATAAACATTTTTAGAATTATTACTTTTGTAATGAAATATAGGTATGACATAAATGCATTATACTTACAATATAAATATACTATCATTACAACATATTACAACATAATTTAATTTATTTTTATTTAATTTTTTCACGTACTATATTACCCAATGAATAATTGTGAGTTATTCCATTTAATAGGTGTGTGTTAGTCAATTGAATATTTATATATTATTCAATTGATGAGTGCTAATAAAAAATAATTATTCATTATATTATGATAACAAAGTTTTTAATTGTATGTTTTATATATAAAACGATATAATAACTTTAGGATATGACTTTTATTTATGAGATATTAAAAATTATTTTTTTTACAAGGTTGTTTAAAAATTATTTTTTTTACAAGATTGTTTAAAAAATCTCAATTTTTTTGAAAAAAAAAAATAACAAATTTTTAAACAGTCAATTGTTCAAAAGTGACAACAAGTTTTTTAAGCTGAGAAATATACCATTGATTGTCTATCAACTTATACTTATCATCATGTATGAGCTTCACATCATTTATCAACATGTACTTATTATCAATGATGAAAATATCAGTAATCACGGATATATCGGTACTTCGATTTTACGGATATATCGGAGATATATTGGCGGATATTTTGGAAAAAAATATCTGTAAGCTTAAAATTGTTAAAAACTCATGAAAATGTAAAGAAAACCTCATAATAATATAATTAAAAGTATAATAGACATTTTAAAGTTATTTTATTGAAAATTTTGATATATGTATAACATGATTTATCATATTTGATAATAATATCGTATGCATCGATAAAAATATGAATTTTATAAGTGTACATTTATTATTAAATTACACCTAATATTATGATATTTGATTGTAATATGTCTAATTTTAAAATATATATTAGTATTAAAATATGATTCATTTAATTCAATTGTATTAAATAATGTAAAATAAATTATGATATATATATAATTTTTTAATATTTAATTAATTATTAATGATATTAAAAACATTATGAAGAAAATTATATAATTTTTATATTTTTGGTAATTAATTAAAAGACTTTGCATTTAATTATAAAATAATTATAATTAATTTGCTCTTTAAAATATTCTAATATTTTATTTATATAATGAGTTTAAGTATATATAAAAATATTGCATATTAAGTATCAAAGGGTAAGTTAGTTTCAAATCCTCTCGGCCCCAAGCAAATGGGGGGGGAGGGCACTGTAGCGCGTTTGATTTTCATTGACCAGATGATATATCAGGAAAAGTTGTCGATTTATCGCCAAAATCGCCGATTTCTCGAGATTAATCCTGAAATATCGCCGGACCAATATTTCTTCATGAAATATCGTGTCGAAACCCTTCGATACACGATATTTTGACGATATATCGCCGAAATATCGCGACATTTTCTTCCTTACTTATCATCATGTATGAGCCCCACATCATTGATAATCCTAATTTATTTATAAATAATATAGAAAACATATTCAAAGGTAAAATTATCTTTTAAAAGAGTGAGCCTTCATACTCATTATTTTCTCCGGCCCACCCTTTTGGGTAATTCTCCCTTTATATTTCTCCTTCATTCACATGAATTGTGTCATTATAATTTCCAATATAATTTTTCACCAAAAAAAATTAAAAATTTATATAATAAAAAATAAATAAGTAAAACAACAACCATACACGTCTGCAAAGCATCATTATACTAAGTAGATATAACTTCCACAAATAATAAGAAAAAAATTCTACCATGAAAGTTTTAGAAACAAACTACCGTATCAAAATCCGAAAATCCAACCGTCCATCCAAAATCTTTTCACTTAGAATGAAATCACGTTTGATTTATAAAACAAATTCTGCAAGATCCACCAACACCTAAACTCTCCTCTTTTTTTTCCCCCTTCTCCAACTCTCCTCTTGTCGTCCACGTGTCCTTCTTACTCTGTCTCCACATATATACATATAAAGGCTTATAATTTCCTTCAATTTTATTTCATCTTATTTTATTTATATCTTTAATTTTTTCATTTGAAAATCAAATTTAATTCCGAAAAATATAATATTATACACCTATAATATCTACCAACTAATTAAATTCTTAGCCCTTTATAGTTATATTAATGTATTTCATACCATTTGTCAATTATTTTTCAACAAATTTAATATCAGTTTAATTCCATTTCATCTTTTGTAATTTCATAAGGTTTAATTCCAACTACAAAAATTGAATTTGACTTTTCTTAGTATTAAACTCAATTAATTTTAAACTATATATTCACTTTCCAATTCTTGAAAATCCAATATCAAATCATTTAATAACTAAATTTCTCTCTAAATTTAATTTTCATTTTCCTATTTTTAAAATTTCCACCCTTTAACATGACAAAATTTTCAAATTATTAACTTTTGATTGAATTTTTCAAAATTCCTCTCATTTAACACGTACATCTTCACTATTCTTTTTTATCTTTTGATTAATAATTTGAGAAATCTCAATATTACAGTCTTGATTTGTCAAACCCTTCCTTTGTCCCTGCCCCATCTCCCAAGATCCATCCCCTGCTGCAAAACCCATGTTACCTGAAGCAAATGTCCCACATATCCATAGTTGTCTGGTTTCCCTAGAAGTTGACTTGGGTTTGGTTCAATTTAGGGTGGGAGAGCTGATAGCACAATAGAAGGTAATTATGGAATATTGAGAGACTCAAGGTGCATTAGCCAGAAAAATGTTGCATTAACGAATAGAATGCATAGAGACTAGTATTACTCCAATTCATTTTGACTGTTTACTCCCGGAAACATGAAGGGATCCGACCATTCTACTAATATTAAATTATTGGCAAATCCAATCCACCAAGCTGCCCGACTCTGCTTCCATGTGCAGAGTTCACGTGGGCACAGTCTCTGTATGACTGTATAAATCAAAGTCAACAAGGTCACGTGTTCCCTACTCAGAGTGATCTTAGGAAACAGAGCATTAAATTGCAGCTAAAGCATCCATCCCCACCATTACCCTCTGATCCTTCGGTTGTACGATATACTGATTCCGCTCTGCTCCAATCAGGCCTTTCCTCTTAGACTTGAGCTGCTCCTGAACATCTTAAGGCCTCTCTCTCACCTTGGCCAGTATGCTTGATAATGTCACCGACACCAACCGAGGCCATATTGGTAAAAAGTAAAAACAAACTAACCCAACCCAAGTCTCCAAATAAATAGTGGACTCCAATCCCACACTTGACCACACTGCTTTCAGAAATGGCCCAACAAGTTCTCCTTGCGGTCGCACTGGTGGCTGTAACCATGTGCCATAGCCTTGTCCATAGTGTAGCACGGGTGCCAAGCTCCGTTCCCAACTCGGGCACAGAAGTTCCGGCGGCGCCACCAAACTCAACCGAGGAGTTCCTGGAGGCGCACAACCAAGCAAGAGCTGAAGTTGGGGTTGGCCCTTTCCAGTGGAGTGAGCAGCTGGCCCACGCCACCAGCCTGCTGGTACGCTACCAAAGAGACAAACACGGCTGCCAGTTTGCAAACCTGAGCAATAGCAAGTATGGAGGGAACCAGTTGTGGGCAAGTGGATCAGGAATGACGGCGCGGCTGGCCGTTGAGGAGTGGGTGGGAGAGAAGAAGTATTACAACCATTCTGACAACTCCTGTGTGGCCAATCATGAGTGTGGGGTGTACACACAGGTGGTATGGAGGAAATCGCTGGAGTTGGGGTGTGCCAAAGCTGTGTGCGCGAAGGAAGATGCTAGTTTAACCATATGTTTCTACAATCCCCCTGGAAATGTCATAGGAGAGAGCCCCTACTAGTGTCTCTTTTCTTTAGCCTTCAAATTGAAGTTATATATATTGTAGGCGCTTTTCTTGACGTGATTTTTAATGCTTTGATTGTCTTGATCATTCCTCATCATCAATACTACAAACTGCAGATAGAGGAGCCTAACAGTTTCCTTTTGCCCAAACAAAGCGTTTAGATTTCTGCGTGAGAGATAGGGATGGAGATCCAGAATTATAGTTATCTTCTCCTCCACCAATTGCAAGTGCCTCCTTACAGATCTTTTGCAAGTGAGAGACAAGGATATTTTAAAAAATAGTTTTTGGGTTTTATTGACATTTGAGATATAGATTTTTTTTTTTTTTTTAGTAGGATGGGAGGGTGGGATTTTTTATTTTATTTAGAAAAAAACTTTTTGTGGGTCTTTGTTGATATATGAGAGAAAGCGATTTTGTTTTTAAGTGGATAAAAATACCCTATTTGATAATAATGGCGCAAAAGGCATAAAGTTGATTTATAAAAAATAGAAATAAAATTAATTTTATATGAATTTTAAACAAAATTCTTTCTAAATGTTCTAAGAAATTTGGAAAAGAATTTAAATTTTAAAAAGATAATCTTCGTAAATATTTTTTAATTTAAAATATAATTTTTTTTTTAAGAAATTTAAGTTTCCATAGGCCCAAACCTCTAAACATTTGAAATTCTAATTCTCTATCCCTAAAATTTTTTTGGAGTACTTCAGCCAAATGAAATGCTTTCATATGTACTTGTTTAATTCCCCTTCATTTTCTTTTTTTTTTGAAGACCCACTAAGTCCAACTCTTCTTATAAATGCTCTTTTTGGACTCTAATCTTACTCGAGGCATAGTAACTTTATACACATTGCCTCAACCCATAGAGAATTATGAACATAGGTGGAAGAGGAAAAAGATTGAATTCCCAAAAATACTGTGGGCGGGCGGCCTCATTGTAGGTGCCGTGTAAAAGATTAGGAGAAGGAGGTAAGAAGGATTTGAGTGGTAATACTAATACATGATGATGAGGGGCATAGGTTGTGTTGTCAACTGTATGGATATGAGCGTCTAACAAACTCTCCTAAAATATTTCAACAACCAGAAGATACGGTTGGGCGCTCATTTCCTTTTGGGACTCTACTTTCTCCTAATCCTAATCAACTCTCTCTCCCCCTTAGCCTACGCACATTGTTGCTTCACAACAACAATCATGAATGCTGCTTCTTCCCAAGCTGCCATTGATACCAAGCCGCAGCTGCGGTGGTGGGATTTACTCCGCCCCATCATGGCCCTCGTCGCTTCCTGCTGGGCCTCCTGCTATCCCCCACTCTTCTCCACATGCAAACCTGAAATTTTCACTGTAACTGGAACCATCATATGCTCAATCAATAGCAAAGTGAAGCTCTGCATTCAGGAAGATGTCGACAGCTTCCCTTTGATCATCCTTGATCTTCCTATTAACACGTCCGAGTTAGCGGGTCTAATGCAGTGTGGTACTGCCCGTATCGTTCTCCAGTGTGACCTGGGCTTGGACAGGTCGAATGAGCCTTTACTGAGTGCAGCTACGTGGGCAATGCATTGCAATGGACAGAAAATGGGGTATGCCATGAGGAGAGAGGTGACAGGAAAGGATACGCTGCTGTTGGGGACAATGCGGACGATCTCAGCTGGAGCTGGGATATTACCGGGGAAGGAGTGTGGTTTGGGGCAGTGCAAGTACCTCAGAGGCCAGTTTGAAAAGGTGGTGGCTTCCAACTATTCTGAGGCCTACCATTTGATCGATCCTTCCGGCTGCTTGGGCCAAGAGTTGAGCATATTCTTTCTGGGGATTTAGCATTTTCATTCTGAATACTGGTCTAACCAAAATGGAAGATACCTCAATTTTGCATAGCACATAGAGCCCTTCCATGATATTTAACAGTAAGTTAGAAGATACTTCAATTGCATAGCATGTATAGCAGAATGATTGATTACATTATACAAAATACAAGGTGCAGGTCATGCCATTCTACTCTCCCATTTCTGGTTTCACTACTATTTTGTTTGTACAATGGAAAGACAAAAAAACTTTCCAATATTTAAAATCTAAGGAACAATGCAGATGAGGTTGAGTATTAGGGCATTGACCTGTTAGAGCAATCATTTGACCAGTTCTTTTGATATCAGATACCTAAAAGAGAAATTGTGAGGGATCCATTCAATGTTCTTGCGGGATTTCCCTGCTGGACATTTCTTGACACTCTTCCTCAGAGACTCAGGCAGAGACTGTTGGATCATCTCCATGACACCAGCTGGGCACAATTCTGAGTCCTTTGCAAATGACTCGACGACCTTTGGTAAAAGGATTTTGTGGTCTTTGCGCACACCAAAGGTAGCCCGAATATACTCTTCTTTTGCAGATTCCAACTCTTGAAGTACTCTCTTAGGTGTGTAGACACGAACCTGAAAAGGATTAAAAATACAAGTGTTGGCAAAGAAAAAGTAAAGAGTAAATAGGATGTTCTATAGTCATTATTTGAATCTTGCATCCAGTTATGTTGTGTTGCTTGGTTATTTATATATTGTGTTTAAATTATGTGCCTAAATTTTTACTTGTTTTGGTCCGAAGGAAGAAACCACATTATTGCTGAGAGCAAGGGGTGAAAAAGGAAGAGAGGAGGGCAGCAAATCGATCAACACATCTAATACCCTTACACAGAAACTCCACGAGACACAAGTTGAACACCCAAAAACCGTCTCAATAGCACCTCTGTTGTCATGTTCACAACAGAAAACATTCTTCAGAGCTGGATGGCTCTGATATCATTTAATCTACTAATTTTGCAAAGTTTTAACTTGGCTATTAACTATAATTCTTCCTCTATTGAAAGACATTCAACCACTTTAAAGGACTTGCCTCCAAAAAATATGCCCATTATAAAAGAAAGAGTCTTTGCAGTTTTTTAAGACCACTTCCATGCACAACCTTGTAAAGGCGGTACAGTAAATCCTATTTCTGATCAGATAGAAACTCCTGTTCAAGATTGTAAATTAGCCCTATGTTCGGAAGAAAAGAGGGGTGCTTCACAAACCTCAAATTAGATGTTACCAGAGGTACTAAGGAAAAGTCAAATGTCCCATTGTCCCAGGGTAATTGAATCGATTGTGGTTGCACAGTGTCTTTACTACTTCTGGATGAGCATATATTAGTGCTCCCTAACATGTTTGAAGCCAGCTCAATACTTGGTTGATTGATGCATCATTATTTCTTCCAATGATTATGCTGATTTCTCTATGCTACAGCATCAACATGAGCAAATACTAGGCCAACAATGCCAATGAACATCCAAACACCACCCAAACATGGATAGTCAATATTTTATCAGCAAACCAGCATTAAGTGAAACTGAAGATGATCGAAGATGATTAGCATAAAGAGTTGACCTAATTCACAAACTAGGATATACAAAGCTAAACCCTTAATTTAGCAGGAAATTATTGATATCCTCGGAATACTGTCAAACAGTCAAGGAAACTATTGAGCAGGAAAAACCCATACTGCAGATATTGCAGTACCACGGGTCTCCCCCTAGGGAAGATGAGAGTGTAAAGGATAGATGCAAATGGAAACAAACTTAAATTATAGTTGCATTCTTTCCAATTTTCAAAAGGATTCCTGATCAGATTGGTTATTCAGCAGTTTTGTCAAATCAAGAGGAGTATTCAGTAAGCAATAGAAAACACCAATGCAACATATTCACAAGCACCTAATTATTGAATTAAAGGACCAAGGAACAGATTATAGATAGTGAAGTACCGCTGGGTCAGAATGACTTCCTGAACAGAGTGCAAAATGTAAAAGAGGTTCTGGATGCTCAATCGCATACACTTGCCGTTCATCCCCAGTCTTGAATTTTGTTTTTGAAGAAAGTAACAAGCGAAGCCACTGCAATTAGAAGCATGCTTTATCAGCTCCATTACAAACATGAGGTTAGAAAACTGAATAAGAAAGCATATGCATGGTTATTTTTGCTAGATCAATCTGAAAAACCATGGCAAGAGAAATAAATTTGACCCATTCCAGGAAAAAAGAAAAATGGGGAAGCAAAGAATACAACTATACTTTTGTCTAACATGCAAAGAAGATCTCATGTCTGCCCAAGGAAACAGTTGACATGAACAAGATTCATTTTTAAGCCCAGAAGCATTTCATGAACTCGTTCAGATGCAGGGGAATCACATATGTAAGCAAATACACGGCCATACAAAAGATATTAAAGTATACGTTAATATACATAAGAGCTTAAAATCTTGAACTGAGAATAGTGGCATGGGATCCAACCTGTCCTGGACGAGATATTCGACATCCAAGGATGGAATTCTGTATTGTGTCTGCACTTATTGTTTGACCTCCAACATTATAGGCAGCCTGTAATATGCAAGATCATGAGAAAATAAAATCCATACAGAATTTCCTCAATTAAAAGATATCATGAGGGCTCCTTTTACCTTCAATAGTAGAAACACTCTCTTTACATTGGTTTGCGGTATACCATATGCCAAAAATGCCTGTTCAAAGAGTAAGAAGCTCTTATCATTATCATTTCACATTAGAAACTTTTAAACAAGGTATCCCTGCAAATTTCATAGTTTAATCAAGAAGGATCATTACATGCATCACCAATGCATTATGTATGTTGATCCAGAACGCTATCTTTTCCTCATGTTTCATCTTCCTCAGATCCACTTCTTCTAATCGAGAAATAAGTGATCTGTAATTGAATAACTCAACAAGCTTATAAGGATGGCAAGCAAACATAGATATCAAATGAATTGTGCTTAGGAGTTAATCATCAATAAGTGATCCCCCTTGGGTGGGGGTGTGGGGGATATCAAAAGGCGCACCTAAAATTTTGTAACATGTGCTCAATAGCTCCCAGTTTCTGATTATCTCTATATATCCATGGCACTTCAACCATAGTACTGTAAGGCCCACTGAACTCTTTAAGTCCTTCAACATGGAAAGGATTATCTAACCGGACATCAAAAGATGAATCTTTCCTGAAGCCTGGACTCCACATATCACAATGATCTTGAGGAGAAAATGCACTTATTGATGACAAAGATGAATTGGGAGATGAGAGGCCATGATGTGTCAGAGGTGGGTCTGCAAGCTTGCAAAATATAGCTGACATGCATTTGATCATATCCTCAGAAATTCTGTTAGGTGTCTCTGGAACATGATCAGAAATACGGGTTCCAAGATGCTCTGCCAGACTGATTACATTTGAAGAAGTATTCTGAGCATACTGTACAGAAGTCACTGAGTTACAATACAGAATAACCATACATCCAAAATACAGCTTCCCATCACCAGCATTTTTCCTATGGTCGTTGTAACAGCTGGTGGGCTGCCAATCACAGCACTCCACATCATGGATCAGAGATATATTGTCATTATTTTAACAACAAAAATTACTACCATGCTCCTCATTTATTGATAGGAAGAGGATCACATCCCTAGTACTATGATTGGGTGCACCATGATTGGCAGATGTGGAAGAGCCAGACTCCATAACAAGACAATTGCAACTTGCAAGATCATCGTAAGAAACTTGGGTTACCTACCTCCATCATGGACAAAGGCTGGGAATGACAGGCACGTATAGCTTTGGTCAGAGATTCTGCTGGAGGAGAAGTTCTAGTCGCAAAGGCCGATCGCTGTGATAGTGAGGAGTGACAACGATGAACACTGGAATCCAATATCTTCTCTTCACTAATTCCATTGGATTCCTTCCTTGGATTGGCATGTGATTGACAACTATGATAAGCTGCTGAATTTTCCCTTTTTGATGTGATATCAGGTCTGCAAGCTTCCAGAGCTCCCCCCTTGGGAACGTTAAAGGTGATCTTAATCTTGCATCTGTGGCAGAAGGGGATTGTACCAATACTTGTTGATCAAATGCTTTCCGGTACAGTGAAAGAAGATACTGTTCCAAATGCACAACTTCCAATTCTAACACTGCAATTTCCTTAATTAGTTCCATAGCAGGCTGGAGTGCAATAAAAGCAATGTTAGAATATAACCACAAAGAAATAATGGTGATGAAGCAAAACAAGTCAATACCATAGTTTAAGACTTAAAAAACAAAGATTCATAAACTTCCACACAATCAGACAAACATTCTTTTGTAGCCTATTGAACACAAATATTTCAGGAAAAACACATCAATTTTGATTATTTTATGCTAGTCATAAAAATTGAAAGACTTGGAACAAAAAGGAAATGCATTGAACCATCTAAATAATTCATTATTAAATTCAGGCAAAATAATTTGCCTATCTGTTCCCATAAAATGAACACAAGAACTACCTTGGGCATTGAAATTTCAACTGTAGTATCATGTGAGGAAGATCTATAACCCAGTGCTTTCTCTAGAGCACAACGCACTGCAAATTGGCCTTGCAATCTTTTCTCAAGTTGTAGGATCTGCATTTTTTATTTCTCTTTTAATGATTTAGAAACCATAAATATAAAAACCCGAAATCTGGACCCTTATCACCAGACAACACTTAATTGAACCATGAGCAAGAAATTGGACTGCATTTAAGATAAGTTTAATTCCATACCTCTTGCTTCAAAGAATTTTGCATATCGGTATTAGGGGATTGTTTCTTCTTGGGTTTGACACAGTCTGTCAAGTGTCCCATATCCTGGGACCAGACAAAAAAAGGGTTGAACACTAAGACATTGCTGAAATCATTTTAAGGAAATTCATTCTAAATTATTATGGATATATGTTAAACGGCTGTAAGACTATGGACGACTACATGGATTGATAGAAGAAAAAGAGATAGAAAAAGAAAAAGAATAAGAACAAGAAAAGGGAGGGAGAAGGAAGCGTATTAACTCACATTCTGCTCAATTAGATTACATGAGCATAATGTTGGAACTTTTCCCTTTTTTGGTGAATTACACTCGTATGTAAAGGTGGAATTAAGTGATTCTTACCAACTTTAGACAGTGAGAGGCTTCAAGAGAACCATCTAGGTTACCTTCTTCAACTCTTCTCTTATCAGGATAGCTGTCATTGCATAAAACCAAACACAAAGAATCAGTAGGGCGAGATGTGAAGTTTTTCATTGCATCTCTTGGCCACTTAAGCAAAAGGTCAAGCTAAAAGATATTTTCTGCAACTTAAGTTTTTAAGAAGGAGAAGAAGCTGAGAGAGGGAAAGTCATCCGTGCACTTTCTTTCCATAAGGAGGCCCTTAAGTTAGTACTTCCCCAAAACCACATCCACAAGGTTTCAAATTACATAATCTACATTGAAAAGCAACTATTTACTGGATTAATTGCAAAAAAAATTATCAGAAGACAAAACTTTGAAAACCCAAAAAGAAAAATTCTGCAAATTACAAACAGAGACACAAAAACTTCATGCCTTAAAAAGACTAGATTCAAGAAATTCCAAAATTTCCCCTATTGGAAGCTCTCAAACTTAACCTAAAACTCTAATTTCAGGTTTTTCTTTACTTGGGAGTGGTGACTCACTAAA
Source organism: Vitis riparia (assembly GCF_004353265.1). Classification (NCBI taxonomy): domain Eukaryota; kingdom Viridiplantae; phylum Streptophyta; class Magnoliopsida; order Vitales; family Vitaceae; genus Vitis; species Vitis riparia. The sequence continues at coordinate 8,944,857 of NC_048437.1, forward strand.
ACTGAGAAAATGGCATGGCTGTAAAAGTGAAAGCTTTACCTTCCACTTTATTAATGATCCATTTCAGAAGTCCTTCTGGTTCAAGAACCATCAACTTCAATTGCCAAAAACTGGAAGGAACGTATAAGAACGAATAATCTAAGCTCACAAGAAATCAATACCCACCTCTTTGAACGCTTGTGTCTGGGAGCCATTCTTAGTTCCAGCATGCTACTACTGTCACGACCTTCAAAACCCCTCTCCAAGAACATCTGTAATGTCAATAAAATTACCATCATGTAGGAAACAAAACCCATTTCCAAAATCAGAAACAAAAATAATAACAATTATTAAGAACATGTACGATCACAGCTAATTTTCTTACCGACACAAGAAAACAAAAGCATTTTGCAAAATGAAAAAACACAAAAACAAAAACAGGGGAAAAGGTGTATCGTGGTAGACTTGAAACAAACAACTGTAAAAATTTCAGGAACAAAGAACAGACCAAAGGACGGGTGCCATGATGGCATCACGGACTTGAAAGCAATGACTATCATTTCAGTAGTATTATCATCATCACACAAAGCCAAAGTATTTTGCAAAACCAACAAAGCATAAACAAAAACAGAAACCAAAGAACATTTACCGTCAAAACTAGATAGAAACAAAGGATGAATACCCAAATAGAATGTCTCAGAGATGAACAAAACCCAACAGTCCAAACGACCAAATGGGTTTCCCAAAGACTACCACTTAGACTCTAAAACCCCACTTGTCTTCTTGCATTGAAGCAAAACCAGGCCTTCCAGGCAGCACCACAAGGCGATAATTTGCTATCAAGAGGGTCTGAACATGACAGGGCCGGGCTGAAAATGCTTACATAAAACACCACGAAAACGGCTAACAAAAGCTAACCCTTTTGACCAAAGTGTCTTGTGCATGAAGAGACTCACCAAAACTACTGGCTTTTGCAATGGAGGGGCCTTTTGCATTAAAAGATGTTGACGAGTTCGTGGGCTTTTCTTAAGAAAGTTTCATGCTAGTGAGTAGTGATAGCCGTAGACCCCTCAATGTCAAAGTATACAAAAGTGGACAACGGTGGATTAGTCCAACTAGAGATCCCAAATCTAAAGGGACAAATCATGGGAAGATAAGCAGTGGCTATGACTCTCAGCGTTAGGGTTAAAAATATATAATAAACAACAACAACCCAATCCCCACATTCTTTTCTTTTGTTGGGAAGCAAGTGGGAGTTGGTGACCGTCCCGCCAACGTTGTCCCTTACATGGTTAGTAGGGGGATATTAGCTCTGCATCCCTGGATACAAAGAACTGTCCAAAATTAATATACATTTGTATACTAGATCGGATCAATCCAAACTTGTATGACTTGCTAAGTTCTGGTAAATGGTTGTTTTCACAATGTCTTTTCTCCAAATTTATATTTGATCTTTGAATCAGCATTGCACTAGCTAGTTGCAATTATTCACCCTTGTTTAGCTCATGGGCCCGTGTGAGTTTTGTTGCTAAGGGTGAACGGGAATATGATGACAAACTTTCTCCAATCATTTGTACTAGACTTGGCCATTATTAATCTTCGGATATGATAATATTTTTGGAGTTTAGTCCATCTGAGTTCCGCACTGAAATATTTGGGAGTGCCTAAGTGCACAACTGGTTGGACTAATGTCGGTTTAGATATTGCGATCATTGCCCATCATGCGTGAATGGTGTTAAATTGATTAATGTGCTTCAAATTGTTGTCATTTTGATCAAATAACAGGTTAGAAAATAATTCAAAACTCAGTTGGGGTCCAAACTGGTTTGATTGTAAGTTCCACTATCACTCCGAAGATCACAACTAGTGAGTCCATCCATCTAAATTAGCAACTCATGAAGCTCCAAGCAATAATCAGAAATGGGTTATGTCTAAATTTGATTTGGAAGCAGGAATCAAGGCCAAGATGAAAGCAGTGTCACCTCAAAAGGGATGAAAGGTGAAGGTGAAAGAAAAAGGAAACATTGGATGCTCAAAAGGAAATAAGGTTTTGTGGGCTTTCTTTTGTCTAAACCCTCTCGAGAAATTAGGAGATGCCCAAATTGTCCTCCAGTATCAAAGGGACTAACATTTGTCACAGAATCCACAAATAAAATAGGGTAAGGTGCCTTGACCTTTTCCAAGGCAAATACAAAAGAAAAAGATATGAGTGTGGTAAGTGGGCAGGCCTCTTTTTGTCGCGATATTGACCTACTACTGAAAAAAGCTTCTTTATCACAACCATGAGAGAGAAAGTGAAAACTATAGGAATGCCTTTTCATATTTCAGATGGCAGAAAAGCCCAAAAGCCTGCTGCAAGCATGAGTGACTGAAACTGTGAAAGTATCATAGACCCTAGGAGGAGGAATGGGGGCTGGCTGAGCTACAAATATGGGCGTTTTGTTAAACAATTAAGCTCATGCTAATTTTCCCCATCACAGAAGATAAGATAATGAACTTAAGAATATATGGACAATAATTCAATATCTTGTATTTGGCTTGACTTTGGCAGGAAATGGATCGTTGTTCAGAAGTGATCTTTTGGACTTCTCCCTAAATTTTTTTAAGGCCCTTGCCCGGAGGTGATGGGTCTAGTTCAAATACATAAATTACTGAAACTTCTATTTTATCTTATTATCAAAATTTTATGTGAGATGGGGGTGGGGGAGTTTTCGATGTCAAATTTGGAAGGAAATATCAGAGAGCAAGTGAAGAATGAATTTTTAAATGAAACTGACAGACATGCTTTGTGATTCCACTAAATTAGCGAGCTGTATTAATGAGATTCTTTAACTGAGGATTACAAAAAATAACATCCCCTAGTACACTAATCTACTATTTTACACAGATTTCCATGTCACAGAGATTTTTCTGGAAATTTAGTAAGTTTTTTCTAAACACAAGATTTGGTTCCATGCCCATGTGTCTCCACCATTTCAGATCAAGAGAAAGATTAATACATTTTTAAACAGCTATGGTCAAATAGTGCAAAGCTCAAATTATGTCATAATGTGCATAAGATCTCTAAGGGATGGATAGCTTCATTGGTAACAAGGGAAATTTGGAATCAGGCGAAGTTGGTAGGACCGTAGGAGCTTCTTCTGCAGTTCCTATATGTTGGTAGACAGTTGCTGCAATTTCAGTTTTCAAGAAACCATGCACAAAATTCAACTGAAATAACATGGAGACAAACAAGAAATAATTATAAAACTGAGTAAAATTGGAGATGAAGCATACCATTTTTGGGAATCCTCATTTTTATAGCTTTGCTAAACCATTGTTTGTTTGATGAGGACAAAACTTAGAGTTTGAACGAATTCTTGGTGGATGAATTACAGAGATTGGGGTCACATATTTTTTTGTCTAAGCTTCCCGCTTCCCACTTCCCACAGATTAATGTGACAAAATGGTTCTTACTAAGAATGAATCAGTCAAAAGCTACAGGCAAAAATTTATAATCCTGCCTGCAACAGTTCAAAAAAAAAATCCAAATAGATGTTAACGCTTGAGAACAGAGGGGGTGTGATCAGAAATTCAGAATCTTTCCTTCTCGATCTGTGGCGGATGATGCTAGTCTCACGAGCGAAAGTGCCTCGAGTTGGCAAACACAAAATCCAGAAAAAGGTCCGTTGGGAGTAGTGGGGAGAGGGGAAGAAGCAGGGGTCTTTAGTTTCGGGGGGAAGGCGTAGAATCCCAGAATGGACAGAAAAAGCGAACTTTCCAAAGACATTTGGACAAGAGAGTCAATGCCAATGATATGATGCAAAAAGCATCTCTTCTACCATGGCTGTCCCCCCACCACCTCCACCTCCACCCTCACCTCTACCTCCCCTCTCAACATGGTCCATTTGGACGTACCCCGGATGCGTCGTCGTTTTAGGGGCCATGATTATTATGTCTGCTTTCCAGTGAATTTTAGTATTGAATAATAACTACTCGGACCATATCACACAGTGACCACACCAATCCCAGCTGCAGGAGACTCCAGCAGTCACATTATGACCACCACCACCACTACCACCTCCTCTACCTCACCCTCGGTTGGATTGTATCATTTTTCCTATAAATAAATCTCTTCCTTGCCATCTCCTGGCACATATCTCTGATCTGTAGGCCATTGAGGGGTGATCCGTAGTGGTCTTTTCAGTGCATTCAACATCAAATGATAAAAGTACAGATGACGATGTACATCACATTTTTGCAAACCAGAATGCGCACCGAAAGATCCACAACTGAATATATTTTCTAGCAATTTGAAATTTGAAATTTTAAACCCACTGTCACTTCTTTCAAAGGCAGCGCCATTGCTATCATTATTAATATGGTTTAGCTTTAATCTATCCAACCAAGTTGCACCACAAGAATCAATGCGCCCATGCACCGCATCAGGCTTCATTTAGAGAATCCTTCATTTTTTTTTGTGGGTTTTCCATTCAAATCATTAGTAAAAGGCCTGGTAATAGACCCTGCCTAGAGAATCTGCGAGCTGACCTGAATTAAACTCATCAACAGACGCCAGAAACCTAATGAATGCTCATCCTATTTGTATACCTTCCAAAGGGCACTCTTTGTTAACAGTTTGGTAACCACTCAAATCCTATCATGCTAAGAATGAACAATGAGGTCAAGAATCACGACCAACTACCATTCATTTGGAATTTACAAAAAGATGAGGAGCAACTGTGGAGCAGGTCCAACTTGTTAGATAGAGCTTTAGGTGAGTCTGGTCAACATGACTTGAAAAGTAAGTAACGTTTGTCTAGCCAGGCGAAGCAAGTAAAACCCACCATACTAGATGGGTCAAGGTCTATTTAATAGGGTTTGAATAAATGTAATTGAATGCTTTAATGTTGTAGGTAAGTATGGGTTTCACTTTTCACTTCATTGCGTAAATTATTGGGTTTTATAAGAATCTAAAAAGATATGTTTGATTAGATATACTTGGAATGGATGAATACCACAAACACTGATGAAGGACTAAAAAGAAAAAAAGAAAAGTGCTACAGATTCTGGAAATAACAAACAAAGGATCACCTTCTTGCATACAAAAAGCTTTAAACTCCCACTGTTTTGGTGACAAGAGGCGTGAGGAGTGAGGACCACCTTAGGTTTCCATCATTGTATTTAGGTATGAAGAATCCACTTTATTGCGTCCCAAACCTGATTAGATTTTCAGAAGATTTTTTTTTCCCTTTCTCTGTTTGGAGAATTGATCAATGATAAATGGCTGAAAATCATAGAAAGCAAAATGCTCTTTTGTTGACTAAAATTAGGAAACATTGGAGGGTAGATCCAGATACAATAATGATGATTAAACATTGCAATATGAAACTGGTTAGCAGCACCCACAGGACTCTGGAGAAACAATGCTGAAGTGGAGAACAGGCCACCCTAATCATCTAGTGAGGAAAGTAACCAGCGCGAGGGCCACAATGGCCCCATGCATGCCTCTCAGCCCATTGATACTTGTGGAACAAGTAGAATAAAATCGTGTTCTACTTTCAAGCCTTTTTAAGTAGATTATCTTTCCTCTGCAAATGAGACATCATAGATTTACCTTTCTCAAATAAGCGACTTTCTCAAAGAATGAAATGGAATAAAGGGTTCCAAAAAGAACATGATTTTGCAAATATAGAGCAGGCCCTAAAAGAACAGGAGCAGGTGATATGAAGCTTCCTACCCCATGTCACTTTGACATCTCATTCCATGATGTAAAGGAGAAACTCAAAGGAGAACAAAAAACTACTGCAAAAGCAAAGCATGATTCTGGGTCTCTTCCCCAGAAAGAGGCTGTAATGCTGATTCAAAATGACTATACGAAGAAGGAAACAATTATCAGCATTCCTGACAGTACAATGCATATTGATCATATTCAACAATTCAGTTATATAACAGTTTAATTAAAAGGCATTCTCTATCCAAATACCGAAAGATTCTTGAATATTCCAAACACTGAGAAGCAAAAACTTTATCTGAAACGCAAAGAAACCACATGGATGCTGAGCTGGAAAAGTAAAATGAATCACCATTGTCAACAGCAAGTGGTCTCCCTTGCAACAACAGAAGTTTCACATAGGGGTCAGGGCTTCAGAAACAAGCTCATGAGCATAATGCTAGTCCTGCATCCCCACTTTATGGGGGAATGCCATCCCAATTTATTAGGCCTCAAGATACCCTTTTTTCATTTTCTGTCTACTTTGTTCAGCAGCTTCAAAGGTGTAACAAAAATTTCTTTTACTTTCTCTTTTCTTTCTTTCTTTCCTTTTTTTAACAAAATCTCTCAATGCTTAGGTGCAAGACACAATACAAGATGTGCACCCAAACAACTTCGGATGCATATCGATTTTATAAAATAGTGCTCAAAATCTAATCAAAACAACAAAATGTTTAAGATTCTAAACCTTTAAAAGAAACATTCGATAAAAAATAATGAAATTATATAAATTTTAATATACATTTAAAAAATTTAGGAATAAATTAGTAAACAATGCATGCCTCTCCAACAAAGTGCATGTCTTAGTAAACAAGGCACCGTAACTAGTGAGTGGTTGAGCCTTGGGCCTAGGCAAGCTTTCCTCCTTTAACAACTGTGAGGGAAAAATGCCAAAAACATAAAGCCCAAAGCTCAAAACCATGTAGCTAGGAGTAGGACATGAACTAATCTGGGCTACCACTGACTTCTGGCCGAAAGTGTACAGCATCGATTGGGTTGCAGGAATAATCTTTCTCCCAATAGCAAAAGGATTCATTTTCCAATTACTGTGACAACCTCAGCATAATATGTACATCCAGTACCTACATTAATTGTCTAAGCTGACTGGGCATCCAAAAAATGATAACCCCTGCACAAGGAGCATGTGGTCTTTTGCTTCATCATGACTCGGATTTTGTTGAATTTTAATTGCAGCATCCTCACAGCTAGCCACTCGTATGGCAGAACAAACATCAAGCTTCTTCTCAACACCTACCCTTGATACCTCCTATGTGCCTGGATTGCCCCCCATTTAAGTGCCTTTTGATTTAATTCTTTGTATACCACTGAATAAAAATGAAAAAAGGATGTCTGCACTTCATAATTGGTGATCCTCTGTTGTTCGCAACCTCAGCCATTGTCTCATTATGTACAATTCTGCAAGTGCCATCTAAACTGTCAGCACAGATTTTTGACATGAAAGTACTTCCAGCAAACCCTAGAGATCTAAAACAAATAACTTGTTCACCAAGAAAGTTGTGAGCCCAGCACATTGCTAACACCAACGATATCATATCAAATTCAAACAACAGCCCACAAGTTAGCAAACACGACAACAATGCATCCGCAGCCATTTTTAAGGATACAAGGCATCATTTCTTGGAGTATCTCACATCCTTGGGCTCAAGCAAGTTTAAGATTTTTTTGTTCCTTTCCTCAATTTTTGCTGCTGTAGCTTTTTCTCTAATTTTCCTTTCTACTGTTTTCTTTCTTTGATTGTTGTGGGGTTCCATGTTTACCTTCCATGCACTTAGGCTATGACCCCTGAGACATTTCCAAAGGATGGTTATTAACTATAAAAATGATCATGTATTGTTGCTGAAATAGTATAACTTTTGTTAGTGTCATAATGAAGAAAAGACTAACCATTTACAAGAGAAGGAAATAGTCCCAATTTGACCACAGAAAGATAACAATACTCAGCTTAAAAAATAAGTTCGTTAGCACTACCAAATCAAGTTAGAAACATAAAATGTAGCAACTGCACTTCATGATCTTGTTGAGCACATTACCGGATTGGAAAGCAACAATGGAAGACAACACAAGAATTGAAGTGAAGCAGTTTATATACAGTGCTACAAGAACTTGGGCAACCCAGAACTCTATCCTTTGCAATTTCAACAAATCTTCCAGTTGGTCAGGTACATAAAACAACTAGATGATTAAAGCTAGGCATGCTCACTATTTTTAACTACCTAACTTGAAAGCATCAACAAATAGACCTAAGCAAACACCAGCTTTCCAGTAGTTTATCATCACCACCAAAGACTGAAGCCTCCCAGTAGACTGAGACGAAGATTTTTTATACACAAGCATGCCAATCCCTTCAATGGCAGCAACTACAACACCTGCAACCAGCACATCCCAGTCACCTGTCTGTCCAAGAATTGTAGCCAGTGCATTTGCTGTGTAGAAGCCTAACAAAAGGAGAAAGACCTTCATGGGAAAATTTTTTCTAGCTGAATTCAGCTTTGCCAGTAGCTGCCGGCCACCTGCACTCACTATCCTGCCCAATCGAGTCTGGCCAAGATCAGGGCCATTTCCATTGAGGTTTTCTTGGCCGCCATTATCAGGAATTCCACCTGTGTCTAGAGCAAAGGCCGTTTTCCAACCATGTCTTCTCGTCTGAAAACTGTTTCAAGGTAGAAAAACATGATGCATATCAGGAGGGCATTAACATCATTGTAATTATTAGACCAAATCCACCATGGAAAGAATTTTTAATATCCAGATGCATTTTAAAGATGGGTGGTTCACCAAAGAAGTTTTCAGCAGACAACTATTTAAATACGAAGGCTATTTATTGGGCTCATTTCAGATGCACCACAAAACATAACGGTTAATCCATACCCCTTAATTCATCCAAATGGCCCACAAATGTTTTAAAAGCTGATTGAATTCAAGGTGCAAACCTGGATAATTTTTCAGTTTCAGTCAGGCAATCATGATTAATCACCAACCATTAGTATGGTTGCAAGGTATAGTTTTGGGATTCTGAATGTTAGTCCACAAAATATGATGAACAATTCAGAGAAATTCCAAAAATGAATTTGATGGTAAAAAAAAGGAGAAAGGCTGAGAGAGTAAGAAGTATATGCTGTCAGTTTACAATTACTGACAATAACTCAGAAATTATTGAAATATAAAGGCAAAATTCCAGTCTGTTTGATGTGATGAAAAGGTACAGATGCATATAGTAATTCAGGAAAATGACTCAAATACTTTCACACCAATCTCTAATATTGTTAGGTTAGTCAGAACAGACCCAAAATTTCTAATTCTTCCAGCAGTTGGAGTTTGGGACTCAGAAACAAGGTACAGATGTGATTGAACTTTCATGAAGAAGTCACAACAAACAAGTGGATTTAGAAAAGAATTTCCTGGCAAGGGGTGGAAAGATAGAAGAATTTGAATTAGGAGAGATGCATTTAAGGCAACAGTGCCTAAAGAATCTGAATTGGTTGCCTGTATGTCTTGGCAACCAATTATTTAACAAGATTAAGTGAAGATTAAAGGTTCACAGCCACTAGAAAGCCCCAAACAACCCACAACTAACTCAGTTGTTCACGAAGTCATAAAATGTACCTCTTTCTTGGAAAAGGAGCAGATTTCATCCCAAGCTTTGAGATTTGTCCACTGAAACTTGGTTCATTGTTCCAGTTCTGGATTGTACAACAAGTTGTGAAAGTGATATATGAACCGTCAGAGCTTTCACTCTCCGGTACTGATAAAGTTGACTGCAACATTATTCCTCCCATTCTACAGGCCATTGACTACAAACATGGAAATTTGGAAATGGTTCACTAAAGCATTTAGAAAGTTGAATTCCACAATACAAACCAATATACAGCAGCAAATCTCATTGTCAAGTGTTCATTTGACAAGTTCCATTCATTAGTGCTGGTTGAAACTGAAACTTTCTCAGACAAATTCTTAAACCATTTATCAAGAATGTCACTGTTCTTGCAGAAAAAATTACATTGGCCATTCCACTCTAGCATTGAAATAGAATGCAAATATCTCAAGTACAAAAGAGATATACAGCCAATTACCTTGTAACATCAAGACATTTGTGAGAGTAAGCAAACAATTCATTTGAATGAAGAGGAGTTAAAGAAAACAACAGTTTAAAGATGAACAAGATTTGATGCAAAGGAGGAAGTATACTGTACTAAAGCGCTAGCTCCTGGCTCTTGGAACAGGGTGTTCCAAAGCAAGGAATAAAATATCAATAACAATGGCAATATCAAGGTTTCAAACAAAAGATAGTGAAGATGGTATTTATATCATGGTTGAGCTCCAAAGAATCCCATAAGATTTTTTGTTACAATCTAAAGCAAAGCTCAATTGACAAAAAAGAGTAGCAGAAATAACAAAGATGTTCTATAATCCATTCTCTCGCTCAGAAATGAGCAGAAAACACCCGATTTCTTTAGAATGCACAAAACAACATATTTACTGGAAATTCACACAAAAGCAGTTTCAAAAATGCCTCACCAAACATTTCTGCATTACTTTCATTCTTTCATTTCTAAAATTGAAAATAGTTTTTCCTCTGTGTAGGGCATTACTCTGTATCCTAGGTTGACTGCCATTATCTCTTTTGAGTCAAGGAAGCACAAATATTTCTGCTTAAATAAATGAAAACATCTACTATTGAACTCATCAAAGATCATACCATAAGCAAGAATTATAGACAACATGGGAAATGGAACCAAAGGACACAACCCTGAACAAATATGGGGAACCCAAATTTCAGGTGATTCTAACTGTTTGTTTCGTCAGAAAATAATTCCCCAAAAATTTACTTTGCAAATTCAATTACCCAATTTACCTTTTCTCTGGGAAAATTTTTTCCTGCAAAACAAATGAAACCCATTAGCAGCTAAGTAACCTTTTCCCAGGAAAACTTTCCTCCATGAGTGTTGAATTTTGAAGACATTTTCTCTGTACCCTGCTTGTTTTGATGGAAAAAAATTTCAAGAAACACCCAAAACAGTGAAGGGCTTCCCACAGAACATCCCATCAAACTAGAAGAAAGCAAAAATACAAAACACAATGAAAATGGTTTCCCGGGAAAATGGGTTTTTCCTGTAGAACAGGTTTTGGAATAATTCAAACTGATTCAGTATATGAGAATAATAAATCAACAAACAAATAAAAACCCATATGGGCGTCAGAGAGGGAGAGAGGGTTCACCTGGAGATGGAATCAGAGGAATATGGAGGAATGGGGGTAGAGTTACAGTAGGGTTTTTAAGCCCGTATAACAAACCAATGGCAGTTTCTGCAGGAGCTTGGACCCCACTGGCAAGTGGCCCAAAATGTTCAGTGAGACCTTCAATGGAAAAATGATTTGAATTGGGCGATTTCTAAATATGGGGAAATAACTTCATAATTTTTTTGCAAAAATTTACAAACCACAAATTAGAATTTTGATTTCTTGATTAACAGCATATCCGAATGAGACGAAAAATAAATGAGAAATCGATAAAAATAGGATATAAAATATGGAAATATGGAAATATTATATGCCTTTTAAATATATTTTTATTGATAATAAGTTTTTTTATATCTTTTAATTATCATAATTTTAAAATGTTAAGGTATTTCATTAGATGATAAAATAAAAACTATAATTATAATTTTGAAAGAATAATTTTAATGTTATAAAAATTTATTAAATATAAATAAGCTTGGATTAAAGCAATTTTGTAATTATTTTTTGTGATAAAGCATTTGGAAAATTGGAAGGAATTTTATTAAAGTAGATTTGTCATAAGTTAGCAATCTTTTGAAAAGAGGGAATAATTTTTGCCAAGCTTTTTACAAAATTTAGTAGGGCTATTTGATTAAATGAATATAGGGAAATTCTACAATACCTCCTTCGGTACCATGTTTTCATTTTTTTTCATCCATTGGATGAAAATGATTAAATCTCAGCCATCCAAATGAAAAAGAAAAAAAAAATATTTCGGTACCGTAGCAAGACCCATGAATATATCATCTAAAATTCATAATTATCAAATTCCCTGCAATTTTGTTAAATAAAAATATTTATTTGAGCTCAATACCAATTACCACAATTCACAAATACCTCAATTTCCACTAAATTATTTATTTTGTAAATTTTAGTCCCCCTTAATTTACACTAAATAATAGCTTAATTAATGGCTCTTTATTTAGTGATAAAATTGATTTCTCACTGATCGGAGAAAAATACAATTACTTCTATCTTCTTTCTATTTTTTCCTTTCATCTAATTTTCTACCTTTCCAAACACGCTGCAACTGCCTGGGGACTGGAAAGGAGAAAATCTCCCACATTCCCCCCTCCTCAGCGAGCATTTCTGACAAAGAAGCTGAACCCAGCAAGAAGAGGAGATGGGTGTTGTGATTCTGATGCTCTTTTGCCTTACCATACACTTTGCAGCGTTTTCTGAACAAATCCATGCAAGAATTGAACGAGATTCAAATACCCATTTGAGGAGGAGAGTCATTGATGCGAAGGGCGGGCCGGAATCCCTGATATGGGTGGTGCAGCTCTCTGATCTCCATTTCAGTGTGCACCATCCTGATAGAGCTCTTGACTTCAGGGCCTTGGTGGGTCCAGCTCTTTCCATGATCAACCCTTCTCTTGTTCTCATAACTGGTGATCTCACAGGTGCTGTCTCCCTCTCTTTTACCGGTCTTTTAGGTTTATGGATATCCATAAATTTCATTTTTGAGCTCTTTTTTTTTTACAGTTCTGAATTGTTTTTCTTGTTTTTGTGATAAGAGAGATTGTGGGTTTGTTTTTGTTTTTCTTAATTTGTGATGCATGTTGAGATTTGGAGGAAATTCAAGTGCAAATTCACCAGCATTGTGGCTGCATATTATGATTATTGTTTTTTTTAGAATTCTCTTGTTAAATTTGGGTAACAATTTGGTTGCAACAGTTCTAATCGAGATTATTAAAGTTCTATTTCAGTCATGAATGATTCATAGATCAGCTTTAATGCCTGAGGGCTCTTGAAAACTTGACCCTAATTCATAGATCAGCTTTACATATATATATATATATATGTTTGTGTGTATGTGTGTGAGATAATATCATAAGGTTCATCAAGCATGGATTGTTGCAGAATAACACTTTATTGGTGCTGGGAAGTAAGATTTGAAAATCTCTGAAATAGGGAAATGAGAGTAATGCCTTAGAAAACTCCCATAGAATACACATTCTGTGGCCCTAATGATGATCCAAGCTCAGAAGTGGATATGGTAGGGAGATTTCCTTGTCTAGTTTACTCTATAACCACTGTGTCAAGGTTCTTTGCCATTTTGGAGAAGAAAACCCAAAATTACTCCCAAAAATTGGAAGTGTGCCTGAGCTTAGCAAATGATGCCAACTATTCACAGACAAGAAAGACACATCTCTTTCTTCATACATGTGTTAGTAGTTATTTGCCTACACTACTAGATTTCTTTGTTATACCTTCCTGATCGACTCCATCATTCCAGGTAATGAATAATAGTTCCTGAATCGGTTGCCACTTTGCAATAAAGTGCTTCAGGTTCTACTGAGGATAGTGGATGTATATGTTCTACTGAGGATAGTTGACATATATGCCAATATCTTGGATGCTATAGATAGTTAAATTTACTTATTTACAATCATTGACCATCCAAAGTTGACTATCCATGAATTTTTGTAATTGTTCCTCATACCAGATGGGAAAAGCAAGGATTTGTTAACAATGAAGCAAGATGAGGAGGAGTGGAAGGAATATCAAAAAGTGATGGAAGATGTTGTAAAATGGAGTGGACTAGACAAGAATATCTTTTATGATCTTAGAGGGAATCATGATAATTTTGGAGTGCCAGTTGCTGGTGGTTCATTTGATTTCTTCTCAAAGTATAGCATCAATGGGCAATTGGGAAGAAGTGGGAAAGTCAATAGCGTCACTCTTCAGGTTAGCAGGTTCCCTTTGTATCAGAATAACATTATTTGCTGTCATGTGTCCCATCCTATTTTCTATTCTGATACAATAAATGACTGCCAAATACTTTGTCCTATTCCAACTTTGTTACAACAATTGAATCTATGGTTGAAGGTCACCCCAAAAGTTTTTATGTCTTTACTATTTGATCAAGTTTGGCCAGATTTTGTTGTTATTATTATTATTTTGGAATTTGTAGCTTAACTTAAAGTTTGTGATACTGCTGGTATCCTGAACCTAAATTTTACCTGGATTTTGTTGTTTCAAAATATTTCCAAGATTTTTTGTGACTTAATTTCAAAATTTACAGCAGAATATCCTGAACCTAAATTTTTTCCTGGATTTGAGTTGGTTACCTGTCCAAATTTGAATATGATTGACCTGACTCCAATTGTCACCAAATTCGAAAATGCTTAACTTTCAGCATCATTTCCCAATTCCTTTCAGCTACAAACAAAGCTTAAGAAATATTCCCATGTTGGCTTTTATAAGGTTGAAATTGCCAAATCCACAGAGCGTGGAGCTCCTTCATTTTTTGTTTCTTGTTCTTTTTTTCTCTTCTTTTTATCCGTTTTGGAAGCAGATCTTTCAGTAGTTGCTTCATTTGATCACTTTGAATCATGCACTTTCTTTTTACACTGTTTGGTTGAGATGAATTCATTTCTTATAACTTGGGTAGAAAAAAGGAAAGAAGTGTCAGCCTTAGCCATTTTTTAGATGAGTTTTGAACATGCTAGATTTCTCTAACTCTTCTACTTCAAATTCTTCCTTCATTGCTCATTCTTTTTCATCATTTTGGTAGAAATCCTGCATCTTGGTCTTCATTGTTTTAAAAGCCAAAGCATTGAGTTTATATTTTAGAAGCCACTTGATGACTTAAGTCTTGAGAATCATAACCACATACTACCTTAAGTTCCCTCACTAGTTTGGACATGAAGTTTAAATTCTTAAGCCTTCAAGGCAAATATTAATAAATCCTTCCAAAAATGATAATTATAGAGCTTTTATTACTTATCATTTTCACTTTTTTATGCTCCATTGTGTAGACTGGTGGAAGGAAGCATCTCTTTGTTGGGATTGATAGTACAATGTCTATTGGTTTACGAGGCCCAACTAATCTTTTTGGGCATCCGACTGACCAACTATTGACTGAAATAGATTCTGAGCTCTCACAGTGGAATTCTCAATCAGTGGAACCAGTAACAAAGATTTCCTTTGGGCATTTTCCTCTTTCATTCTCAGCACTCTCATTTTCAGAGAAGAGCCTGAAAGACATTTTTCTCAAGCATTCCCTATCAGCTTATTTATGCGGGCATCTCCATACAAGATTTGGGAAGAATTTGAAGCGCCATCATCGACTGGGTCATCATTTCTTCCAACCAAATATTCATCCAACACCATTAGAAAGTGCCAAAAATTGTTCTAGCATGGCTGTACCACCAGTTGAAGAATTTTGGGAGTGGGAAATGGGTGACTGGAGAAAGAGTAGAGCCATGCGAATGGTGGCCATTGATAGTGGTTTTGTTTCATTTCTTGATATTGACTTCAAGTCGGGAGCCAAAAAGATCATCATATTGCCCACATTTCCGCTTGATTCACGCCTCATGTCAACATCATCATCCCTCCACAACTACGAATGCCATTCTATTGATCCTTCATCTTACGAGACTGTAAGAGCTCTAGTGTTTTCAGTTTCTCCAATCATATCAGTTGTGGTTAGGATCTATGACTCAGAACCTGGAAATCTCAATATGGTGATGGAGGCACCTATGAGCAAGCATGATGATAACTCCTCCAGGGGAGATCTTTATACTGCTTTGTGGAATTTTAAAGCCTTCGAGGACCCATCCCCTGTTAGGTATTGGCTGCAAATTGAAGCAATTGACATCATGGGAAGGTCAAGTTTAACTGAACTGAGGCCATTCTCTATAAATGGTCTTAGTGGTAAGCTCTCATGGACATGGACGGAGTTCATAGTCATGGGTTGTCAATGGGCGTCATTGTATTACCCAGTACTCTGGGCTTGTCTTTTCTTCATCTTCTCCATTCTTATTCTTCCAAAAGTTCTTCTCACTTTCACAAAGGGTCCATACTCGTATAAGAGTTTCTGTGCCAATAAAGGCTTCAGAAGTGGTATAGCATGGATTCTAGTAGAGCTCTGCAGGCTATCTGTTGTATGGTTTGGTATGTTAGGTTATTTGTTCTACCTCATATTGTTCCCTTGGTTCTCTGGGCAAGTTTTCACTGATGGCGGGGAAAGGAAATACATGACCTATAAGGGCTGGGTGGTGAAAATTTTTGGTGAGAGTAAAAAACTAGAATTTATTGGATCACCTGACATAATGGTGGTTGTTCTTTCCCATCTCTGTTTTGTGGTTTTGCCATCTATTTTGGTGGCAGCCGCATTGGCTGCTGAAAAGGGGGGGTACAGAGTGGAGTTTCTCTCACGTTCAGGCAAGAAAGAAGACGATTATGGTTCAGAGAACAATCACAGGAGCAATAGAGGAATGACAAAGTTCTGTGTTGACAAACGGTGGATAAGGAAAATTCTCTTGGTGGTTTGTTTGGTGATTTGTTGGAAGCATTTGAAGGTAAGGTTTCAACCACTTAAGATACATTCATTTTCCATATGAACAATTAGACTTTTTCGCAAATGATGGTATTACTCATTTACTCCTTTATGCCATGTTTGTGTGTCAATCCAATTAATGGATTGTCATTGTGCTATAGTTTGGCATTACTTTTGATGAGTGTAATCGCCATTACTAGCCAATGAAGTTCCACCATCCAATTTTGAACCCAGTCAACGTCCGCCTGTGTGGGACCTCTCCAACGTTCTACCAAAACATTTTAATGTTCTTGCTTGAGGTAGAAGGAAATTGAGCTATCCACAAAAACCTGCCATTTTTCTGTTTTCTTTTCCTTGTCTTTGTTGCAAACAAAAGAGGAACATTACAACTAAGACTCTACTCATGCCCATGCCCTTTTCTTGTTTGTTTTGCAGAACTGCAGAGCTCTTATGAAAGCTTATGAGATGAACCCATTTCTTCATTTCCCAGGATACGGCTTCTCAGTCCCACTATTGTTGGCTTATACCATCTACAAGACGAGGGGAGTCCAATGAGCTGTTGGGGAGAAGTCCAATACTACTTTACCTTTAACATGCATCATATCTCAAGGCAAATTTTGGATCTTCCTATATGAAAAGGGGAAACCATTCTTGCTGATTCAACCACATGAAATTATGTTGGATCGGCTCAAAAATTGTTAATTACCTGCAGAATATTGATACTTAAAGTACATGAAAGGGCTCATGAAAACGACAATGCTCAGAAGCTGAAGCAAAGAAGGAAGGCAAGCAGGAAACTAATAAACAAAAATCAAATAAAAACTCGCGTTGTGTCGAGTTTAGTTTGGTGTAGGGAAGCTCTGAATCTTGTGAAGCAATCCATTCCTATGATCAATGTTAATGTTGTAGAAATGCTAGTCTGCTGCAAACTATGATGATGATGATGCCAACTCAAATACAGAATGATACTATTAGGGTCATGTCTTGAGTAAAAGCGTCTTCTGGGCATGTTTATGAGATTTAACTACATTTCTCAACCGTGCGACACTCGAATATTTCAAAAACACTGGAAGTTTATGCAGGGCGTGACATTAAGCAGTCAATTTTAGTTCAATCATCCCTTCATCTGCAGCTAGAATGAAACCGGCATCACAGCACCTTGTCTTTCTGTTTGTTGCCCTATTTTTCTTGTGGGTTGTGCCAGAGATACATTCTAAGGATGATGCCAAATGTGTCATCGCAGAAACGATTCCAAATAGATACTAGTTTCATCATTAATGCTTTCAGCAAACAGCTTCAGTCAAAGAACAAAAACTGGAGAGAACCCAAAGAACTAGGGGAAGAGGAAAAGAACATTCCCCAGTATGGTGATTGAAGTAATGCATATTTATTCGTTCTTGCAGGGATCAAGGCAGCTACTTGCCCTGAAGGGAATCCAACTCGTACAATCCACTTGAAAGCTTCAAGCTTTGCTACAAATCTATTAAGTAGCTAAATAATGACACCATTAAATTACAGAGGATGTGTTCTCATCGGTCTCCAATATGAGAGTCATGAGGGGCACAGACAACAACAGGAACTATTTACAGATGATATATAGGTAACAGAAAAAGGCATACTAGGTTTTTCTCCTCCTTCCCCACTGCCGATCCTTATTTTGGTACTACTTCCCTTTGTCATTGAGTTAATGATTCTGGAGCTGCTTGATTGATCCCCCAGGAATGATCCAGAGAATTTTGCCATTAGACTGACTAGACCAAAAAGGGAAAGCCCATCCCTACATGTCCAGTCACCTCTGTGTTGTGGAAATGAGGTTTACCGCTGTTGCTGGCAAATCTGGCAAATAGTGGCGGACCTGACATTGGCAAAAGTGCAATGTTCACAAGACCAATGGCCTGAATCATCAAGGTTTCTACTGGAACTACTTGATCGGGATGATGTTCCCTTGCCCCTCCCACCTTTTGCCTTGCTGCTCCCACCTCCCAAACTTTTAGAACTTGCAGTCCTGCTGCAGGCACCACGGGAATCCACATCTGACAGACCATTCTCCAGAGCTCGGACCAGATTCTCAAAGTAATTTCGCGTCACACTGTAACCATTGGAAATGAATCAATAATGGAAAATATTTTATTACTAATGTTGCAGTCATACAGAGTACATAGGACAAGGAACAAAATCAGCCTTCAAGTGTTTCACGATTAGAACTATCTACTCCAAACCCAACACTAAGACCAAAAAATAACACTACCATTCAATTTGAAAGTGAGGGGAATAAACAAATAAGCTAATTAGAATACTGCTAAACAGGAGTAACCATATAAGGTAGCAAAGCTTCCAACTTACTTTATAAATCAATGCAAGAAAATATAAATAAAATAAAAGAGAACAAAAAGCTTAATGTAAGGAAAACAAGGGAGGACCAAAATTCAGTTTGCTGCATTTAAAATAAAAAAGAAAGAAAAACCCAACATCAAAAAACACGAATATGATATCTTATGGGCTTTCCTGATTACATCAACTGTTATTCCCCATTTTGGCATTTGTAATTTTTAAGAGTTCTAATTCCGACTTGTAAATGACCAGAGGAACTTTCTAGTATGAATCAGGTACAGAGCTAATTGATGATGCTTGGTTACATTTTTTTTTTTTTTTTTTGATAAATATCACGAATATATTAAAGGGCAAAGGCCGCCAAGCATACAGGACGTATACAAACTGCCTCTAAACGAGAGCACAAAAAAACAAGCACCCTTACCCTCCCTTAAGTGGCCGCTAGCCACTCCAAAAAACCTAAGAGTGAAGAGGACTCCTCTCCAATATACACCCTAGCCCAACTCCACAAGGTACAAACAAAAGAATTTTTGAGTTTCTGTATATTTAACACCCCTCCCTTAAAAGCTAACTATTCCTTTCCTTCCATACCATCCAAAAAATACACAACGGGATAGAATTCCAAATTTTTTTCCTCTTTTTCCCCACAAAGGGGCCCTTCCAACTGAATAACGCCTCCTTCACCAACTCTGGGAACACCCACTGAACCCCCACGAGGGCAAAAATAATTTCCCATAAGGCCCTTACCACTATACAATGCAAAAGAATGTGATTTACACTCTCCTCTTCACAACCACACAAAAAACATCGGTTAGGAAACTGTCAGCCCCGTTTTTTAAGCCTATCCAGGATAAGAATCTTCCCCCACGCGACTTCCCAAGCAAAAAACGCCGCTTTGGTTGGGACCTTGTCCACCCAAACGCCTCTATACGGAAAGTCACAAGCATTGATAACAACCAGCCCGTTGTAGGCATCCTTCACCCCGTACCTCCCATGGCCCCCGCCCCCCTTTCCAAAGCACCACGTCCTCTTCTGAAGATAGCTTGAAGTCCCTGAGCATAATAAGCAATCCTCTAATCAAGTCCAGCTCCCAATCATTAAAGTCTCTATGGAATCTAAGATTCCAACCTCCTGAACCACTGCTATGATCTCACATCTCATTAACCGTTGCATTCCTGTTGACCGCCATCTCATGAAGCTGGGGAAAAGAATGGGACAGCCTCTCATTCCCACACCACTGATCAGACCAGAATTTTACTCTAGTCCCTTTCCCTACCTTAAACTTTGTATTCTCCCAACACCACTTAGCTTCCTTCATAATCTCCTTCCAAACCCCCACTCCATAATTACCCCGGGCCTCTTACATTTTTTAAGCCTCTTATTATATGTTCGCTCTAGTTTTTGTTGTAAAAAAATGGTTCTTCTTTACCCACGGGTAATGATTTGCAATATAGTGGGCATATCCTTATGATGAGGAACCTACAATTTATCTACCAAAAAAAAAAAAAAAAAGAAGAGAGAGAAACAAGGATAGCTTGGTTTCATTGTCCTATTTAGAGTCTTTTTGTTAAATTTCTATAGGTAGTGCTTTACTTTTAGTAAAGTTCCTATTTCTTTTAGTCTTCTTATGATACTAGGGAAGTTTTTATTTCTTTCAGTTTCTAAATAATATTTTCTTTTTTATATATTTTTTTCTATTCTTGTGAGGAACTATAAGGAATTAGGAAAAATTTTCAATAAAGGAAAAGAGTCATTTTAAGAAGAATCAGAATTTTAATAAGAATTTGAGCATCTATTATGCCTTCTTTGAGGGTGATTGTCTTTTGCCTAAAAGTGATGACCTAGGATTATTGGTGTCATTGCCAGGGATACATCTTTTCTTACCTGTAAAATCTGTCATTTTGGTAAATATCATAATTGTTGGTTGGGTCTACCTGTGCAGAATCAAGGTTATAGATATTGAATCTCATCACACAATAACAAGATCAATGATGCTATAGGTTTGATCTTATATGATGACATGCATCACCGGTCTACAAGTGACCAGCCTAGTTCAAATTTGTCTTTCCTACATTTGGAGCATAATTTTGATTCACATGGATTGCCTTGAGACAAAACCCAATTACTTCAGCAGATGAAACTTTTTTCTTTGTTTAGCTTGTATTTCTTCTCTTGTTTTGATCAGATTTGTATATTATGGAAAGATGTGAGTGTGTTTCTGATGAAAGCAAAAAGGGAAAAGTAGAGTTAAGACCTATCTTATATGAAAAGGAAGGGAAATACCTAATGCATTTCATTTTCAGACAACATAAAAGAAAGAGCTAAGATCCTTTATGAAAAAATTAATAGGGGGAAAAACTGACATGCTGGTAGATACAGGAGCTACAATAAAAGATAATCACAGCTAAACCATTTGTATAATATGGAAATATCAATGACTACTGATATTGATAAACTTACTAGTTAAGATGATAACAATTACTAGGAAAACATGAAAATAAATCCGAAATGAACCTTAAATTTCAACACACAAAAAATGTATATCAAGTTATAAACAGAGGCCACCTAAGAGAGAGATCAGAGAAATTTTCAATGTCTTGAAGCCTTGATGTTTGTATCAATCATGAGAGAGAGGGTACTATGGGAATATGTGGGCATTTTAAATGATGGATAGCTATGGTGTGTATTGTCACACCACAGATAAATAGGATGGTTCATACAAGGGTTAAAAGAGGCAAAACACAAACACGTTATTAAAAATAGACATGAAAGGCATCCCTTGGCTCACTGAAAGGCGGAAACTTGGTATCTTTAACTGCATTCGTCTAATAACATGGGTTACAATGTTTGTATTAAAAATTCCTAAATTTTCATTTCGAATCCATTTTCATGTTCTCCCAGTAATTTCCATCTTCAAAAATTTTCAGTGTCAATCATGTCAATATTTCCATCTGTATTGCATTTTCCTTTTTGAAGGTGGAATTAAAAATTTCTTGAATTTATCTCAATGCATCAATATCTTCACTCAACATAGTAAATTAACTATAAGGAAGAAAAGGTCCCAACACCATCAAGTTGCCACTATTTTTCCCCCTCTTTTTACAGGCAAATCAAGTTGCCACTACTACAGATTCTCAAATCAAATTGATTCTTGTGCCTCCCAATATGAAATATACTTTCCCTAAACAGGAAACTGTGGTCCTTGCAAAAGAAAAGTTTTAACAGGAAATCACCTGGTTAGCCCAGCTAGCTTTGTGCGGAACTCGTTGAAGTCTTTTGATGGGCCATCTGCATCGAGATATGTTTGTAGCTCCTTCTCTGCACATTGATGAAGTCGTTCCAGGCCAGACTCAGCCTCACCTGTGGAACAAGTAGCTAAAAGGTTTGACCAAGGAAAAGCAAAAAGAAATATGGGCCACTTTTGAGATGGGGGAAATGAAATACCTTGCAAGTACTCAAAGAACTGTCTCTTAGCATGTTCATGCTCAGGTAAATAATATCCATAGGCATATGTCCATTTTAGAACTCGCCTACATTCAACTATCTGCAGACAAGGCAACAGTAAGAAGAAACAGCAGTACCTTTCAAGATGTGCAATGGCAGAATCCACTATGTACCTGCAACCAGGCCTCTGTTATGAACTTGAGTTGTGACTCGGGCTGGCACTGCTTATCACTCAGCTTCTCAATCTACAAAAATAAAGCTAACTATTAATGCTTTCTAAAAGGCTATAAGAGCACAATAGATATCCGTTTCTTGGGAAAGAGCAGCATTGTTAAACAGTGTGAAGGGTCAAGACTGTTCCCTACCAAGTTTCATAGCCATGCAAATTTGTTTTGGCTTGGGGAGTCATTCATTTGCGCTTCTAAGTAAAATAAAAAAATGCCAAAGGGATCACAATCTAAATGCATGGGAAGTATCCACAGAACACCCACAGCAATACTGAATGAAACTGAAATAAAAATATAGCCAAAGATACACACTTTCCAACCTCTCAAACCAGCTTATCAATCAAATCCATAAAGAACAGCTACCAACATTTCATGAACATGTAGGTTACAGGTGGAACCAGTTATGCCTATCAAAAAGGCCTATGAAAACTTCAGGAACCTAAAAGGATTTTCTGTGGCATGCAAGTGCATTTAATGTAAACATGCATATCCAAGCTAGGGGTTGGCAGAAAACAAATAAAAAGGACAAGGAGAGGGGAGTCCAAAATGAGAAGGTCGATGAACGGTTAAAATTCATCATAAGCAATTGGTAATGAGTCCTATCAGTCTTATATATGATCCATATTATTTTATAGCCTAGTACCAGCAGCACTGACCAAGAATATGCTTAGAAGATATGGTAAGAATGTTGCTTACATTTACAATTTGCATCTGCTGTAGGTCTGCAAGTGCTTTCTGCCTAGACTGCAGTGAAGAAAGAAAGAATTAAAACTCTGACTTGATGAATGTTAACAAGTCAAAAAAGTTAAGAGACGCTGTAATGCATGTGCAGAGATTTAAATTCTGCAATTGTCAAAATGGAAGTAACGGAATTTGTTAAAAGAAAAAGCAATCCATGATAAGTACAAAATTGGTGATTGCTTGAGATTGAATCGCAGTCATTTTTAATCTCACTCACCCTTCCTCCAAAAGAAGAAGTAAATTCTATTTTTCTCTTTCATCTTTTCCAGTAATGCTCATGATGAGAAAGCACTACAAATTACAATAAATGATTCATATCAAAATTTATATCTGGTCCCTCACTTGAAATTATCATTTTTACTTGTTTCCGTAAAAAGAAAATAGTCAGCAAATGAGGACAATCTTGGACTAAATTCTGAAATAATGGGTTTCTGAAATAATGTCCATATTACAGCAAAAGAGGAGGATCTGGAAAAGTCAAACATACAGATTGGTTGGTCGCCCATCGTTCATAATAATGAGTATATCTCTCCAAAGAGTTCTTAGCCATATCCCTTCGTTTCTCAGCCTCATCATACTGCAAGCAGCAAAATAAATCAAGTACAGCACCTTCCCATTAGTGCCATAGAAGATACTTCTGTAGCACCATCAGTACATTTCTAAGGGGGGGAGGACCACCTTAATTTGCAGTACTTTGTATAATCTGCCGATCTATTTCATGTCTATTTTCCAATTGCCTAGGACGGTTAGAATGAGATTGGAGCAGATTCAAAGGGATTTTTTGTGGGGTGGTGGGGCTCTTGAGCAAAAACCTCACTTAGTACGGTGGTCGATCGTTTGTTTAGATAAAAGAAAAGGAGGGCTGGGGGTTAAGAGTCTTGGAACATTCAATAGGTTCTCCTTGGCAAATGGAGTTGGCGCTTTGCAAATGAAAGAAAGGTCCTTTGGAACCAAGTGATTAGAAGGAAATATGGGGAGGAAAGAGGAGGGTGGAGCTCTTGTGAGGCTAGGGAGGCTTATGGCGTTGGGTTGTGGAAAGCAATTAGAAAGTTGGGGCACCTAGTGACCCCTTCTTTTGACTTTGTGGTGGGTGATGGAAGGAAGGTGAGATTTTGGAAATATAAGTGGTGTGGAACCACTCCTTTGTGCGAGTCCTTCCCTTGTTTATTTGCTCTAGCAACTTCTAAAGAGGTTTGGGTAAATGAAGTTTGGACAGCTTCGGGGAAAGGGGGGGAAGTTGGAGCCCTTGTTTCGCTAGGCCTTCCAATGATTGCGAGATGGAAGAGGTGGAAAGGTTGTATTGTTGCTTGAATGGGAAGAAGGTTAATGTGGGTGAGGAAGATAGGGTGAAGTGGATGGACTTGAATGATCGCTTGTTTTCGGTAAAGTCTTTGTATAGAGCCTTGCAGCCGGTTTCTCTTGTTTCTTTCCCTTTAAAGATTATTTGGAACTCTTGTGTGCAGCCTAAATTAAGTTTCTTTGCTTGGGAGGCTTCGTGGGGAAAAGTTCTAACTTTGGACCGTTTGCAAAAGAGGGGTTAGGCTTCGGCTAATAGATGCTTTTTGTGCCAAATGTTTGAATCAATTAATCACCTCCTTCTCCATTGTGAAAAAACAAGGGAAGTGTGGATGTTGCTCCTTTCTTTGTTTGGAGTGTCTTAGGTGTTTCCCTTTTTGGTAAAGGAAACCCTCTTAGGGTGGAGGGGTTCTTTTGTGGGTAAAAAAAGGAAGGCGGTGTGGCAAATGGGACCATTATGTTTGTTTTGGGCCACATTTGGAATGCAAGGAATAAAATTGCCTTTGAAGATAGTATGTTGTCCATCCAAAGGCTAAAAGCTTCTTTTGTGTATTTACTATGGTCGGAGACCAAATTGTGGATAAAAGGTGGTCCTTCAACCTTAATAAATTTTATAGATTGGGTGGGTTCGCGGTGAGGGAGAAGGTTTTTTGTTTCCTTGTTTTTGGGTTTAAGCGTAAGGGGGTGAGTGTCTCTATACTGTACTTCTTTGGGTCGCTATTTTAGTGCCTCTTCGTAATACAATTCTTTTGCTTATTTATCAAAAAAAAAAAAGTGTGTAAATATCGAGGAAAAAAAAAATCTTACCACTCCCTCTTGCTTTGCTGTCTCATAACGGTTACATGCATAAAAACCGCCTGTCCTCTCACCATGATCCGACCATGCACCAAGACAAAGCCTGCAAGCATACATTATCGAAGAGCATACATGAAGAAACAAAGTGTTCATTTTTAGAACTCCAAAGCTAAATATGAATTAAAATTTGAAAAAAAAATAACTCCTATACATTTAAAAATATATAAAAATAAATAAATTAAAAAAACATAAACTTGATAATGCTAGTGTTGCCAAGTGGATACAAAATGGAATAAAGGCCAGACCTCCTAAATACATGTGAGTCTATCTAGAACAAGAGTATATAA
This sequence comes from Vitis riparia, assembly GCF_004353265.1. NCBI lineage: Eukaryota > Viridiplantae > Streptophyta > Magnoliopsida > Vitales > Vitaceae > Vitis > Vitis riparia. The sequence goes on from NC_048437.1 coordinate 8,970,354, forward strand.
ACTTACCAGCAAAACTCAAATTTACATGGCGGTGTGCATGTGATATGCATACAACCTTGGTTTTTTTCGATTGGCCGCTTACACTTTGGACAAGGCTTGGAATTAGCCAATATCCTGAAAGTCATCACATGCATAAAATTTAGCATTGCAACAAATGGAAAAAAAATTAAACATAGTTATAGTAAACCATAAAGAATCCTGCACAAATAGATTCTATACTGAAGGCATTAAATCCTAGAGCCAAGTAACAGCACCGCACAGGTGAGCCAAGGGCCCAACAATAAATCAACAAGCACATATTAACTTCTGTATTATAAATTAACTGAAAGTTGAAGCTTTTGTCTGTTTAAACATGCTATGATACAACACAATAAAAACGAAATGATAAAATTTTGGGAAGTTCAAATACCAACCAGAAGTACACTACTTATCTCAAGTTGGAAAAACAGACAAAAATAGAAACAAGAAAAAATAATCCCACCAAAAAATTACATTGATTATATTAAACATAGAAGTGTTATAAAACAAAGATTGCTCTAGATCCTACTCTCAACATTCCACTGACAAAAATTTATTCCCAACATTATTTCACTAATTACTTTTCTTTTTTCTTCAAATTTTTTGGTCTTCAATTGAATCAGCATTATCTGATACGTTTTGCCTTAATACAGATAAATAAGAAATTAAGAAAGGAAAAAAATATATGCATTTAGATACTGTGATATTGTGTTCAACCAATTCATGTTCTCAGACTCAGCACTATTCTTCAAAATCCACTTGGCCACAGTGCCGCAATCAACAGGACGGTGAGCTTCCTCTGTACACTGCAAGTTCAAGTTCACATAATGTATCACACACATACACAAAACAAGATGGGCAAAAGAAGCTTTTCAAAATAGACAAATTCATCAACAATTTAAGGATACTCACATTCCAGCAAAAGCTATATGAGCAGCGGCAGGAAACGTCATAGCTTCCACTACCAACAATAAAATCAACTGCATAATCACAGCCTGGAGCGGGACACCATTTGGTCTACAGAACAAACCAAAGATTTTTATAAGCCACTGAAGGAGTGAAGAACACATTAAAATACTTTCACTAGCCTTCTTTTTCTTTTTTAATGAGAAACATAATAGATCTTTTTTATTAATTAAAAGGATTAAGAAGGACGAGACACCCTTCCACAATGTACAACTCAAATCAAGACAAGGGAATGGACTTCTTAACAAGAAGCCCTATAAGCTGAACAACTGAAAGAAGTTACAAAAAACTGAAGCAAAGCTTGAACAACCACTAATTACAACTCAAGGTGGTAAATAATCTCCGACAAAAGATACCAATTATTTTGCTCCTGTTTTAGCTAGGCAGTCTGCCACTTGATTAGCTAAGCAAAGAATCCATTGAATGGAGCATTCCAACTCTGTAAAGATATCAAATATTTTGGCATAGCCACCTGTCAAGCCTCCATGAACCTCTTTCCTTTTCAGCCACCTTTGAGATAACAACAGCAGACCACTCCACCCCCACCAAAGTACGAAGTTGGATAGGTCCAAACTTTTGCTTGTACAACGTCCTCCAAAAGCGCTACAACTTTAGCCTCAATAGCAAAACCCTTACCTGTAAGTTTAGAATAGGCTTTGATCATTGAACCTTGAAGATCTCTAATCATCCACCAATCCCAATGCGTGCTGGGGTACCCAAAGCACATCCATCAAAGTTCAACTTTACTATTCCTTCAATTGGCATTGACCATACTTTAAGAGTTCTTCCAAACCAACCTTCTTCACTTGCACACAAGACTCCAATCTAGCAATATAAAGCTTGAGCAGGAACCTCTTAAGGCTTCACTACCAGAGGCCTAAAATTAGGATGAAGAGTAAAACAAGTCCCAAACTACACCTGCTATCCTCCTAACACTCTAAAAATCTTTGCATATCCTTTTTTGCCATATTGACCAAATCAAACGAAAGCTTGCAATACCCCATAGAACCTTTCCTTTAGATGATCCCCCAAGCCTTCAAAGGAAATGGTCATCATCTCTGCCATTGTACATAGTGTTACCCATTGCAAGGCTGAATGGTCTAAGCCATAAACCTAGAGCTAATGGGCAATGAAGAAAATGATGATAAATTAATTCACTACTCTCCTTGCACATGATGTACCACTCCGGATTAAGAGTTTGAAAGGACTCCTCATCAAGAGCATATTATTGGTATTAATCCTCTTACTAGCCACAAGTCATGTGAAAACCTTTATATTAGGAGAGGCTTTAGATTTTTAAATGAAATCAACTAGAGTAAAAGGAACAGGGGTAGATGAATGACTATATTACTAGGTAAAAGAAATAGGGGTAGATGAATGACTATTGCTTTCTGCAGCTTCCAAATGCCATATTTTCATTATGTAAGTATAAAAAGGAAATGACTGTAAAATGATTATTACAGTATAGCAGAAATGATAATAACCATCAACCAAAGAAACAGAAAGCTAATATCCTGATTAAGATGAAGGCAAGTTAAATGTCCTTAAGAAATTCCTTCATAAGGAAATATATATATCACCAAAAAGGAGAGTAAGGCCTGGTATAAGTGAGGTATGCAAATAAAACCCAAAAGGAAGGACAGAGGAGAAGGGCAGGGCCATGAAAAGCCCCACATACAGAATCAATGTCATCTTCATTCTGTCTATGACATCCAATAAAGACAAACTTCTCTACTCTGAAAAAGTATTGGACCACAATAACCTGAGGAGGAGGCTTTTCAACTTCAAATGCAGACATAACATCCTGTGATTGCTCCTATCAAAAAACTAACATCCTGTGATTGCATGCCTTTGAAAAGCACCAAAACAAACAGAAGAGCTAGCCTTTCTCTTCTTGATGAACCCACCATAGCAACTAACAAGTAGTCCTTCACTGTCTGAGACAAAATCCATGAGACCCCAACAATGGAGAAAAAAACTAATGCCACACTGCTCAAGCAACCATGTAATGAAAGCAGAATATGACAAGAAAACTCATTATAACAACATAAGCAACACCAAATCACTAGGTTACACCCTTTTCTCATCTACTAATCAAAACTAAGGATCTTGCCACACATTGCTTCCCTAGAAAGCAACATTCTTTAGTCGGGACTCTAGGAACCCACCACTTTAATCACAAAAGAGGATGGAAATTCCAAGAAAAAAGTGCCTTGAATATGGATTTAATCCAGAAGGACCCCCTTTTAGTCGATTTCCTTCCTACAACTTCCCCCTAATCATCTCTAGGGCAGAATTTTTTCAGATATATGCCATAAAAGATACCACCACCTCTGCCTCCCAATCATGATAACTTCTGAAGAAGCAAGGACCCCAGTGCCCCCAACCCCATGCTGTGGTCCAATAATCATCTACTTAAAATCCTTATTGGTTGCCAAAGAAAAAAGACTTGGAAACTAATCCTTGAATGTTGTTTTCCCACGCTGTACATCAAACAAGAATGCCAAATTTATCTAAAACCGCTCTCCTGAAAAATCTATCATTTCCCTATGTGAACCTCCAACACTGCTTACCTGGCAAAGTTTTGCAAAGATCACACAGATTTCAAATTTCCAAATCCTCAAGCCCCACCCCCCTCTCTCCCCATGAGGAAATGTAAAAACAACCACTTAATCAAATGAACTTCTTCCCCTCTTCTCCACCCCTCCCAGAGGAGATCTCTCATAAGTATTTCTAGTGTGATATTGATTAGTAAAAGAAAAAGCAAGCTTGAGAGAATGTTTTCAACAAGGGTGAGTTTACCTCCTTTCAATAGATATCACCTCTTCCAAGAAGCAAGACACCTCTCAATGCATTCCACCCATAGGTCCCAAACCGCAATAGACATAAATGAAGCCCCCAATGTAAACCCAAATAGAAAGATGGAAAACAATCTACCACACATCCTAATGAAGACACTGAATAATAGGCATTATCACATCGCTTACCAGAACAATCTCGCCCTCAATTAAATTAACTTCTAATAAATTGAACAAGCAATAATGACAAGCAGACAATTACTCAAGAAAACTAACATAAACCACAACAAAGAAAACCAAAGCATCGAGTCATTAACTCAACTAAACTTCAAGATATACAAAACAAGATAGTTGAGGATTTCTAAATCTTGGTTGACAGATTGAAGACTCCAATCATAATCAACTCCAAGCAAAACAGGTAGCTCCAAAATCTCTCTCGCCATGCGGTTATGCATACACAAACCCTTTCTCCTTTTTATAGCCTAAGAAGTAACCATCAGAAAGAGTCCCCTCTCCAAAAAAAAAAATCTTAAAATATAATAAATTTTAATTTACTAATCTTCAAGGTCCTATTTTTAGAAATTTCTTTTGAGGTTGAAACCTAATTGGATTTATTTACTTATTTTTTAATTAGAAACAAACAAATATTGTTCTGAATTTCTAAGTACAAGCAAAGAATGACAGAAGCTTCCAAAAATACAAATGATGATACAAGAGGGGGCTACCTAACAAGACCAACATTACAAATCATGGAAGAACAAAACATGTTCAAAATATAGAAACAATGTACAACTCAAAAAGGTAAAAAAAATCTTCTACAAAAGAAACTATCTCCTTGACTAAAGTTTTGCTAATTGATTTGCAACATTATTAGCTAACTCACAAAGCAAGAAAACAAAGAACCCAAATTCCAGTTATAGGTCACGTGTCATATTTCTAAGGAACTCTCTCCAATTTAGACACTTATGAGATCACTATAGTCTACAACAAACCCTTTCACCAATAAATTAGAAAGCAAAATTTTGGCCTACAATAAGACTTTCAAAAGACATAAGGTCTTTGCCTCAATGGCTAATCACTCTCCTACCAATTCAAAGAATTTGACAAAGCAACATTTTGTATTCTCGAGGACCTCACTCCAACTGAAACGCCCATGAGATCACTACAGGAGAATTCCCTCCTTCCGCCAATAAATTGGAAAGCTCCAAAATCCTAGCTTGCAATAAGCCCTCCAAAAAAGCTAACATCCCTACCTCAATGACCAATATCTCTCCAATTGGATTACAAAAGACACTCAACATTGTAACTTAGTGATGCCTCAATTCGCAAATAATATGAATTACCTAAAGCTATCCATCAAAGTTTAACTTAATCAAACCATTGAAGGTAGTGTCTATACTGAAACCAACTCATTACCCATGATATATTTTTTATAGACAAATAAAGAAAATATTAAAAAGTACCAAATAGAGAGTATGCACCCTATGTACATAGGCGGCATACAAAAAGATTCAAAAAGAGCACACTAAAAAGCGGTTACACAAGACAATCTTCATAAAGATATGTCTAACCACAATTAAGGCTATCTAAGAAATCCAACATTGTGTAATTCTCCATCCCTAGTGAAATGTGGGACCACTCCAATAGGGATTTAATGAAGTTTTTCTTCCACCTTTGATCCGACTATCCTTCTTCATTGAAAATTCCTTGACTTGTATGTCTTGATATGACTTTGATTTGAACCACAAATTTCGATACAGGGCAAAAGATGCATGCTTCAAAAAGCTTTGTTACAATGATTTGATATTAAAATTCATTCCCATAGTCGTATTCTATTCATAATATTTGCTCCCACACCATCATCATGAGCTCTTGATCTGTTCCTCTTCACATTTTCTGGACGGTTTGAAAGGCGAGGAATAAATTGGCTTTCAAGGATGATATGTTGTCAATTCAGAGACTGAAACACTCTTTTATCCTTTCTTTTTGGTCTGAGACTAAGTTGTTCATAGATGATTGCCCTCTAACTATAGCTAATTTTATTAATTGGTTGGGCTCTAAGTAGGATTGTGGTGTTGGGCTATCTTTGTTTTTTAGCCTTGTTGAAGGCGGGTGTATAGGTATTGTATACATTGAGTCGCTTTTTTAGCGTCTCTTTTATATATGAAATCTTATTTACTTATCAAAAAAAAAAAATCATGAGCTCTTGATCTCGGTTTTTTGTTTTTCACCACTTTCAAGTAGTGCAAATGCTTACCACGTATGACATGATGGGATGGGCTTTGGAAGCCACATTCGAAGTTTACTCTGGTTGTTTGACTTAGTTAGGGACAATAAACTATATTTGTTTCTGTTGACTTGGATACTTTGTGAATCTTGGAATATGTAGGCCTTGTTTGGCTTAGCTTTTTGGAAGCCAAAAGTTCTTATTTAAGCTAACTAAGATGTCTTATATGTTCTGGGTAATTTAATTAAAATAGTTTTCTACTTATAAAGAGTTTAAAAAGGAAGCACGAATTATTGCTTCTTGCAGAGTACTTTTTTTGGCTTATGCAGGAAGTCATTTCGAGTTTAAAGAATTTTCCATAGTACTAAGATTGCCCTTTTAAAAAACATGATTACCTCTACTTTTAAGCTAAATGAGTCTTATTATGAGACATTTTGGAGACTATCAATTACAAGCTGGATATTATTTTGTTAATTTTCTCTATTTATGTAAGTTGACATTTGTCCCCAATAATTGGTTTAAAGCTCATGCATCTTTGGTCATTTTCATGTTGGGCCTAGAGCTCAATTTATGAAATGGGGTTCATGCCCCTAGATTAGGTCCTGAATCATGTTGCAATAACTTATCACTAAAGGCTTTTTGTGCTAGGAGAGAAGACAGTACCATGTTCAAACCCAACCTAACCTTTTTCTAGGATAAAAGTTAAGGCCCCCCTTATCCAAATGTTCACAATTTTAATAGATAATTAAGTATTCTTCTCTTTTCCGTTTTCCATTTTTATAGGAAAAAGATAAAAGATAATTGCAAAACAGAAAACCATGGTATAACTATTGAGAGTTTAAGTAGTTAACAAGTGAAAGGGTATATCTGTCTTTTCTGATTTTCCTGGTAAACAAAAAAGTTGCAGGATGCAGAGATAGTCCAGAAATTCTCCTCTGTTCTTTTCTTACCTTTTTCTCTTTTTCCATTTTTTTTCTTTATGCTAAACAACTGTAACATGATCACCCATAAAAGGATAAGGAAAGATAACAGAAAGGACAAATAACTCATGATCTACCTGACACCCCAAGTGATTATAAAGAACTTCTCAGTGGAACCAAGTTAGGATGCCTAAATGAAACAAAAGGATTCTTGGGATCACAGAAACTAATATGATGCTATCGCTTTTAATATATTTACTCATTTGCCTATCAAAAAATATACTGAAAACTCATCCACAATCCCACTAAAAATGTATTTGCACCAGACAAAGTTTTACGTCATGTTAAAAAAATATCCCACTACAAGATGTTTTTTTTTTTTTTGATAAGTAAATGAATTTCATTAAAGAAAAAAGGGAAAAAGAGACGCTAAAATAGCGACTCTCAGTATACAAAACCTATACACCCGCCATCAAAGGCCAAAAGACAAAACACCTAATGCCACAAGCCTACTTAGAACCCAACCAATCAATAAAGTTAGCTATAGTTAGAGGGCAGTCGTCTATGAACAATTTAGCCTCAGCCCATAACGTAAGAATAAAAGATTGTTTCAATCTCTGAATTGACACCGACTCATCCTTGAAAGCCAATCGATTCCTCTCCTTCCAAACCGTCCAAAAAATATGAAGAGGAGCAGCTTTCCACACCTTCTTGCGATTTTTGCCCATGAAAAAGCCATTCCAACTCAGAAGTGTCTCTTTAACTGAAAAGGGCAAAACCCAAGACACCCCAAATAAGGCAAAGAGAAGATCCCATAATACCCTCGTCCTGGGACAATGAAGAAGGAGATGGTTTATGGTCTCCTCATTCTCAAGACACATAAAACATCTATTCGCCAAGGCCCATCCTCTTTTCTGGACTAGATCCAATGTTAAAGCTTTGCCCCACGTGGCCTCCCATGCGAAGAAACCAATCTTGGGCTGCACATTCGCATTCCAAATAAAGCTTGAAGGAAATAAAGACGAACCACCCGCTTCAAGAGCTATATAAAGTGACTTGACCGAGAATTTACCGCTCTTTGTTTCAGTCCAAGATACCATATCCTCCACATCCTCAATAACTCTTTTACTCTGAATCCTCTCCATAAATCTTTCTGCCTCCTCAACCTCCCAGTCATTGAACGCTCTTAAAAAACAGGGGTTCCAACCCCCCCAACCCCCCTCAGCCAAGGGATCCCAAATGTCTGCCACCCACGCTTCCTTCTCAACCGTCAAAGCAAAAAGAGAAGGGAAGGTCATACATAGAGGAGACTCCCCACACCATCTATCCCTCCAGAAGCTCACCCTTTTTCCATTACCAACTGTGAAAGCCATCCTATCACTCACCAACTTCCAATCCGCCCTAATTCCTTTCCACAATCCCACTACAAGATGTTGCAAGCAAAATTTCACACTCTTGCTTGCAAAACAATATTTTACTTTTGACAAATAAAAATAAAATAACCTCACTAGACATGTTTACTTTGGTGAGACAGGAAAGTAATTGATTGGAAGGCTTTAAACACAGAATTACCTTCCTATTGTCTTCAATATAAGATCTAAGAAAGTAACGAGAATACTTCTCTTTGTCTTCATCAGAAGCCAATAAATTTATCATGTCCTGACCAACAGCAGCACCACAGGTTGGATCAGGACAGCGCAACATCAAACATCCAGGACCATCAGTAATTGCTGTACTAGTATAACCTGCATGGAAAATAAAATAATACAAAAACAACACTTAAATTTTGAACAAAATTTCAATTCAAATAAGACTATAACAAGTTCAGGAAAGATAACTTTCTGATATTCATAAGGATTAGTAGATAAGTATTAGGAAATTCAAAGGAAAATTACATCAATTACAGACATTTCCAATGACAAAATTTAGACATTTTTCTATAACTGACCATTTTAATGAAAGAAGAAGAGGAAAAGGTAACCTCAAAACAAATCACCAAACAGATAGGAAACAACACCATCAATAATGGATGCATGAATTTTATTTTATTTTGTTCTCCTATAGGAGTAAACTTAATATTCTTGAGATAATAGGATATATGTCACAGTACACTAACACAAACCTGCCCAGCATGTACCACAGAAAGGGTGACCACAAGCAGCAGAACTTATCCTATCACGAGGATAGTTTTCAAAACATATCCCACAAGTCAGCTGTCAAAACATAAACATATATTAGACGAACTTCACAGAAAGAAGATGGCACAGAGATTTGCTCACTTAAAAATGTTGATCACATTCCTAACTTTCAGGCAAAAACACAAAAGTCAATTAATTAATTAAGTCGCCTTTAAAAATGTGTCTCCTCACCTCTCTAGCATTAGGGAATTGAACGACTGGTTTCTCTAACAAGCCAACAGCCTTTCGGACCTTCTCTTCATCAGCAAACCATTCATCATGCACTTTACTGACACTCCTGTGCATTCAAAAAAACATAATTTATTTAGAACATCAAGACACCATAATACATCATAACTTAAAGCCTGCTGGAAAAGAACATGATCAATGAAGAGTACAGTATAATAGGACAGAAACCCGATAAACAAACTAATGTTACTTCACCTGAATGCAAATATCATGCACATCAGTATCCAGCACCAAGAACACTTGGTATCAACCATAATGAACATATAGCCATTGAAACAATAGACTGAAACATATGGATAATGTGAAGAGATGCCACATAGTTCACAGAATTTTACCAATAATAGTGGCGGAGAAGGATGCTAGCTGAAACCCTTGGTATAGAGAGGACGGTGGATATCCTTGTAATATCATCCTCTTGACGTTGACGAATATCTGCTTCAGTCAAAATGGTATAGTTTTGCTGAGACAAGAAACCACAACAGTAAGAATTTAGATGTAAAATCAACAACAATAGAATGGGAACTAGGTTGTTCATTACTCATGTGGCAAACGATGTGGTAAACAGGACTAGCAAAATGTTTTGAGGAAGCTAGAGGAATTTAAACCAAAAATTATTTCACCAACCAATTGTAACAACTTCAAACCTATTGCTCATTCAATGTTTGAAAGTGAAGCAAAATTCAATTGCAAAATTTTCTTCCCCATTCTACTCGAGCTGGTCTTAGAAACCCAGCTTCAGAAAATAAAATGCAATGAATACACTAAAGACATGCAAAACCCTGCAGGGTCCCAACCTTGACCTTAATAAGTTATCAGAAAACCCTTCTCGTGTTTTTTTTTCTGTGATGGACAAAGCAAAAAACCAATTACCAATCACCATGTCTTACTAAACCAACGAACATTTTCCTATGTGGCTATATCAACCCTAAGCACAGGCACAGCTTCAATAAATCAACTAAGTTCAATTCCTGTACAGATAAAATAAACTAGCCCCAACACAATCTGCCCAAGCTCAAAATCAAACAAATTAACTAAAACAGAATGACATTGTGCAAAATTATCACAATCAAGTCACCCTCATAAGAAAACCAAAATACAAAATCTCAAAATCAGCCAAATTACCATCAACCCACCACAAAAAGGAAGCCAAAAACCATGCAAAAATGGAAAAAATAACCCAGACGAGATCATAATTAAATACTAACTAGTTTTGAATACATTTTGAAAAAAGAATTCAAAATGAATCAGATTAACATTAAACGGCCACCAAAAACCCCAAAATCATCCAATATTCCTGCAATAACCACCTTAAAAAACACTTCCAAAGTAACAATGAAGCGGATCAACAGAAATGGAATGAAATTCGCACATATGATTAGACAACCAATCAAATTAACACCAATCCAACACAAAACCTCAGAATCATTCAAAATCACCCAAGAGACCAAACAAAAATTGAACAAATTCAGAAAATTAAACACAGGTGATTATAAAATGAAATATATAATAGAAAAGGAGCCAATGTTTTTGCAAAATCACCAAAAAGTCAATCTCATAAGATAGAAAAATAGGAAAACAAAACCCAAAATCAATCAAATTAACATCAACCGACCCCAAAATAATCCAAAACCCCTTAAAGCAAAAACCAAATCAGATGAAACGGAGCGAAATACATCAAATTAAATACAGAATACTAGAAAAAAATGGTAAAAGCAAAAGAATGAACATTGCGCAAATCGCCAAAACAAAGTCAAGCCCATCAGAAACAAAAAAAAAAAAACAAACAAACAAATTCCCAAAACCAATCAAATTAATACAACAAACCCACCCCTGGATAATCCAAAATTCACAAAAAATAAATAAATAAATAAATAAAAATAATCAAATCAACAGAAATGGAACAAAAATCATCAAATTAAAACACAAATAATCAGGGAACGAATTTTATAAAAAAGGAGATCGAACATTGTGAGAAATAGCCAATACAAAGCAACAAAATCCCAAATTTTAACCCCAAAACCATCCAAAAATCCCAATCAATGGAAAAGGAATGCAATGGATGGAATTAAGATAAATGAATAAAAAATGAAAAGAAAAAAACCTGGTGGCGGTGGGAGGTGAGGTCATCGGAGTCATCGGAGTCGTTGTCGATGAACTCGTAGTCGGCAGCGTCGAGGTCGTCGCTGTCGGCGGCAGTCTCGCCGCTGTAGAAGTCGTCGAGGGACTCGGCATCGTTGGCGTCGTGCATATCGTCCTCCGACTCCATCTTCTTCTTCTGCAAAAAATTAGGGCGCAGAAGAGGAAGGAGAAAGAAAATGGAGGAGCCGATGGCAAAGCGGTAATTAATCGCCAAGTGGAGGGGCCATAATTCTTCAGCACATTCAGGAGAAATTTGCCTAAAAAAAATAAAGATTAAGAAATGAATGAGAAGTTGAGAACATATAAATACATTTGAATTCATTTTTTCTAAATTATTTTGTTATTAAAAAATAATTGATAAAATGAATGGAAATGGGATGGGAAAGGGGTTTTTTCTTCTTCGTCTTCTTTTTTTCAGTTTTTCGATTATTTGTAATTTTTATATATTTTCAAATAAATTTTTCATAAATAAAAACAAAAACTTAATTACAAATTTTTAAAAATATTAGCACTTGAAAAAAATTTTGAAACTTTTTTTTCAAAAATCAGTCATTTAGACAATAGTAAGAACATGTTTAGTAATTATTTTTTAAAACCGTTGTAAACAATAGTATTTAAAAATTATTCTATTATATTTTATAAAACAAAAGTTTATTTGAAAACTTAAAACATTTTTAATATGTTTTTAATATTTTTAAATATGTTTTAAGAATAATTTCTTTATCTATTGTTTTTTTCTAAATCATTTTACATGGTTATATAATTATTTTTTTAAACTGTCATTAGAAAATAATTAAAATATGTTTTGTAAAAATATATTGTTTTTTACTTTTAAAAATAGAAAAACAGTTTTTCGATTCTTAAATATGTTTTCATGATTTTTTTTTCTAAAAAAAAAAATATCAAAACAGTTGTCTAATATACTCTAAATGTTTCTCTAAAAAATCATTTAATTCAAGTAATTAGTTATTAATAAAACTTTTAGCATGTTTTCCTAAAATTTTGATTGATTTTTTTTTTTTTTTGAATTTATTTAGAAAACAAATTATTTTTTAAAACAAATTTAAAGTATTTTTGAATTTTTTATTAAATGTCGTTCAAAACAATTGAAAATATAGAAATGCTTTAAAAACTTTTATATTATATATAATATTAAGTCATAAAATTGTTTTTCATATTTGAATTTCCAAATAAAATTTTATTCTTGAAAACTATTCTTAAAAAAAAAATTATTTAAGAATTATTTTAAAAAATATTGCCAAATAAATCCATAATTTATCCCCTCATTTTTTTTTTGTAATTATTATATAATTTATAAAAATAAAGCTTTGCAGTTGTTTTGAATGTGTGTATCATAGCGTAAAGCAATTACCAAAGTTAAAAAAGAGGGTCAAGACATCTTCATATTTGTCTTTTGGCATGGAGAAGGGAGTACTAAACGACACGTATTATAACTTCAAGGGGACCATTTAATTGCTTTACAAATATAATTAATGATTTTAGGTATAATTTTTAATAGATTAAGTAGTAGACAAATTCATATTTAGTTTAAACTCAAACTCAAGAATTCTAACTCGAAAACTACTGGATCGCATTCTAAGGGTATGATGGTCATTTCATACCTTAAACCTAAACTTATAATTGAAAATTTTCATTTACCAAATTCCTATTCCGACTATGACTTAATGCTACAAATGTCATGCCCTCATTATAGTGGTACTTATAATACTATAACTAATCTTTAAAAAAATAAAAATTGAAGAAAAATAAAAAATAGATGTAAAATTAATAAATAATTTTTATTTACTACTTCAAACTCATTTCACTTATTTTTCCTTTCCTATATAAATATTGAATAATTTTAAAATGTACAAATTTTCAATTAATTTTAATTATATGTGACTTTTTTTTTGTATTTTTCATGTTAAAACCATTTTATTTAACATTATTTTTCTTTCATTAGTATTTTTCAAAAACAAAAACACAGTCTTAGGGTTTTGAACTCTAACTTTTGCTTCCATTAATTTTAATTAATAATTGAACTCATAATCTAATAAAATCAAATTTCCTCAGGTTTTGATTAGATATGAGTAAAAATAACAAATGAAAATGATAAAGAAGAATTTAATGAAATTCCTAATCAATAGAAGGTAATTGTATTTAGTTAAAGGGTGTGAGAGATGAATGATATTAACTGTACTATTTTAAAATAATTACTAAAACAACTTTATTTTAACACTTTTTATAAATTTTAAAAAATAATTAATGTAGTTATCATTAGATATGTGAAAAAATCGTATACGTATATCAATGTTCATTTATACATTTTTTTAATTTATTTTTTTTCTTTTAATCTATTTGTCATTTAGTTATTAAGATAAAAAGACATAATTTTTTCAATTTGAAAAAACAAAAATAAAATATTTTTCTTTATGGATTTTTTTTTTGCTTCTTTTTATTAATAATCTAGGTTTTGTAATTTTATATTTTATTTTGTGTGTTTTTTTTTCTAGTTATTTTTATTTCTTGGTTTTTTGAAGCCCCATTTAATTCATATTTCTTGAAAGGTGTTGATTTTTTAATAATTGTTTTTTAAATTTAAAACTTTATTTTATTTTTAAATACTTTTCCTTTTTTTCTCATTATAATAAGAATGTTTTAGAAAAAAATTGTTTCCATGTAATTTTTATTTTTTATTTAATTTTATCATCTTTCAACTTGTTTAAATTAATCTTTTTATATTCCATAGTTAGGATATTCCTTTTGTTTATTTATAAATCAAAGTATTTAATATTAGGAATCGATTAAAAGTCTCTATTCCTTAAAAAATTGTGAACTTCTTCTATTCCATATATGAAATATCACATTTACTCATCTACATGTATGAAATTTCATAAGTCACGAAGGATCGACTCTAATATCATTTATCATGATCGATATTATGTGTTAGATTTGTCAATTCTCGTGATTTTAAAAATTTATTTACAAATCATTATAACATGAGTTATCAAAATTCTTGGAAAGTGTGTTTTCCTATCAAATATATAATTGGATATGATATTCATTCTCTTATCTCATCTCATACTATATCTGACCAACCAAATATAACCTTAAAAAAGTCAATAACCCGACTAGATATTTGAGCTCTAGCTTATAAGAGGTTTTGAGTTTGAATCTCTCCCGTTTATTCGTGAACACAAACTTTTTTATTTGTTCATCTCTCCAAGTGCCAATTATGGAGTTGCATGCGAGTAAGAATATTCCAACATAGTCATTTTGGGCCTAAATGAAAAGCTTATGCTTTTAAGAAAGTTGATGACTCAACAAGCTTTTTAATGTATGTGAAAAGCATGAGCTTTTAAGAAAGTTGGTAATTTAACAAGCTTTTATATATCAGATGCCGACGGCTAAGAATGGACCAATTTGTTTAACAAGATCCTAAAAGCCAATGAATGGAGGGGAAAAGCACTTTAGAACTACCATACTAGAACAAAGGAGACATTCTAAATTGCAACAAACCATTTCAGGATTCAACTCATGAAGACAACCCATCAGTACTGCAACAACGTTGAAGAAAAATGAATTTTCAATTATCATATTGATGTTTGCTAGTGATATAGTATTTGTTGAGAAAATTAACAAGAGTAGGGCTAAAATACGGAATAATTACTTTATATGCCTTATCTAAGGTTGGATACAAAGCTATGACTCAGTATAGAAAACCTTTTGTATAGCAGAAAGCGCGTAGTTGATCAACTGTATGTACTGGTTACTGAGGGCTAAACACTGAGGATGGTGGTGGACTACCATGGATATGAAGAGATCCCTGAAGGTAAGAGAGGATTTCTCGGTTTACTGAAATTGGCTTTCATCTGCTTAACTTCCTGATGAGTCCAGCTAAAAGAATGTCATCTGTTAAACAGCATTCCTGAAAAGGGAATTCATAGAGATTATGCCAGGAGTTATGCTTAGTATGACAATCTTAATAAAGTGAAAAGATCGAGAGCAACAGAAAAGGAGGGTGGGAAAGCAAATTATGGTCAAATGAAGTTGATGGAACGATAAGTTGATATATCTGCCAGATTCTGTTGTTTCTAAACCTGCATCATTGTTATTGTTTTGGCTTTTTCAGGAGCCCCCTCATGTACTGCTTCTTGGTTATTTGGGATCATTCATCATTCACAATTTCTTGAGAAAAGAATCAATGTTCTTTTGAAAAATAAAACACAGGGTTGAGTGCATGTATCTGAAAAATGTCTTCATTCATGCAACAGTAAAAGAATTCCTACTTTGGCAAGTTTTTGCCAAGTTAGATGCACTGATATGTTGGACAAACCAGTGAAATGTTCATGTGGAATAACATTTCATGAAATGACATTTTCGTGTTTTTTTGTATATGATTTTTGTTACATGTTAAATATGGTCTACCGTCTTCTTGTTGGAGCTCTTTTGTCATATTGAAGCTTAGGAACATTTTTTCCCCCTTGCTTCTACAACTCATAAAGGCACCAGTCAATGAATGCAAAGCCTTTGATGCCTTTATCATGCACCCATCCTAACCTCATTTTAGCCTACTCCAAGGGGATCCAGCGCTTAAGATTTGGTTCGTAACTGTTAGCATATCATAGTTTTATTTTCTTGCAAAATTAGTGCAGACATTTTACATAGTATCTAGGTACGAGATCTCCTATAAGACCTAGAAAAAGAAGTTCCTAACATTATATATGTAGTAAGTTTCTCATAAATATGTAAACACGCTTTAAAACCATACAAGCCTTGGCCCAAAGCGAGTAATATCTATATGTGAGGGAGCTAGTTATTCTATTAGGTGTTCTATTTATTTTCTGTTGGCCAGACCACAGCTTTGTTTGAATTCCAGCATTTAAACCCAGACTGGTTCTTCTTTTCCATATTATATCATATATCAATTTCTCAAAAGTTCTTGTCAAACAAAGTAAGATAAATTTCTCAGCAGAAGGAAGAATTCTGGTGGCCGTTTGAATACACTTCCTGTTTTTTGTTTTTAAAAATAGTTACATAAAAAGCACAAACTCTTAAACAAAAAGTTTACTTACCCGCTATCCTTAAAAATTGCTTTCAAAAAGTTTAAAATTTGAGTTAGTAAAATATTTTTAATACCTTAATATTTTTAAACCATTGTTAAAAACTATTACATTTTTAATGTCTATCTCTAAGAGTTTCTGTATTTTATATAAAATTTACTACTAATTTTTGTTTTTAAAAACAGAAAATAAGAAATGTATCCCATCGCACACCTAGCTATACAACTTCTACCTCATCAGTTTTTCTCATTCATGCTTATGGGTATTCCAGTTGTTTTGTTGATTAGGACGAGTTTCATAATTGTTGAGCTCTGAGACATGCAGTCAAAAGTCTAATTAGAGTTGTCGCCTATACAAATCTATGTTGCATGGGTTCAGGGTGCGAGTGTCAGGTATGGATATGGGTCTAGATATTTGATCCTTTATATCTACAAGTTTAGGATATGGGATTCAGCTTAAAAAGGTTTCGACAAGAAGTACAGACATTTGAATACGACGTAGTAACAAGGATAAAGGAAAAAAAAAACTAATTAAATATCAATAACAAAACAAAGATATCTTTGGTAAGAACTCCTTTTCTATTTTTCCTTTTTTATCCTCACATATTTTTATGACAGTCCACTTTCAGACCACTGGTTTTTTCGATGTAATTATCTGCTAAGAAAATTGAAAAAAAAAAAATCAATCAATCAAATATCAAATAGTCAAATTCAGAGAAAAGTAGGAGTATTTGATAAGGATCCCATACCATCACCTATGCTGTGTTGTCTTGACACGGTTACATTGAGTTAAGATGAAGGATCCGGGTATGATAGATACTAATTATAAAGTAATTTCCCAAAGCATGGCAGTCAAGACCAAATAAAACCTGATGGGGTTGCTAAATAACAGAAATACACATACTTTTCCTGAAATCCAGCATGATTGAAAGTGATGGAAACACTCTTTTAACACTAAATGATTCCCTACTTGCTATTTTCTACTGGACTACCTTGTATTGAAAGCCAAAAGATGATTGGACAGCATTGATCAGCCATGTTCCTAAAGGAGCTACACAGATCCTAGTAAATATATGATCAAAGTAGCAATACCGACAAGGGTTATAGCCTAGGTATTTGGTATGTGGAGCCATCCATTTACTCTGCTATCTTAACAGTGGTTTGACTTAGGAGCATTAGCTCTTTCAAATACTGATTAAACCTAAGGGTTAAAGGTTGTTGATTGCTCTCAACAAATTATTCCTTAAATGATGATTTCCAACTAGTTGATTTAAGTGCAGGTAACTACTTCAGAGAAGCCTCAACTAGGTGAAGGTATGGTGATCAAACAAATGCAACAATAATGTTTTATGAATTGGGAAAACAAAACACAGATGCTTACCTGGAATTTTATATGGGAAGAAGTGGTGTTTTCTCATCAGGTTCAACACGATGACTAGCCTGGAAAAAGGAAAAGGAAAAAAATAAAAAATTAACACACATATCTTTTAATAGAATTTAAAAGAACTGTAGCTGAAGGTTCTTACATCTTCATTCGCCCGAGCTGCCATATTTATAAAGGACGCATCCTTAGACCTGGAAAAACAGTAGTATGAGTTTATCACCTTTTAGGTATGTAAATAAATTTTGAATCTTTGATGCTTCTTTTCCATTTGAAAATGAAATCAAGTTTGATGTAAGGAAGAGGACTTTCTGGTAATGGAATTTGGGAACTTGGCTACTTGCCCGGAATAGAAAAAGAATTAAAATAAGTTAATCAGCATGTCAGTGTGTTAGCTGTATTATAATGCTAATTGATGCCAACCACTGAGGAGATTCCTGAAAAACTAGCATGAACAAGTGATCATAACCACTGAAACTACAATCCTGTTTTTGTTATCTCCATCAACTCCCTCAAACAATTTAATCAAGCAACCCAAAATGTAAATTAAACAGTCATTGGTGATTATGATCAGATTAATGATTTTTTGAACATATTTTCATATTTAAATTAGAAAAAGGAAGAGAGTAGAAATAATATAAATTATACATATATAGTTAAAACTTTTATAGGTTCAAACAATAGTTTCTTTGATCCAATTGTGACCATTAAAAAAAATTAAAATGAAAATATTTAGAAACTTTCAAGGCTATAAGCCATAACAGATCTGAATTTCATCTTCAGTTTGTTGAAATTTGTATTGCAAGAACTTGCTGCAGGTAACCAAGGAGTAACTTTCCACATCTGGCATTCCATTATATAACTTGTCAGCTGTAAGTATTAAAATAAGGAGAAATCTATGGGCAGGTGAAGCCCAAAAGTTTCTGATGGGCCTTCACCACTTGAGGCAAATGGTGAGCCTATGCAAGAGTATAGACACATTAACTGATCGAGGATATATTATATGAATGGCAAAGAGGAGAAATTCAAATTTAATATCTATTCATACAATTAAAAACCTTTGGCATTATACATATTCTTATGATATTTTGAAGTAAAGAACAAAATATTTTGGACCACCAATCCCCATGAACTTCATAATTTGGTCCATCCTAAGCATGTTCAGGCATATTTTAATCAATGTTTTCGGAACCAGGCCGATCACTAAATCGAAAAAATTATCGGTTCACTGATTGGATTGATGGTTGAATGACGATCAAATCAGTGATATCATAAATATATAATTTATATATTGTTAAAATTAAAAATATTTATAAGAAATTATATATATATATATATATATATATATAATTAAATTTTTTAATAATATTTTATTTTTATATATCAAATTAAATGATAAAAATAAATATAAATGTATTTTGAAAAAATCCAATTTTTAAACTTATTTATACCTATTTTAGATAATTCAATCATTTTTCAGAGGACCCATTTGGACCCTCCATTTTCATACTTAATCTCCACCATTCATTTAAAAAACAAAATCCTAAAATCCTTTCTTCCTATCACCAATTGCTCCCCTCCACCCCCACTGGGCCCTTTTTCCCCTTTTCTCTTATTTTCTTCTTCTTCTCTTCTCCCTTTTCTTTTCTTTCTTTCCCCTTCTCTCACCCATCCCTAGCCACACCCCCCCTTTCTTTTCTTCTTCTCCTCCTCTTTACCCTTTTCTTTTCTTTCTTGCCCTCTCTCACCATACCCGCAACCACCTCACCGCCAGCAGCAGCTCGAGTGTGACTGCTGATCGTCAGCCAGCAATCTTCCCATTCCCACCATCTCTCTATCTCTCTCTCATGTAAAAAAAAAAAAAAAAAAAAAAAAACGACATGCAGTGAACCGTTCGGTTCATTACAAATCGGCCGGTTCACTTGATTCGTCGATCCAACCATCAGTTCCAATGGTTTGAGGTTCGTTTAATAGCTCGCTGGCCCAAAAGGGTGGACCGAACCTGAAAAGTCACTGGCCGACGGTCAAACCGTTCAGTTCAGTCCAGTTTTTAAAACAATGATTTTAATGGCCAAGATGAATACAGAGCCCATCAATTAGGAATTCTTTTATATTTGATTAGTATATAAAAAGACAAAGTAAGTCGAGCACAAATAATGATGTTGTTCAGAAGAAAAATCAGTAAGGATTACAAGGAAACCTCAAGGGAGGGTATAGGTGTGTTGTGACTCATGTGTAACAGAGATCTAGAATTCTGAAGAAACAAACTAGAAAGCTAAAAGAATAAAATGTATTAAGAACTAATTTTTTTTATAGATCCCACATATTTGGTTAGTGTATAATGTGTATATTTCAGACATAAGATGAGATTAAAGGTGTCAAGCTGGCCCAGCCCGAAAGCCTCAAATCTTGAGGCATGAGATTCCGTTGAACTCAACTTCTTGGAGATGCCCCAAGGCCCTTTCCTCAAAGCTCACTTTGAGGCAGGCCTAAAGGCTTAAACTTGGTGTTATTATTGTAAAGAATAGGCAAGGATGATTCTTCAAGTTTATCCATATCTTGGTTTAGTAACCTAGAAAGCAAAGATGCTTTGCTAAGGAGGATGGCTCCACAATGCACAATGTCCAACACATGCTGGGATTCCACTAATGAACTGCCCCTCAAAATCATGCAAACTTAACATGTAGTACATAAATAAGAGAAAGAAGACAGACGCATACCTTTGGTTATTCTGACTATCTATCATTTCCAAAGAGCCATTTTTTGGTTCATCCTTAACCTTTGAAAGGGGTGAAAAGAACTGAACAGAAAACAAACAAACAAACATAAGCCAAGCCTTTGAAAGGTCAATCGACTCTCTCATCCATTCTCTCATTTGTCTTCTGCCTTTTGAAAGCAGCGGTAAAAGTAACTCAAACAGGCAAAATAATTATAACCAAGACTCCAAAACAAAAAGGAAAATTACAGTGTCAGTTACCTGGTGCATAGAGATAAATACAATAGAAATTCCCAAGATAAAGTTTATAGTCAGGGTATGGCCAAACAACGCAGCAGATGCTATGCCCGTGAAAATTGTGGCAACAGTTGACGAATACTTCTTCAAAATTGTATCTGTTATGCATCAAAGAAGCTTCTTATCAAGAAAGTGTACAGGGGAGGCATTTTGGAGCAGTACTTTTTAATAAAACATTACTGGATCATATTTGATATTTGTTTCTAAAAAGAAAAGACTGAAAAAAGGTAAAAAAAATGTAGAACTAATTTAGAAACCTTTCATTTTGATAGCCAAGTTGTTGGCTGTTAATTGTTATTTTAAATAGCTGAGGCACCTGCAGTGATCTCTTATGACCTCTTTTTAAACAATGGCATGTCATTTCTGACAATAATGTATGAGACAGCTATCTTTCTTCCTAAAGCCTCGTATACTCAAAGCAGGGAGTTAATTAAATAGGCTACAAGAGGGCAGCTTCCTCTGTTTTGCCCTTGATTCATGGAAAATTCTGAAACAAACCAATTCCTGAAGTTCCATAGTTCATCCGCTTTTCCATGAGAAATTATTTATTTGAAAAAGAAAAAACACACACACGCAGAAAAAAGAGAGAGAGAGAGAGAGGGTGTGCCCAAATTTGAGAGGAAGAAGAAGGGAGAAGCAGACTACATTTGGCTTTTATTATTGTTAAAACATAATTTGGCAGCAAGCACCAATTTATAGTTGCCAAAACTTTCAAGTTTTTCAATGGGGAAAAGATAAACTTCCTATAAAAAAAATGTGTTAAGAAAATTAAAACAACAAAACAAGATTAAGACCGTAGAAGCAACCATATAACTATCATAATCACTCTCAAGCCATAGCTTAGACAAGGGAAGCTAAGCTCTTCAAAGGCCATAAGTAATTCAGAAATTTATGCAAAAATATGGAACTAAAACATAGATTGAAGAATCTTCATCAGATATGAAAGTAGATTCCAAGAGTAGCCCCATAATATCATCTTCACACAAACAAATTCTTAAGTAAAAAAACAAACAGTGCACATAATAGAACTACACATCCACCTACATATTTGGCACGTACTAGAAAATAAGAATGGTCCAGAAAAAAGTGCTCACCTGCATATTTGAAGAAAAATGAAGACAGGATCCCTTGTGCTGCATTGTTGAAAATTAGAAGCATGGTAGCCCTGGAATGTCCTTGCAGGATATTAAAGCTACTAGGGCCTAAAATATTTAAACTGAGATTAGAGACATAATTAAACTCAGATGTATGCACAACCAAGAGGCCCAAAGGCTTTTAAATAACTTTCCTATTTAATCCTTTTTCTTTGCTTGAATTATAACCATTTGCCTTCTCATGGAAGTCTAAAGTGGCAAACCAAGAAACTGATGGATTGGCTAATGCCCCCCTGATACTTCTAGGCTTGGTTCTACATGGTGGTTTTGGGTGGTTTTTTTTTTTGTTCCTCTTTCCCATCTTTTCCCTTTCCCTTCTTTTTGATATTTATTTGGTAGAAGGCCTTTAATCCTTCCTTCTGATTATTGTGTTGGTCATTTTGTTTGTGATAGCCCTATCTTTACTGTTTTTGGATAATAAATGGAATGATGGTATCAAAGCTCCCACTTACATAACTACATCAAATACATAAATGTGGCACTTAAGGATTATTACTTGTTTAAGCCAAGTGTAGTAACATACATTTCATGATTTTCATACTTTTTAATTCTTATACTTGGTGGTTTGGCTGTCTATTTCTGTTTTTGCATTACCAATTTTAAAAAATTATTTAGAGATTAAAAAAAATACTGATATTGTGGGAAGAAAATGTCCCAATTACATGGTTACTCAATCATGCATGACTGCTATTTCCTGTAATTTCAAGTGCAATTTAACAATACTTGTTTATATGTTTGAAACTAGGAAACTCTAGAAATGTACAAGAACTTTGCAGAAAAATACTTTTTTGCTTATAGATTTTGTATTATTTATGTGTTCATATGTGTATATATCTGGAAAGAACCTATAATTGTGCAATAGTACCCAAAATGAAACATGGAAATGTGCCGCTACCGGCACATTTTTGGTTGAAGAGAAAAACCAAACCCCAAGCAAAATGGAATCATAATACTTGGTTTCAGACTGTCATGTTTCCCATACTCTTTTTGGCCAGGCTTTGAGCTGGAGGCCACATGTAACCACTCACTATCCAAAGGAAAGTGAGCTTCATGCATTGAGCTTATCAGACAATTACTATATGCAAACAAGTGCCCATTTTCAATTTCTTGAATCACTTGACCCAACCAACCAATGGGCTATGCCAGAAAGATAACTACTTCCAACACATCGATTAAGATAATAAATATGATGTGTGTGATGACAAGTCTGAGGTAGTCAAATCAAGAGCAAATAAACACAAATAAATCTTCCCTTGATGTAAACATAGATATGGATAATTGATACCATGTTCTTAACAAGAAAAAAATTGATATTATGTTCTCCTTACAACGTTTCGTCCTATCATAAACCTCATGGATGGGAACACTTCTGGTTCAATCAACATTCTTAAATTGGATTGCTTCTGAATGAGAATTTGATGCATACCTTTCAAAATGGCAGTTCCAATAATGCCTAGAAAGTTGAATATAGCACCATACCCATACAAAAACAAGTTCTGCAAAAGATACAGTTAGCTCTCTTAAGCAAGCAGGTATATAAAGCCAATGAATTTAAACGTGGGCATTTAATGCTTTTAAAAAGAAAGAACCTCCTATGGCAGAGCTTCTGGACTGCCTGAAAGCTTTTTCTAACTATGAAGGTGTTTTACTGTGAATTTTAGTTTCATACTAAAGAACTTTTAAAGTTGAAGAAACTTAGGGTTCAGAATTCTTTTCAGAAAATTGGGGGTTAGATGCTTCAAGTAGAAAAGTAACTGGAAAGAGATTTTGGATTTTTTTTTTTTTTCTTTACAAATCTTCTTGTAAAAACACTTCATTAAAAGTTATAGACATGTTAAACAGATCATAAGAATAATAATGAACTCGTCACATTGAGTTATGATCCCATGTAGGTTTGGATAAGCCCAACCAGGGAGGCAACCATAAGGTAATGCAGAAATGAGATAAGATTAATCAGCCATGACTCTCCTTGTCTTACTATCAAAACCTGCCTTCCAGACTACAGCAAGTGTACAATAAGTGATAGATACTGGTAAGACCTTTTACCTGAAGGTAAATGCTCGTTTCAAATTGGCTCTTCAGTGCATACTCGTTAAAGACTGAAGCTAGTGATGGAACAGTGACCTGAATTAATGTCTTCAAGTTAGGAAATGATGAGAGATTAAGAAAAAATATACAAATAATATATATATAAACCAAAATAAACAAATAAATAAGGTGTCGCTTGGATCCACTTCTTTTTTTCTATTTTTAAAAACAGAAAATGATAGCAAGTTCCGTACAAAATGCAAGAACTCTTTTTGTTTTTTTTTTTTTTTTTTGATAGGTAAATAGGAAAATATATTAAAAAGGTGCAGCCAAGTACACAGAGTATACAAAAAATGGCCTAAAGGCTAGCAAGAGAAGAAAGGGCAAAGCTGATATAAACCACCCATACAACAACCCAACCCAACCCGCTAGAAAACTGGTTAAACCCTAAGAAGTATAAGAAACTACCCAAAGCCCTTCTAGCGTAAACCACCATCCAAATTGAGGAAGAAGCTCGTGACCTCAAAGTGAGAGAAACCCCCATTGCTCTCCCCTTTCCCCCTGACTGAGAGAAGAGAGCAATTGTAATTCACCGGACATTGAAGCTTTTGGATTTCCCTCTCCAGACGAGAAGACAAAGATTTCCTACTTCCCCTTGAGACCTTAATCCCATTTTCCGTTCCTTGATTCCATTTTCCTCAAAAGAGCAATGATCTCCTTTTCAAACCCCACCACTGGCAACCCCAAAAAACTACTGAATTTGGCAAACTTATTAGGTATAAAATGCAAGAACTCTTTGAGACTTACCTTAAAAAGATATGACTTTCAAAACTACTTAAAAAATTGAGGTGTTAAAAAAATTTTATTACCTCAAATTTTTAAAATTTTAAAAGTATATTTTAAGGACATAAGGTAAGTCTACACCTTCTGTATAAGAGTTACTATACTTTATACAAAAGTTACTACTAATTGAAAAAAGAACACTGGAAATGCATCCAAATGAGCATTAAATAAATAAAATAAAATAAGCCAATAAAAAAAAAATCAATGTCCTAAAGTTAGCAGCACTTGAGTATAAAAGGAATATGAAGTAGAATGAAATTTGTTTGTGTAGATTCTTATTGTTAGGAAATCAGCCACATGGGTGGAGCAGAATAAGAGGCAAGAGCGGGTTCAAGAGGATGGTAGTGGAATCAAGGGAAGCACCAAGGAGAGTGAGAAAACTCCTTCCCCATTTGGCAGGAAATGGTGCCTTTTTATAGTGCTTCAAAATAGAAACTCCCACATTAATGAATCAATAATGAAGCTCTTGGAGATGACACATGCCCTCTTATTTTAGCTAAGATGAGTTTGATGCATGTGAATCCCACCTTGGCGAACCTGTGAAACAATTAACCCTCTCAGGTGTACGTAGTGTCACCTTCACCAAGAGGTATAGTAGGAGCGATCCTCTTGACACCCTCCATAGATGGGCATCCATATTCCATAGGCATTCAGATAACCAGGGAATATGTTTGGAGATAGGCTTCCAAGTTCAAATGATGCAACACTACAGCGTAAGAGCTATAGAGGGAGGACACCCATCTGTCCATGAGTTGGAGACCAAGGGTGAGATGCGCCACAAGTCATGTTAGTGGAGAGTGGTGTTGAATATGCACTACTACGTACTAAGACAATAGGCATCCTGTGATCAGTCGTATCATGACGAAGCTCACATGACATTTATTAGACACGTGGCATGCTATGATTGGTCCACATTGATTTTACAAAATAGGACATGAGCAAAATCCATGTAGTATAAGAATATCTATGTTCATAAAGGTGGACAAATACATCATTTCACAAAACAAAATAAGTCAGGTGGCAAGAAAAGAAACAAATAATGATTTTTGCCTCAAGAAGAATCTTGGCTGTAAGAGCTGAATGTTTTTAGTAAGTTGTCTTCATGACTGCAGTTTCTTAGTAGAGAAAAAAATACCAGCCAAATTTTTTCACTGTTGTTCAATCTTCATCAGTTTTGCTTGTCCTCATATGAAACTAGGGCAGCAAGTTAGACAAGTTGAAGTTAATCCAACCTGACAAAAGGGCAAGCTCGGGTTGAGAAGCCCACCCTCAGCTTAGCTTGCACATGATTGTGGATTGTGGCATTGCAACCCAGTCCAATGCAATCCCAATCTATTGCATAAGTATATTATCATTTAATTTATACTTTGTGCAATATAAATGTATTATTACATATATATTGATCTTATTAATGCTATGGGTAAATTATTTAGAGAAATTGCCTATATGATTTAAATGTTAAACAGTTTAAGAAATCCTAACTCTAATTTGAATGGCAATCATAACCCGGATCTTCTGATATTAGAAATGAACAAGGGAAGATTTCTGGCATATCAGCTCCATAGAGTGCACACCAGTATTTCGTAATTTGTTTTGCCCCAGTTACAAGCTTCCTCTATCTAATATTGTATGTGAGTGGTATGATCTACATTTTTTCCCTTTAAAGTTGCTATTCATATGGTTAATAATTTCTTCTTAGAGTTGGTTAATGAATTACAAAACACTTTAGACCTAATATCCATCCTTGTGCACTCAAATCACAATTCTTGCATATTATGCAACTTGCGCCACTATTTTAGCATACATTTGCACTAAGTATAGAAGGAATGAGTGAGCAAGAAAACATCTCATCACGAAAAAAAACTTATCAATGTCATTTCTATTTGTACTTTAGATTTAGTGTTCTATGTTTTTCCTGTACTTACGACTTTTCTGAGAGTTTCAGAGAGCTATTAGATGTCCTTAGCTATTATCACCCCATACTTGCACGTATTATTGATCAGCTTCAGTATTGTAGCTGTTCCTTAATGTTATACCCCATCCAGTACCAAGAATATAAAATTTGAAACAAAGTCAAATACTGCCTACATAAAAGCTTTCCCCCAGTGCTGCAACTAATTTTTGCTCACACATTGAAATCCCAATCAGAATATCCTAGGGAGGAAAACATAAAAAATTTGCATTCAAATATGAAAATTGTTTAGAGACAATATTGTACATTATCACATGTGGACATAAAAAACATTTTAATATTCCACCAGTTTAAAGAGATTTGATCAATTAAGGTTATTCACTAAGTGCCAGAATAACGGATCATCACACAAACTAACTATACCAAAAATGTCAACAATAGCATAAATTCACTAGATACTCACAAAGATAAGCGTGTATAAGTATGCGCCTGTTGCAACAGGAAGACCCAAAGCAGTGGTACCCTCAGGT
This sequence comes from Vitis riparia, assembly GCF_004353265.1. Classification (NCBI taxonomy): domain Eukaryota; kingdom Viridiplantae; phylum Streptophyta; class Magnoliopsida; order Vitales; family Vitaceae; genus Vitis; species Vitis riparia. Next base: position 8,997,771 of record NC_048437.1, read on the forward strand.
AGAGACCGCAACTGATTCACGCTTATTCCGATGAGCAACAAGGCAAGAGCTTCCCACTGTCAGAGAACATGAACCAGTCAAATGTATAAGCCAGAACTAACATGTTTCAGAAAGATATTTATAAACAAGCAATCTCAAATGCTCACAATAACTATTCTCCTTCACAAAAGGTACAATCCAATTTTGATCAAAGGAAAGATATTTAATGCTCAAACTAACCTGAATTATGGAAAAGCGTCGTCTCATGATTATCTTTAACAAAACAGCAATGACCAGAACCTGCAGATGTTTCTTCACAGCATAAGATTAAAAAAAACATAGAAAACATAGAAAGTTATCAGGAAATTCTGTAGAAACATAAAGTTCCTGAAAGAAAAGGTGGGTCTTTTGTTAGATTTGTGTTACATGTTTGAATTTCAAAAAAATCTCATAAATCAGGTATTTTAGTTCCAAATTTAAATAAATTAAATTAATGAAGCAGCATAAACCCCAATTTTGAAGGCTCAACTGATGCTACTTCCAGTACCTAACCCGTAACAATTTCCTGTCTTAACAATGTATAAGAGCCCACAAGGTACAAAGGTATGCTCAGATTGGGTTGTTCACATTCAACTGCTGGATTAAGGCAAAAGAGCAGCTTGCTGATGCTGTCAGAGAAACATCCTAGATAAGGGGGTAATGGAATGAAGAGAGAGAGAGGGAGAGAGAGAGATTATCAAACTCTTGTATGGTTCTCTCCTTTTTTCACATTGTCCATGACCAAGAATAAAATGGAAACCATGGAAAAGTTTGAGTTTCCTAACGGTGGCACAGAAGAATTAGACTACCTTGGCACTTACTAAGCCAACCACAGGGTTGATGGGGAACAACATGAGAAATATCCCTTGAAAACTTACAAGGAAAAAAAAGGAAAGGATGGTTCCTATTCTCAAGCCTTAATTTGGGACACCAATAATGATTCAACTTCGTCTTGGGACTTATAATAATTAATTTATATTAAGTTTCATCTTTTGTAAAGTTTCTTTTTAAGTAGTATTATACTTTTTGTCAAGTTTCTATTAGCCTGTTTGGAAATTGTTTTTGAAAACAATTCTATTTTTAAGAATATAAAATGATTTTCTAACTTAAAAATCCTGTTTGATAAACTTTTAACTGGAAACAATTTTTCTGAAAATTTGTTTTGACAACCGGTTTTTTTGAAGAATAAATTTGAGGTGATTTCTAGTGTGTTTTTTTGTAGAGAAACAGGAAAGACACTTTGAATTTCCTTTTTTTATTTACTTTTTTTTTTTTTATCAGAAACAAAGAAAAATATATTAAAAGAAGTAAAGATACAAGAGAAGGAAGAGATACAAGAGAAATAGAAGAAACAAGAGAAGGATGAGAGGTCCTTCCCACATAAACAAAAGAGAAAACACCCAACTTTAGAAAACTAAATACAAAGAAAAACCCCAACACTCTCAAACTTTTGAAACGCAAACCACAGTCCAGTTGAGTTGTAAAATACTAAGAGGAACTCCGCTAAAAGCTGCAGTACAAGAGGCCCAAAGAGAGGAATAAAAAAGAAGCAAGTCCCATAACATCTCTTCCGTTCTCCCCTTATCCTCAAAAATCCTATTGTTTCTTTCTTGCCCACACCATCCATAACAAAGTGAGGCAAGCAATTTTCCAAAGTATCTTGCCTCTTAATGAATTCCCCAAACCTTTAAAAGTAATAACCATCATGTCCACAATACTCCTTGGAGGGACCCAAGTCAACCCTACTAGATTGAACAACTTGTGCCAAAGTCCAATGGTAATAGGACAATGAAGAAAAAGGTGGTCGATCGATTCTCCATTTCCTTTGCAAAGAATGCACCATTAAGGACAGAGGGATTTGTAAGGTCTTCTCAATTGCAACTTGTCATTGGTGTTTACCTTCCCATGTACTACTTACTAACCAAGCGAGGGTCTTAACCTTTGAGGGGGCTTTTGAAGTCCACAAAAACTTGGCCGGAAGGAACAAGATATGATTTGAGACTTTTGACAAGGCCAAGAAAAAAAATTTCACTGAAAACAAGTCTGATGATGACAAAGACCAAACTCTTAAATCTGCCAAAGAATGAGAGAAAAGCACTGAACTAAGGGAGGACATGATTCTCTAAAGGAGATCAATTTCTGTATCAGTAAGATTACGATAAAAATTAAAATTTCAAGACAGTAGAAAGGAATTGCCAAGGACATTTGAGACAGTGAAACTTTTCACAGAAATAACTCTATAAAGACCAGCAAATTGAGAGCACAAAGTTTGGTTACCCCACTAAAGATCTTCCCAAAAATGGATTCTCTCCCCATTCCCCACCACTAGGCGGACAAAAGGGGAGAAATCCTTGAAAACTTGAGCAATAGCCTCCCAAGGACATCTGTATGACCATCTAACCACCATGTTGGCATCCCATCCATTAGGACGTGTCCCATAAATACTCGCAATAACCTTATGCCAAAGACCACTCCTTTCTCTAAGGAACCTCCAAAGCCATTTCCCTAATAAAGCAATATTTCTCAAAGCAGTCTTCCCGAAACCCAAACCTCCTAACTCCTTTGGCCTACAATTAACATCCCATCTGATAAGATGATCTTTCTTCCCTTCCCCCGCCCCAGACCAAAGAAAATCCCTCTGCAGCTTCTCAATCTTTGAGGCTATTGATACTGGGATTTTGAGGAGGGAGAGGAAGTAGTTAAGGATGTGAGATAGACTTGACTGAATTAAAGTAATCCTCCCTCCCAAAGACAAAAAGGCATTTTTCCAACCATCCAGCTTCCTCGATATTCTCTCAACCACCGGATCCCAAAAACCTATTGTCTTTGGGTTCCCTCCCAATGAAAGACCTAAATAAGACAAAGGTCACTCTGACACTCCGTAATAAAAAACCGAGGCTAAACCAGACAACAACTCCTGCCTTGTATTAATACCTGAAATGGTGTTTTTTTCTAAGTTGATTTTTAATCCTGATACTTGCCCAAAAACCAAAAGGATGATCTTGAGGTTTTGAAGATGTTCCAGCGAGGCTTTACAGAAAAAGATATTGTCATCTGCAAACTGTAGCAAAGACACTCTAGTCCTATCCCTTCCCACAAAGAAGCCCTCGGTTAGCCCAGTTTCCTCTGTTCTGATCATCAACCTACTTAGAACATCTGCTACTAAAGTAAAAAGGAAAGGAGAAAGGAGGTCTCTTTGTCTCAAACCTCTAAAGGCCTTAACCCAACCCTTTGCATTCCCATTAACCAGGATTGCAAAATTTAATGAAAACAAACAACCCCTCATTCAAGATCTCCATTTCGGGTTGAACCTCTTTCTTTCTAGCACATGATCTAAAAAGCCTCAATCCACATGATCATAGGCCTTCTCAAAATCAATTTTGAAGACCACCCCTTCCTCCCCTGACCTTCTTTTCTCATCCACCACTTCATTGGCTATCAACATAGCGTCCAGAATGTCTCCCTTCAACAAAGGCTCCTTGAGAGCCAAAGATCGTTTCATGGAGGACTTTGCGTAAACGACCTGATAAGACCTTAGCAATTATCTTATATAAACTTGTAACCAAGCTAATAGGTCTAAAATTTGAAATTTTAAAGGTTTGGTTTTTCTTAGGCACCAAAGCAATGAAGGTCACATTTGTACTTTGATTTATTATCCCATTGGTGTGAAACTATAGAAACACCCTCATGAGGTCCTCTTTGATCACATCCCAACACTCTTGATATACTGCAATAGTAAAACCATCAGGACCTGGGGCCTTTTCCTTATTCAATTGGAAAACTGTCAATCGTACCTCCTTTTCAGAAAAAGGCATGTCCAGCCAAACCGCACTCTCTCCAGAAATAAGGACCCAATCTAACCCTTCAACCCTCCAAGAAGCACCTTCGGGTTTGAAGTAGAGTTTCCCAAAGAAATTTACAATCTCCTTTGAGATAATCTCAATGTTGCTTAAAGTCACCCCCCTCTCAGAGATCAAAGACTTAATGAACTTCCTATTTCGCCTTTCATTGGTCATTCTATGAAAGAACTTAGAATTGCAATCTCCTTCTTTTATCCACTTGACCCTAGATTTTTGTCTCCAATGAACCTCTTCCTTTAATAACAAATCCTCTAACTCTCTTCTTCTAAAGGTCCTTTCTGATTACAAATCAAGATTCAAGTTCCCTTCTTGTTCAATTAGATCAATTCTACCTAAGTCCGAAAGAATGAAAGTTTTCTTCTCTCTTAAATCTCCAAAGGCCACTTTATTCTAGTCTTTCAACTTTGATTTAACAAACTTTAATTTTCTCATGAACTTGTAACCTTCCCAACCTTCAACCGTACACTCTTGCCACCAATCACTAAAATTCTCCTTAAACTTAGGATGGAGCAACCACATATTCTCAAACCTGAAAGGAGTCAGACCCCATTTTAAAAGATTAGTCTCCAAACAAATTGGGCTATGATTTGAGGTCCATCTAGGAAGCGCCTCTTGAAGACTTTGAGAGAAAAAAGAATCTCACTCGGAAGAAAACAAAAACCTATCCAACCTCTTGCAAATAGGAGCAACTTGCATATTTGACCAAGTAAAAGCCGCATTTCTTAAAAGGGGAATCCAACAAACCACTCTTCCATATAAACTCATCAAAACACTTCATGTTGAATGTTAACCTAGAATCACCCAGTTTCTCAGAGATCCTCCTAATTACATTAAAGTCCCCTCTTACACACCACATTGGGAAAGTTAGACCATACAGGTCATGAAGCTCCAACCAAAAATCCCTCCTCCACAAAGGCTCATTCAGGCCATACATTGAAGTTAACCAAAAAGACCCTTCCTCACCAGAATTCAGCTTCACAGTTATAGAGAAAGACCCTAACACCTTCTCTATACACTTTAACTTATTTGAATCCCATATAATCACAATCCCCCCAGAAGCCCCACAAGCAGGAAAAGCAGCCCACTTTATGCTTCTTCCCTTCCAAACACTACTCACAAACCTCCTATCCCAAATTTCTCTCTTTGTTTCCTGAAGCATCACAACAATTGGATTTTGAGAACTTAAAAAACTTCTGACAATCCTCCTTTTCTTTTTGGAACCTAACCTTCTTGTATTCCAACTTAAGATCTTCATGTAAACAAAAAAACCCAGCACAAACCAGACCTAAGCCTCTCCCTGGATTCCACAAACAGTCTTTCTCTTCCTTCTGAAATAGACCTTGTCCGCAGAAAGAGTACTCCTACTCTCTACTACCGCACCTTTTCCATTATCTTTGACAATTCTAATCCTCAAACTCTCCAAAACCGACTGAACCATGACCATCTTCCTGGGCGTGAGGCTCTCAATCTGAAAACCTTCCAACGGAAGGGTGGAAGATTCTGGCTCTAGGGACGAAACCCTACCTGAGACGCAAAGCTCCTCTGGGCTACTAAGTGGTTCCCTAAGGAAAGAACAGTCTTTAAGATTTTGGTTAGAGGCTTCTAAAGGAGATGCCACACCTTTTGAAATGGCACACCAACAAGACGACTAAACTCATCACCAGGAAAATCCGAAAATGAAACAACCTGAGAAACAAAGTTTGACTCTAGCGGAATCAAAGAAATGGGTTGGCACCGAAAAGAGTGAAAAGCAGAAACAGAGGAGACGGGAAGAGATTTTGGAACAAAAGCCCCAACCAAAGGATGGCCCTTCTCAAAGGAAGCTGAGAAAGGAAGACACACCTTGTTTTCCAAACTGCAGCGCGAAAGCCCTTCGTCTCCCTCTGTCTCCACGGTGAAATCTTGGGAAATTTCTGGAATAGGAGAAATAACACCCTGATTGAAGACTGAACTGCCCCGGAAAATGGCTAAATTTGCTTCCGTTGAAACACCCCCATCTAGTTTACGTTTCGGTGCAAAAGGCGACACCTTAAGGCACAGAGGCCAGCTTCTTGATTTGCACCTTGCGACGACTGAGGGGCCTTTTATCTTTGACGACTCTTGAGAGTGTACAATCGATAGGACCTCATTTGCAGAAGATTCTGAGCACTGGAGCTTTGAGGACAAAAGCGCTTCAAGGCCGCCCTTAGAAGACCTTGCTTCTGTCTCGTAGGCTTGATTAAAGATTGGACCAGTAGGAGGCCCAAAACTTTTCGCCCCAAATTGGGCCCTAACAGATCGGGCTTTTAACAAGGCATATGGCTTAGTGGGCCCAATATTGCTTCCCACCAATGGGCCTAAGAGACTCCCTCTCCAGCCTTTCTTTCTTTTGAAAGCCAAATTTGAACTTGGAAAACGAGAACAGGATCGAGAAAGAGGCCTCCAACTGTAGCACTCATTATCCTTAGTGATACCACGTAGCCCCGCAGCATTCTTTGGCCTTTGAGAGACGCAACCTCCCGCTGACATCAACTCATCCTTGCTACGGGTTGACTCAGACCTGAAAAGGTCGTCTTCTTCATCTTCTCCGATGACTAAAACTGCAACCGTGAATGACCAGGCCCCATCTTCCACCTCTAGCAATGCAGGTAGCACGACATTTGGAAGCATCTCCACCCACAACTTTACCTTCAACAAGTCTACAAGCTTCAAAGAGTCTCGTGCCACCTTTGTTACCTTCCCCCACTTCTTCAGAATGTATCTCAACTGATCCTCATCCCACAAATGAAAAGAAAGACCTCTTAGTTCTAACCAACCCCTTCTAAATTTTCCAAATACAACCGTATTTTCTCTTGGCGACCATCTCCTTAAAATAAACCCTCCTCTCACTGTTAAACTCCCCTAATCTGGGAACCAATCAGCTCTTCTTGCAGAATCCACAAAGAAACACCCCTTGTAAGCGGAAATAGGGGTTACAGACATCATTCCTTTCGTACCCATCATCCTTGCAATAGTTTTTCCTACATAAACCCAATCTTGAACTTTTCCTTTACTTTCACAAATTACAGCTTTGGCCCATTTTCCAACTGGCAACAGAGCTTCGTTCCTAGGTCCTTCTGCAACCACATCTGCATAGGACCGACATCCTTTCTAAATGCCCTTACTCGCCTGAGAATCTTCAATCGTCTCCTTCAAGGCTCTTACAGCTTGATTAGAAAAATCTTGCCCTGAAGAAATCACCTTCCTAAGGACTTCCCACCCATTGCCTTTAACACCCTTGGGAACAACTAGAATTAAGGGTTTCCTCTTTGTAACAAATTCTGTAATTTTCATGAATCTCCCTCTACTATTGAAACAAATCTCCATCAAATGAGTCCTAGTCTTGTCCCTAATCTTTCGAATAAAACCCTTGGAAGCCTCCAACTCCACAACTGTTCCAACTCCTCCTTTCCAAAACCCACTGAGACAACAAACCCTCGACTCCTCTCTATTATTGAGATCCAAGTTCCACCATTGGAACCTTCAAACTTTACTTGGAAAGCCTTTTTCTCCACTTCAAAAAACTTCGCCATTTTTTATTTACTTTTATTTTCCATAAAAAATGGGAATTCCCCCATTTTTCCAAAAAGTGCTATTTTATGGTCGCTCTCCCACCCTCCACAAAATGGGCTTAAAAGTGTCTTTCGAAGGACCACATCTTCATGAAACACGGGCCACATAAATCCCCATGAAAAAGGGCAACTTTCGTGTAGTCTGTGACTGGATGTAACTGCTAAGATTTTCTCGTGGATAAATCCTTCTCGTAATAGATCTCTTCTAATTCTAGAAACAATTAAACATATGGAGAATACTTTGAGAACTTTGGCATTACACATAGGTTGACAATATCTTCGTAGAGAATAAGTTGAGAAAATATCAAGGAATACTATTTGTATTGTATATATATGGTAAGTGTGTGCTTGATTAACAATATAGGAAGATGAATCTACTTAAGATTGAACACAAATTATTTGCTGCCCCATGATGAAACATAGCACAAAAGGAATGATAAGCAAAAAAACTTGGGAAACTATAAATTGGATCATCATGCCATCTAAAACATAACAAAATAAGTAGTACAAATTATTTATTAAAAAAAAAAAAGATTAAGGTATTATTCTTTAAAGAACAATGAAAAGAACAGTCCTTGGTTGAAATAAAATTCTCTCTGTAATGCCGTCATGAATTACACACATACCAGAAACATGCATTCATAATTTTGAGGAAACTACCAAGTCTCAAAAAAAATATATCACTGTACTACCAAATTTGTGCCAGTAAGCAGTGTTGGCTAAATAAATATTCTTGACAGTCTCAACACATTTAACCAATGGCAAGGGCATCTAGTGACAAGCACCGCCCATGTGACAAACTAGAATTTTGAAAATTGAAACCATTGACTATAAAGTAAGTCATAAAGAGTTATTAACTGCTAGTTATAACATGCAATAAGATACCTTCAGATTGCTCAGCATCTTCACAGTTGCAGGATTAAAATAAAGCTGCACAGGAAGTACAACTACTGTTATGGAGCATCAACTGAGATTAAACATCAGAACTCAACTATTCAAAAGGTTTCCAGTAATAAATAAAAATTTAACAAAGTCAATGAAGGAAAAGCCCACATCTTATGAATTAATTTTCTTGCTGAGTTAAGAGAAATGATATACTGAAAGATGTACAACATGCAATAGGTGCAGGAATAGTAAAGGAAAATTGTAAAAATATATAATATGACTACACCTGCATGATGAACTTTAGATAGTTATTAATAGCATAAAGGAGAGCTGGAACAGCAAGAAGCGCATTATTTCGAGCTGCCTGCAAGAGGGAAAAAGGGCTATTATGCACTGCAGGTTTTTGCCAAAGCAGAGGTCAGGGAGGGTTGAGTTACAGTCCTAGTCTTTGGCAACTTTGCATGAAATGACCATATTGAGATCAGGAAAAAAGAAAGAAAAGGACATCATTGAGATTATAAAGAATTAAAAACTTTAGAGTTACTCTAGCACTTAGCACATGAAGAACTCAAGTTTAAAAGAGCAACAAAACAGAAAGGTAGAGTTAAAAACTAAAATGGAAACAAAGAGCCTCTTTGGGAACTATTTTTAAAAATAGTCTTCGATTCTTAAAACAAATTTGGTAATTTTTTTATAGAAAGCAATTCTTTTGATTGTTTTCCAATAACATATTTTAATTGTTTTCAATTATTTTCACTTATTTCCTAGGGGCTACTTCAAAAAGTAATTGTATAAATATGGAGAATGATGGAAAATAAAGCACTATATATAAAAGTTAATTTTAAGAAATATTTGGAAACACAAAAAATAGGTTGAGAACAATCCAAGTTCCCAAACAGACTTTTATTTTAGAAAACATCAGAGAATTGTTTTCAAAAAAATTCCCAAACAGCCCAAAGCCACAGAAAGTTCATAAGATTTCAAGTCACTTCAATGATAAAAGAATAGTCTCTTAACTTCATCTTACATACAAAAAACCATCAGTGGCAGAACTCTCTTACCTCCACAAATGTAGAAATAGAGAGAAGGGATTTCTCTCCAACTTTTTGACGCCGAGCCTGCAGGAATTGAAAGAGATAGAGAGAGTCAGTGTTGTCAATAATAAAACAAAAAGATTGTTCTCTAAACTTGAATCCATTAAAATGTTAAAAAAAAAAGCATCTAGAGAAGTGCAAAAGTGCATTTCCCCCAGCTCTGGGAATGGCCACGGGCCAAGGAACCCACCAAACCAAAAAAAACTTAGCAATCTTGCATATATCACAAGTTCCAGGCCTGGATATAAAGGCTGTTCAACATAGAGCCTGGCCTAAAAGCCAGGAACTCAATCCCCCAAAGATCCTCAAATAATGTAAGGTTAATGATCATTTGAACATTTCTGATTAGCACTTCTTATAATAATTAGATTGCGGGGGGGGGGGGGGGGGGGGGGGGGGGGGGGGGGAGGGGGGAGAAGGACTCAGATCATGAACTTGAAGAGATTCAGTCCTGCATACCCCAGCATGACTACTCTTAAGTTGCATATTGCATTTGGCGGCAGTCCATGTCCTGACTATTGATTAGCTTCAAGGAAAGGAATAACTTTCCCATATTGAAGCTGCATGCAAAATGGATGAAGAGACGGCTAATCACCTGCACTGGCATTGTCCATTGGTTCAGGATATTTGGTCCATAATCTTTCTAAGATTTCAAGTAGACAAGGTCCTCCTGGGGAAAGCACCAGAAGTTGTAGCTTGTCAGCACAAAAAGCTTATCAGGAAGCTTAGAAAGAAAGTTTCAAGGCCAGGTCACTTTGTCATATCATGGTGTATTTAGCGGAATATGATAACATATGGGGGGTAGAGATACCAGGATGGAAGCTGAAAGTTTTGGGATCATTATACCTATGCAAGGTAGAAGCCATGAGCGAGGGTACTAGATCTTCTATGAATTGTATTGCCATTATCAACAGTACATGAAGCAAGGGGTTCATTATTGCTTCTTTTGTTTTCGTTTTTTTTTTTTTTTTGGGTGATTATTGTATATTACATGTACATCCCCATGGAATCTCTTTATGAAAATTCCCTACTTACTAGAATAAAGAGTATAGCTACTCCAGGTCCTGAAGGCTATTGAAGAAGCTAAAGAGAGAAGCTCTTGTAAACCTCATGAAGATAGTAAGTTTGCAGTGCTTATCAACCAAATGATACAACAGGATTCTATGGAGATTCATGAATTTCTCTACATAATTTGCTATTTTTCATGAACTCAAAGTTAGTAACTCAAAGGCAATTTTTGTTGGCCATGAGTGTACCATCTACAACACATGTTCCCCCTTATCTTATGATCTAGGCCATGCCTCCAAGACAATATTTCTATCCCATGACTAGTACTTATTTCCACATTCACCATTTCTTTGTTCCCTTTCTATTTTTCTTTCTTCCTATTGTTGCTACAAGGAGTTTTCTATGTCATTTTAATTTCTTTTAAATTAGTCAAAGCAAGTTGGAGTACTTATACCATGTTACTCAAGGAACCACTAACTTATTATAGAATCACAATAACCTACTTAACAGTATAGTTTGCAATGGATAGTGAAATTTTTTAAAACTATTAATGAGCTGCTAGTTTCTAAGTCCCAAGACTTTCTCTATTCCAAACTATGAATGTACATGGAATACAAGCAATTGACACCCAAAAAGAAGAGGGAAACTGAACAAAATTTGCTAAAGAACTAAAAGAGTACCTGGAACGAGAGCATCATAATTGCAAATAGCACTTTTGTTGCCTCTGTCAAAAAGTTAACACTTATTGGACTAAACTTAAAGCTTCCATCCACCTTAGACATGTATACCAATATAGGCTGCCAAAGACCATGAAAGGGAAAAAGGAATAATGAATATTAAAGCGTAATTGCATAAAAAATACCTTAATAGAAAAGAAAAATGGCAGTTGTACCACTTTTAACTAACTTCCTTCTACTATCCTGTGAAGCATGATTTCATCTTGTGTCAGCACATGACATCATCACATTATCAAGCAGCCGAGGTGTAGTGAGGTAGTATGCCTTAGTGTTGAGCCTAATTTTTTAAGCGGTATTTTAGGCATTCTACACATGCAATAATCTGTTCTAATTTTTGCATTATATAAAGGATTATTAGGGTAACCATCTTTTAGAGAGAGGGTGTGTGAATTAGATACCTTGTACTTTTCTCTTTCATCATAGTGGAAAATCTACAGCAACAAAGTAGATGTAGCTCTCACATTGAGAGTGAACCACTCTAAATCTTGTGTATGCTCTTCTTGTGTGTGTGTGTGTGTGTTTTGATAACCAAGGAACCTTTCATGGTCAAGCTCTTAAGACTCTTCATGAAAACCCAAAACTCGTGGTGCTGACCGCCCCGCACTAACCAGCACCGGGTAAATTCAGGGTATCATCAGTAGTAGGATTCAAACCTATGACCATGTGTCACTTACTGGGACCATACTTCCCAGTGTTCGCCCTAAGCAACTGGGCTACCTTGGCGAGTGCTCTTCTTGTGTGTTATTGCCCCTTGGATTTTCTCCCAACACTTAGTTGTCATTTTAGCTGTGAAAATCTTAATTAACAAATCCATGTGAAGCTTAAGTAGTAAACTAATAATTAGCTCAAATGCGTAGTCTTTGACAATATGCCACAATATATATGAAGCTAATGAGGACCAGAACATGCTGCAAGCCCGCAAGTGACCTTGAGCAACCAATTCTCTAATACAATGTTAAATTACCAATAATCCCGGGATGGGAAATGAGCCAACAATGATTATTAGGTTCACTGGACTCAAAATTAAGCGGAAAAAGGAAACATATGAGAATGGCATTGCTGGTGTTGGACAAGAAAATTTTGAGAAAAGATATGATAAATATAACCACATAATCACATTCAGAATTCTCACAACATCAACGAAATTTTGATATATGATAAGGACCGAGAAGGAGAATAATCACCTGTAGACCAACCAAGATGCAATCGCCCACAACCAGAAGGATGTTCAGGGCACGTGATTTGGAGGAGATGTCGCTCCTATGCCTGTCATATGCCTTTGACACGGTCTTGGAAGCAGTGGCTGTGAATCTTGAATGGCAGACGCTGCATTCCGTCATTGCCATCTACACCACCACCTGTCACTCCTGTAACCCCAAAAGAAACATACAAAACCCACAACAATAACTTGGACTTTTTGCAGCAAAAAGCCTGAATTCAGGGCACCCAGATGCAGAAACCAAGAAAATTTCACGTACCAGTAATGGATACAGAAACCCAGGTGGGAAACTTAAGGAAATGAAAAAAAGAAAGGGGTGGGTTTTAGAGAGGGTTTAGAGAAAACGGAGGAGTTGGATCTGAATGGAATTGGAGGAATTAGGGATCTGGCGCAGTCCACATGGATTGGGGCTGAGTTGAGTTTCAGTGCTTTTGAATTCAAATTTCTCAGTAAAATCACAGTTGATCAGTCGATTTATTGTCAACTCTTCCCCGGCTGATTCGGTTCTGGACAAGTGGTATTTATTCTTCTTTACTTGAAACTGTTTGAAATATGCTATTTACTATTTTATTTTTCTTTTTTTTTCACCAATATTTAATAAATTATATTTGGAAAAAAGAAAAAAAAAAAGAAAGGGCATATTAGATGGAATGATTAAATAAATTCTTAACCTATGATATGCAATGATGCCACTCTTGAACCTTGGGTGTGGGGGATGTTTGGGATCAACAAACGATTCACAACACTCAATTCATATCATTTTAAGAAATCTAAATGATTTTAATATAAAAAAGTTTGAAGTTTTCTTCTAATAAGGTTTGCAAAGTTACTCCTTACGTGCATTTTGGGTATTATGAAAGAAGAAATCCAAATATCTCTATAAAAATAAAGAAATGTTTGATCAATTTTTTTCTATAACCTTTTGTCATAGATGGGATCTCTAACTGTACAAGATTTTATAAATTAGTTAAGATTTTTGTAAAAAAGGTTTTTGTTATCTTGTATTTTCTGCATTCTTTGGGACATTTTTGTTTGATATTGTTAATATGGTTTATTTATTTACCTATTAAAATTATATTGCATTTTAGAAAAATGATGATTCATAAAATTTAAGGTTGAAAGCATCAAAATGAGTAAGCCTTACAATAGATATAGAGTGTCATAAAAAGTTAGGAGATGCTTGATGATAATTATTGAAAAACACCACTAGTTTTTTAGAATATAATTAGAAAACATATTTAATAAACTTAAAAAAATAAGTTATTATCAGAATAGGTTCACTTTTAGAATAAATTTAAGTTGTTGTCACTTAGTGTTGCCGACCAATGTCTTCTTATGACAATAAGAACGTTTATTGGTAGAAGTCAACCGGTGTTCCCCTACTGAAGTAACACCCTACTCATATTACCATGATCTGTGGAGTGGGATATATAATACGTCCATAGGATGTCGTCAACTTCCATAACTCCAATTTAGCAATAGGATTTGGCTTGCCTCTTACTAAACATAGGACCCACTGCTCATGCCCTTTTTAGTCTAGGCTCTAACCATTGAGAATATAAAGAATATGCTTCAAGAACTTTTGCATTCTACATAACCATATTTTCACAGAGAATAAATATGTAAAACCGTTTTTCATACTTGAATTATGAGACAAAACTTTAGTCTTGGAAACAATTAAAAACTATTTTTTAAATATATTTAAAAAAAAATAATTATTATTTTAAAAAGATTGAAAAAGAAACCCTTAATTTCCCCACTAACAAAAGAAAAATCAACTTAATTGTGATATCAAGTATCATCCAATAAATTAGTCAAATATTTTTATTTAACAAGTAAACAGATTAAATATCGAGATCTCTTTAATTGTAATAAATACATTATAAATTATTTTTTTTAAGAAATTAATTTGAAAAATTATAATGAACGTTTTCAATTTGTGTGGCGAAAATGATTTCATTATTTTCTACTTTGGTATCACCTCACTGGTTTCTTTGTTTTTCATTCAATGATCTAGATTTGATCATATGATTTACAGACCTAGATTTTGAGCTCAGTATAATATCCATTCCCCAAGGCTTAGATGCTTTTAACATTATTACTAGTTATTTAATATAATTATAAAGGACAACTCATCATATATATGCGTAAAGAAACTTAAAAAGAAGACAAAGAGGTGTAGGCAGATGTGTGTGTAATTTTATAGGCTGCCTGGGATCTGCTTCATGGGGTAACTAGAAAGATGCAAGGGGACATGGAGAGTGCAGGAATCTTATAACCATTTTAACAATTTCAAGATTCCACATTCTCTTCTCCTTTTTTTCCCACCTTCCAAACAAGGATGAATGTTTGTGGGATATATCATATATTTCTTCTTGAGTTTCAGAAGCTAATGCATACATCTGCCTGCCATTTTTTTCATGTTCACTTCTTATGACATTGTCAATCAAAAAATACATGGACATTTGAATGGGGTTTTATAGCTATGCAGTTATATTGGATGAGATACAAATTATAGACGGTCCCTAGGGACGATATTATAAAAATGTTGACATGGGCGACTGTTTATACAGTTGCAGCTTTGAGGGAGAGAAAATCTGAGATCTTGCTGGTGTAAAAATCTGGTTGTATGGAGTTGTTGGGGCTTTGAAGCATTGACAATGAGGTAACACCTACAAAGAGAAAAGGAAGACCTGTAGTAGATGATACATGAAGCAAAGTGAAGTTAGAAAGGGGACAGACATGTTAAGTAATTAGTTACCTGAGAGAACGAGTAGTGTTTTGCAACCCCCATTTTGTCCAAACAAAATATCAGTGTCCAATCTATCCCCAACCATGCAAATTTGTGACTTGAGAATGCCAAACCTGGTGTTGGTTAAACCGATAAGACTAGTATCAAAGAGAAAATCCATAGAATCTGATTCGTTTATGTTGGAGCATGATATAACAGCTTAAGCTTTTAGGAAAATTAATAGCTTAACAGGATACCATAACCGAGTTAACTATAGGTCTCGTGTTCAAGTTCTCCACTATTTACTTATTTATGGTAAGAGAGTGGGTTTTGATGGTAGGTATCTAAGTACAACACTTTCTGTTAGGTAGGCATCTAGGCAACAAGTACAAAGTTGAGAGAATGATCCTGTTAACCATTTTTTATGGTAGGTCTCAGGTTCAAGTCCTCCCACATGCATTTTACTAATATGGATTATCTGAGGAAGCTAGGTACACCATGTGCAAGTGAATGCCTTCAGAAACTTCTTCAGAACAGTGCCTTTGAAGCCCTACAGCACAGGGTTAGGGTACTGGTCCTACTGAAGCCCTATGACACAGGGTTAGGACACTGGTCCAACTGAAGCCTTAATGAGGATACTATCTGTTTTCTTTTGTTATAATTGCATGTATGTTTATTGGAATATGTGTGCAAACATTAATGGGGTCATCAAAGTTGCAGGTAGAAATCTAAATTACTTTGTTTGATCTGACCAACTTTGCTAATATATTATCTAATTATCGAAACACCTTAACCTATTCATGATTTGACATTAGTACTTTTCTTTTTTACCTTTTTTTTATTTGTATGTGTTGGTTAGATGCTTACCATCAAAATCCTCTCTCTTACTATAATGTTTCCCTTATTTTTAATCATGTACAAGGCACAACAAATTACTGGAGAAAATGCATGATTAATTAGCAGCCATAATGAGTGCAGAGATCAAAGTGGATGCATGATCTGGGCGATAATGAGCATCTGAAGAACAGAGAAGAAGTACAGAATTTCAGAGACTTACTTATTTGCTAGGTAGTCCATCATAAAAGTTGAGGGCTTTCCCACAACCAGGGGCTCACGTTGAGTAGATCCAGCAAGGGCACCAACCATAGAACCACCGCCTGAAATCAACTAGACATTATAGTGCTTTTTGGTAAAGAATAGAATGAAAATATAATAGAATGTCAATAAATCATGTCAAGGTGAGTTTTCTCTGAAAATGAATTCTCTTTTGTTTGCAGCAAATACCCTATTTCATAAATCAGAGTTTTGGCATAATCTTGGTAAAGAAAACTCAGTAATGCATTCTAACAATCTTGACAATAAACTCTAAGCCTAGTTCCAAGAATTGCGGCACCAAAGCATAATTTCAGTAATGTCTTTGCAGTAAATGGTTTTGAAGGTGTGTAATGAAACAATATTTTAGATCCATAAAGCATCATTGACACGTTACCTTAGCTATTCATTCCCCTGATGCAAAATAAATGGGCACTAGTTCTAAGTATAGCAAAAGATAAGGAAATAAAATCCAGACCAAACTACCAAAACACAAGAAATATAGAACAATGAATAATGGTATACCCAACAGATCAGATATATTGAGTATCAAGTAGAGCAAACCAGAACTTGAGAAAAACAGAAAAGCAAACAGTGAGCCACTCCAATAACCAAGTGCTCATTTAGATACAGTTCCTGTTTTTTGTTTTTACAAATAAAAATAGTTATAACTTCTATATAAAATATAGTAACTCTTATATAAAAAGAGCATGAACTTACCTTATGGCTTTAAAAATGAATTTAAAATTTTTTAAATTTGAGGTAGCGAAAGTTTTTTAACATCTCAATTTTTTTTAAAATAGTTTTTAAAAGTTATTATCTTTTTAAAGTAAAATTCAAAGAGTTTTTGAATTTTACATAAAGGTTACTATCATTTTCTGTTTTTAAAAATAGAAAACAAGAAGTATATCCAAGTGATGCTTAAGTTAATTGGTTCCATAAGAAAGTTCACATTAAATTACCACTTACTCAAAAGCTTCTGCGGAAACTAGTACTTCACATGGCATCAAAGTCTTAGTTCTATAGAAGATTCGGAGAGGAAGTGGTAGTTTAACATGGTATGAAAGTTTCAATTTCTGAAGGTTCAACCTTCTAAAGAAAACTTTGTTTCCTCATTTGTTTGTCAGTGTTGGTTGTTTGATCCAAAAGCTTGGTTCTTAGAGGGTTTCATTTCTATCTATTTCCACCTCTATTTCTTTAACTAAGTTGGTTGCTTGACCCAGTTAGGATTTTGAATCCAAAATATATTAGTAATTCTGTAACTAATTCTTATTGAATTCCATGTAATGACATGCCCAACTCAATCAATGCCCTTTCATTTGGAAGGCTAATTCAAGATACCATGCATCTTAGAAGTTTGTCAAGCATCAGAGAAATGGTAAGCGACTTAAAGACCTTACACAATTTTGCTTTATAAATAGTAGACAACTCTTAATAGTTTTTGAGGCAGCAACCTGAAATTCCTACTTTGCCACATTGACTTTTGACCTTGCTACATCAAGATGTCATGAAGTGAAATTATGTTCAATCTGAAAACCATTGGAAGTTTGGTTGCTCTATCCGTGCATTAAGACTCACCTAGCATGGCACTTTTGCCCAGAAACTCAAATTCCTGCCTAGACATCCTCAACCCGTCTACACATGACTGAATCTCAAATAGAAACCAAATTAAATTTCACAGTCAGGCAATTAAAAGGCAGTACATGTCATGTAATTCAATGCTGAGAAAGATAACAAACAACCAGGTAATATTTCACTTGATAGTCCGAGAAAGTGAAAGGCAACATTTTATTTAGTTAATACAGTATGAATCATTGGCTTTGTCAGGCAGTAGGCAACATGCTTAAGCGTTAGAAAATTATATTTTAATAATTCCTCTGATCTCATCTATGTAATTATTAAGGCTTCTATAACATTTGGAATGTAGTTTTACCAACATTATGTGGTCAAAAGCCAGTAAGCTAGACTGTATTTGAAATCTAGGTTATTATATAGCAAGCACTATAAATTCACCATTGCAACAGCAGCTTTTTCTCCTTATGTTATGAAACAAATCCAATTATCTTCATAGAAGTGGGAAATGATTTTATCAAATACAAAAAAGTAAAGGGAGGAGAGAAGTAAACCTGCCCATTCTTGAGCATCTGTAAGATGAGTGACAGCATCACGATTTGTAGCAATGAAAAGACACCCAGGGTTTTCACGTATGCATAGTGTTCCATACCTTCATTAAGAGAAGAATAAGAAGAAAAAAATGTGATTATTTTTTTTGATAGATAAACGCATAGAAATATATTAGAAAAGGGCAAGAAAGGCAACCCAGAGTATACAGGGAGTATACAAACATCACCTACAAAAAACCGGAAACAAAAAAGACAAACCCTTACCAGCCCTCAACAAGAACCCAACCAGTCCACAAAATTAAACAAAGAAAAGGGACCTTCAACTATGGAAGCATTAGCCCAAAGTAAAAGATTACAAATGAAGGAATTTTTCAACCTTTGAAGAGATAGGACCTCATTATAAAAAACTATCCTATTTCTTTCCTTCCATACCATCCAAAATAAGCAAAGAGGAGCTGCCCGCCAAACCTTACTATGCTTCTTATCCTTAAAGGGAGCATGCCAACCTAAAAGAGTGTCTCTAACCGATAACGGGAGGACCCAATTAACACCAAATAGGGAGAACAAGAGGTCCCACAAAACCTTCGCCTTAGAACAGTGAATAAGGATGTGATTTATCATCTCTTCTTCATCACAACACAAGGAGCACCTGTTAGCTAAATTCCAGCCCCTCCTCTTTAGTTGGTCTTGAGTGAGCACCTTCCCCCAAGAAGCTTCCCAAGCAAAGAAGCCCACCTTGGAAGGAACAAACGTACTCCAAATAATTCTCCATGGAAACGGGGCTGCACTGCTATGGTCCAGAAAATTGAAACAGGATTTTACAGAGAAAATCCCATCTTTCATCTCATTCCACACCATCCTATCCTCCAAACCAGCATTCAGCCTCTTTCCTTGAATGATCAGAAGGAGTCTCTCCACCTCCTCCACTTCCCAATCATTGAAAGGTCTAAGGAAGCGGGGGTTCCACCCACCCACTTCCCCCGTTGAATCTCAACAGCCCGCAACCCTCGCGTCTTTAGAAACCGCTAAATCAAACAAAGAGGGATAGGCCTCACAAAGAGGAGTGTTCCCGCACCAAGTGTCTTTCCAAAACCTCACCCTTTTACCATCCCCCACCGAAAAAGAAACATTATTAAGCAACAACAGTCCTTCCTTGCTGATTTCTTTCCATAGCCCCACCCCAAATCCCTCCCTACTCCCGCAAGTGCTCCAACCTCCTCTATCAACCCCAAACTTCGTGCCAATTATAAGCTTCCAATAGGAATCCCTTTCAACCGCAAACCGCCAACTCCATTTGCATAGAAGGGCCCTATTAAGAGTAGAGAGGTCTCTAATCCCCAACCCACCCTTCTTCTTATGAGAACAAACAATGCCCCATTTTATTAGGTGGATCTTCTTCTCCATCGCTCCCCCTCCCCAAAGGAAATCCCTTTGAATCTTCTCAAGTCTTAATTTAACCACTCTTGGTATACGCATTAAGGACATGAGGTAGGTTGGCATACTCACCAAAGTGCTCCGAATGAGAGTGATTCTTCCACCCTTGGAAATGAATTGTCTCTTCCATAAGGCAAGTCTCTTGCGCATCCTCTCTTCCATTCCGTCCCAAACCGTCACCGACTTATGTGGAGCACCCAAAGGGAGCCCCAAATAGGTAGAAGGGAGAGATCCCACCTTGCAGCCCAGTTCAGCAGCTAGTAAATCCGCGTTCTCCACTCTACCCACCGGCAAAATTTCACTTTTATTCAGATTAATGCGCAATCCGGAAGTGGCTTCAAACCACAAGAGTAACCAACTTAAAAAAGCCATTTGCTCTTGGGAATCCTCGCAGAAGACCAGCGTATCATCAGCGAATAGCAGGTGTGAGACTTGAATTCCTGCTCCTTCCCTTCCCCTAACCCAACAGCCTGTAAGATAACCCCCTCTCACTGCCCTATTAATGAGGCTAGTCAAAGCCTCCATTCCTAAAACAAAAAGATAAGGGGATAGGGGGTCCCCTTGCCTTAACCCCCTAGAGCTTCGGAAAAAACCGGTTGGAGAGCCGTTAATCAAAACAGAAAACGACGCAGTGGATAAATACCATTTGATCCACCCAGCCCATTTCTCCCCAAAGCCCATTTTTTGCATCACTGACAGCAAAAAATCCCAATTGATACGATCGTAGGCCTTCTCTAAATCCAATTTACAAAGCACCCCACTTTCCTTCCTCTTCAGCAAGGAGTCTATAACCTTGTTGGCTATTAACGCTGCGTCAAGAATCTGCCTACCTTCAACAAATGCATTTTGGGTAATAGAAACCACTTTTCCCACAACCTTTTTCAATCTATTGGCTAAGACCTTTGCAAGCAGCTTGTAGAGGCTTCCCACCAAGCTGATGGGTCTAAAATCCCAGGGCACCAGTTGTGTCTAGGATAAGATTATAGCTTTAGAGGAAAAAAAAATGTTTTTTTTTATCATTTACTGTAGCAGTGATTCTTTAAGAATAAGTCAGGAAGATAATACATAGAATGACAAAATGGCCTGATTTTCAACATTTCCAGATGGTCCCTGTGAAATTGGCAGTGATTCTTTGACAATAATTGGGAAAATTGGCATGTAATCTAAGCCCCTTCCAAAACAAAGTTTAAAAAAGCATGTCTTTTCAATTATTGAATACTGTTATCATGCTGTGATATTAAAAGGTTATATGCTTTTGATTTGACTTGTTCCATTAGTCTTAAGTTAAGATATTAGCCAAACATGTAGTAGTAGATAAGGTTTCACATCCCAACTTGAAGTCATGGAAAGAATTACTAGGATCAAGATTGATGGTGATTGCGAAAAGTAGAGAAATGGGCTACCTACCATGAGAGCCGCTACAGACAAGGCTACCTGGGCTGGGGCCACCTAGAGTGAGAGCTACTGAGGCTGTCGGCAAGGGAAACATGGTGGTCTATTACAATCTTAAAGAGTTGCATGCCTTTGATTTGACGGTTACCATCAGTTTTAGGGCTTTTGATGTTTTTTTCAAGGTTCAAAATGAATCCTTTTCATGGAAGAACATTTACTTGGAAAAGGCAAACTAGGATTACAAAAAGGTTTGAGAGGGTTAGAGATATTTAAAGAGAGTTTGATTTTGGTTTTTGAGATATTTTGTACATCCTTTTATCAGTACTTTTTGTACAGTGGAGGAGTATAGTCTTACTTTGATAAGATTTTGTACTTTATGGGAATGACCTCTCATCCTTCTCTTCAACTTTACAACTATCAATATATATTTTGTTTCTGATATATATATATATATATATATATATATATATATAAAAGGTTGCCCAGAAAATGAAACAAAAAAACATGAACTGAAAACCACAGAACTTACTGAATTTTATAGTAGTTGAAATAACGATCAAACCCGACCACAACAGCACCAACCTAAATGAAAAAGAACTAACTTCTTGAGTATAATTAAGATATGAAACCATCAGAACTTGTATATAGTCAATTTAAAGTTCCAGAAGAGAATACACAAATGATAAATAATTAACAGAGTTTTTAGTGTTTTTTTAAGTCCCCAAAAACCTGAATTCAAACTATTAGAAGCAAGAAAGACTAGAAGTATACATTCTCATCATGCTCCATCAGAAACCCAGGCTTTAGCTCTATCTTTTTTCCACCATCTTCCTGTAGAAAACAAAAACATTACACATAATAAAAGTACTCCTGTCTTGGTCATAGTAGGCTAGCCAATATCAAGTGAGATGTTTTTGCCAGTCTAATTTCTAACTAAATGAATATGGAACATCATTACTAGCCAGGAAATTGTTTGTGCGTTTGATTTTTCAGGCACACACATAATGCATACAGCAAAAGAGATTTGGTAGTGGTGGTGGAAGAGAGAGAAAGACTGTTTTACACACATATAGTGAGGAGTTGACTGCATTGTCAGCCTCATTATATGTCAATGACCACCAGAGCTTGTCCACACACATCACACATGGGGGGTTAGTGAGACTGATCTCACCACGAGGGAGATCATTGATATCTTGAAACCAGAAAGTGGGTTACTGATGTTACAACAAAAAACAAGGGAGTTTTATGAAATTGAACCTCAATAATATAATAAATAATGAACTTTTTCTTTTACACCATTCACCACGACAATCATTGCTTTGCTTTCTAGTTCTTTTGTCATTCATTCATTTCCCCTTGTCAATTGGCTCACTCAGCAAACATTTTTTAACTCCATAAAGAATTTTTCCCATCATTGTTTATTCTTTTCAAGTTGATCAGTATTCTCTGGGTACATAGCACTCCAAAAGGATGTCTCTAGTTTAGACACACAACTTCAGTTCTGTCCATTATAAGATGGAGATAGCCAACAGCCATTTCACAACTGGACATGAGTCCTACCACATTTTATGTGTTTGTCACAATGAACTAGCATATTTCTCTAGCATGAACATATGTGGACGTAGCTTTGCAAGAATTCTTCCATGGAAATAAGCAAAGAATATTCTAAAATTTTTAGTCAAAAAAAAAAAAAAAAAAGAACTTGGAGAGAATCTTCTTCAGAAAACCACTTCTTTGGACTTTGGAGTCAGTCCATTATGTATCATATAAATTTGTCCTGTTAAGATTATGTGAAGAGCTTCACCCAAACAACCATATTTCAGACTCAGGCAAACCAGTACAGAGCTTGATCCTAGTAATATAAACAAAAACTGCTGGGAGAGAAATTACGCCTACTAATAGCAATGTGTTTGTAAGTTATGCTGAATAAAAAAGGACACTTCACGCCATTATGCAAAAGTGGCAGGAACTATGCATACCGGTCCTCCAAGGTACTCAAATCCAGCAAGCTCAAGCTCCTTCAGAATGCCATCCTCACCGATCACATAAACCTACAAAATGACCAGCTAAAAGTTTAGTCCTTTTTCATCTACATTCCATGATCACATCTGCAGAGATATAGAAGGGAGTAGAACATCAGAGCAATTTAAAAAGCAGAAGAAGAAGAGGAAGAAGAAGATGATGATGATATTGTTATATGATATCATACATAAAAAAATAATATAGCCACAAAACTTAAAAAGTAGTTGAAACTCTAAGAAGCTAATTCAGGGTACTTAAGTTTGTGTAGGAAGAAAAGATAAACAGGAGAACACAAGAAGAAACAGTGTGTGAGAGGAATATTTAGTCATTACATGAAACTATACAAACAGTTAGTATTACCTTTATGTAAAGCTTAATTCTCAGAAAGTGAATTCTCATTTTTATGCAGACTACTAGAAGATCTAAATTCTTATGTTTCTTAATATGATTATTCTTACTTTTTGTCGATCGTCTAGTTCTACACAAGCAAATTAAGTTCTAGGATTTACACAAAAAAAAAAACCTAGTATATTCACCAAAAACAACCCAATATTATAATATATCCAATTTATTTGGCAGGTAAAATGAACTTGAGCACATAGATAATAAAATAATACTGCTAAGACTGAAGTTTTAGGATAAATTTGAAGCACAAGCTAAGGCAATAGATGGCTTATAATGAAAAGCATGAATTCCAAAAATTTATCAGGCATAGTGAATTGGATCCAACATTGCTGGTTCAATTTTTACTATTCATCAGGGGAACAAGTTCACCATAATTACCTTTTTATCTTTTGGGAAGTTAATTGATTTCAGATAAGCAGCAGCAGCAAAAGATGATGCGAAAATTTCCTCCTGTAACAATTCATTAGTAGCTTGAAGTACTGGTTCACAAAGTTTAGTGAATATAGAAAGGAAAAAAATTAATGAACTAACCTCACTGACACTAAGACCAAGTGTCTCAAATTTTTTCCCATACTGTTTCCTGGACTTTGTTGAGTTGTTGGTAACAAAAACTAACCTCTTTCCCTGAAATCATGGCAACAAAACAATGCAATTGTGTCCCTATTTTGAGGTGATTCCTATTGTCAAAGACAAAAGGATTGCTACAAGACCATAGTCATTTCAAAGTTAAGCCGAAACAAATACACATGCACACA
Source organism: Vitis riparia (assembly GCF_004353265.1). NCBI lineage: Eukaryota > Viridiplantae > Streptophyta > Magnoliopsida > Vitales > Vitaceae > Vitis > Vitis riparia. The sequence goes on from NC_048437.1 coordinate 9,022,136, forward strand.
ATCACACACAAAAATACATATGCATAAATTAAAAAAAAAATACATAATTAGATTATATGCATATCCAAATGCATATGGGTCTACAGTCACATACCCTTGACCGAAGCATATCAAGAGTTTCTGGGACTCCATCTATCAGACTATCCCCTTTCCATATGACTCCTGCAAAATATTATTTAATAATCATAAAAATCTTTTATTAGATCATTTTTATAAACATGAACCCTCCCTTCCATGCCCACCCCCTTAATACAAGAGAGAAATGCAAACTTACATTTGATAACCTGAACTCAAACTTTCAGGACATCAATTATTAAAATCTGATTCCCAGTAAAAGAAAATGGTAAACTATTCAAGCTTCATTTTGCAGCATTCTAAGAATTGCCTTTTATTGAAAACCTTGGCACTGATGACACAGTTCAGAAAGCAACAATAGCATTGTAGAGAAGTATGTAGAAACAACCAAATGGGCTGCATTGAGGTGTCAAAATATTTACTCTTAAATTCAATAGTTCCCTTCATGTTCCAATTAGAGCATGCACTCATTAAATTGGCAATCTTCATTCATTTATTTACTTTATTGTCTGGGAACAAATGCCATTACAGCCTGGTTTGGACCACAATTAAGGAATGTCAGAGGAGACTTTGAGAACAGACAAAGCTACCTCCAATACACCCTATTCCGTCTACACCCAAAAATTATGCTGCATGCTTGTGATATTAGCCATAGTTGTTTAGTTGTTCACAGGGCTCATTAGTCTAAAACTATAATTTTTCCCCATCATAAGAAAATAATGGAAAATGATTTGTTCGCCAGAGAAACTCTTGGGGTTTGCCTCTCCAACACTAATCACCAAGCAAGATTAAGAACCCCTTTGCTAGTGATTCTAGGGAGTGCTTTTAATATTTTTAAAAATGTTAGAAACACTTTCTAGAATCACTCACAATAATTTATATACCACAACGTGATCTTATCTGCCACCAATACCTTATGTAACCGATGCATAGCACAGGGGCCCTTGATTTTACAAATGAAATGCAACCCACGTCATTGAGTCTACCAAAACAATTTGTGAAGTCCATTCACTATGAGAAGCCTTTTTTTGCCTATCCAATCCTCCCAACACTTGTTTGGGTAAATGTGTTTGTAGTTTGAAGTCCAACTTAAAAATAAAAAAATAAAAATCCTGGAAATTCCCTAATGAAAGCATTCAATAAAAACAACAAAATACACACAAAATCAACCACCCCCCACCCACGAAAAAAAAAAAAAATCCAATAAAGAAAGATACTACTTAATCGACAAAGAAGACAAACCAAATGCCAATATCAGTAGGAACATTGTTCCCATAAATCAGTGTTTAAAGCTCATTTCTGAGGTGTTTACCAAGACCCCGAAAAAACCCCAGAAGAAATCATTCAAGAAAACAACAAAACATTCAAAAAATCAAAATCGAAGACACCCAAAATAAAGTAAAACACAAATCAATCAACCCAACAAAGCGAAAAAACAACACATCCACCAAAAAGGCAAAAACCAACACAAACACGCTGAACTCTCACCGTCACAGTCGAAGATAAAGGTCTCGACGGAGTCGATGAGCTCATCGGCGTTCTGGAGGGGCTGGGCGGAGGCTCTGACGGGGAAAGTGGCGGCCATTCTGGGCTTAGGAGCGGTGGCGGCACGCCATCCGAAATTCAGGGGCGTGGGTGAAAAGGTTTTGGGGGAGAGGGATGAGAAATTGAAATAAGGGGAAGTTGTGGGGAGAAAGTGGGAAAAAGCAGAGAGTGTCGCTCTGCTGCTGTGGCTGCTGCAGCTGAGCATGGTTTTCAGGTGGTTGGTCTTTCTGTTCATTTGCAGTTGGGGTTTTCATGAGTTGGGTTTGTGCTGACGTGGCAATTTCAGTGGACACTATTTCTTTATCCAATCCTTTTTTTTTTCTTTTCAACTTTTTTTCTTCAAAATTATTCCTTTTCCTTTTTACCAACATGTCTTTTTTGGGAATTGATTTTACTTTTGATTCTTTCATAATTAAAATAATAAACATTATGAAGGAAAATGTAAGGGCATGTTTGGGAACATATTTGAAAACAGTTTTTAAAAATAATTTTTAAAATTCAAAAAAATAAAATTTTATTTAAATATGAAAAATAGTTTTTTCTACTTATTTTCTATGAGATATTATATATATACATATGTTTATATGGTAAAAAAATTTAAAATATTATTTATTTTTACCATTATTATTTATGATATTATAAAAAAAATTACAAGCACTTCAAATTTGTTGTCATGAGTTTATATAACTTATTTTCTAAATTAAAAATTGTTTTATATTCTTAAAAATAAAAAATAAAAATAAATTAAAGAATATTTATTAGAATTAAAATTTGTTTGATAATATTTTTAAAATTTTATTTTTTAAAATAATTCTTATAAAATTGAAAATACTTCGTAAAAACAGTTTTCATGAAAATTCATTTTGTCTACTAAATCAATATTTTCTCTTCTCATAATATTCGACAAATATGCATATAAAAACATAATTTATTTTGAATGATTGACCTTTAATCACATCGTGATTATATATATATATATATTTTTTTTATTTAACTTGAATTAACCATTGATCAATTTGTGCCTCACGGGCCTACTTGTTTGCCAATTTGGGTCACATCATTCATTTCTGTTAATGTTTTTGTACTTGTAATCTTTTCAAAAGTACCAAACTTTTCCAATGTTATTTCTAGTGCTTTTCGTTTTCTAGGAATTGTATCATTGAGCTAATAAGTCTATCATGCTTAATTGAGAGCCTTTTTTTTGGGACTTTTATATAATTTTTTTTTGTTATAATCTCTTATTAGTATTTATCATTCGAAAAAATGGTATTTATTATTAATCACTAATAAACCACACTTTTATAGCAATAATAAAGAATTAAATAATTAAATACTTTATAAAAATTATAAATAATATTAATATTTTAAATTAAAAGAGAGAATAATTCTAGCTCATTATCACTTTAATCATTAAAAAAACCTATATTTTTTGTATGATAATAATTATAATTGGTGGGAAATTTAAATTAAATATTTAAAAAAATTAAAATTAAAAAAATATATATATTCGAAATATTGACACCGCCCATCTTTGGTAACTTTCTTTCTATAAAGTGCACTCGCGACACAGAGGATCACGACTGCGCACAGGCCACAACCACCACCGTCGACTCACTGAGTCAACCATGCCCGAGTCCAACGCAACTCCGTCCACGGCGGCGGACGTCTCCGACGCCCCCTCCGACGCGGTCCTCTCGAGCTCCAGGTACCTCACACGGCAGGAGGTGATACGACGTCGTTCTCGCAGAGTGAAGCAGCTTTCGAAGTGCTACAGAGCTCACTACTGGTCTCTGATGCAGGAGCTGAAAATCAGGTACAGAGAGTACTACTGGAAGTACGGTAGGAGCGCGTTCCAGGAGGATGAGAAGCGGGAGGGTGAGGGTGTTGAGGGGACTGGGGAGAATCTCAACGGTCATGGGAAGCTAGGGTTAGGGTTAGGGATTGGGGAGAATGGGTTTGATGTGAAGCGATGTGCGGTTTCGGGGTGTAAATCGAAGGCCATGGCGTTGACGAGGTTCTGTCACCCTCACATATTGTCTGATTCGAAGCAGAAGCTGTACAAGGGCTGTTCCTTTGTGATCAAGAGGTTTGGATTATTTCATTTTTTTTGTTTGGTAGGTTAGAAAATTGGGGGAAGTCATGGAAAGGAAAATACAGGAGAAGAAAAATCTTGGGTTTTTTTGTCTTCTTTAAAACGAAATTGCTTGTTTTTGTTTTGGTTTTTTTCATTATTTGTTTGGTTGACGAGAAAATAGAGGGAAGGAACACTGAACCTGTGTGTGTTTTGTGTTTTTTTTGGTCTAAAACAATGAAACACTCACCGGAACTAACGTGAATATCGGTAATTAAGAGGTTTTGCTTATTTGAACTTTTTGTCAAGATGTTTAGTCACCGAGGAAATTGGGGCATTTTTGGCTTTTAATTATTTTCTACAAGAATGAAAAACTTGGCTTAAGTAGCTCAAAGATTTGCTTGCTTGTTTGCTTAGAGGAATGATAGAAAAGAACACTGTTGTCTGATTGTCATGAAGATGGTTTTGGGTTCTTTAGTCTTTTTCTCTGTAATTTGTATGTTCGGAACGGAATTTGGAATGGACTGTCATTGCTATAGGGAGAAACAGACAAACCTTTTTCTCAGCCTTTAATCTCAGAAGTTCTTTAATGGTTGTGAAAACCTTAATTAATGATTTCGTGTGGGTTCAAACTTCAAACTAGGGTAAGGATTGGCATATCCTCTGTTTCTAGTCCATAAAAATACCCAAGATAATATAAAGACTAGCATCTGCACCCTTGACGCTAAAATTGCTAATTACCATTTGCAACACAAAATCCTTACCAAATATGTGTTAGTTCTTTGAGGGATTTGAGGGTTTAATTGAGATGGATATGTTTTGTTGTTTTTGAACCTTAAATTTCCACCAGAAGGTGCACACAAGACGTAATTTTAAAGATGTTCCAACCTGTGAGTTTTATAGTTTTAAGCCTCATCAATATTTATAGTGGAACTAGCTCCTATCAGGGAAAAAACAGTTTGCAAACAGCACACCCATGCTGAATTCTGTTATACACCCAGCTCTAAGTTTAGGGTCCTTTTTCTTTTCACTTTGATTTGAATTTTAGATTCACCCGGAAAATTAAAAAGCTCACAGTAGAGTTTTTGCTATTCTACTTCTGATGTACTCCTGTATCTTATTACATATAGCATTACCAGAGACCACCTATCAGGAAAAAATAAAAAAATAGCAGTAACAGAGACCAACCCAACTTGCATACCATGCAACTGAAGAGTCAAAGATTAAATAGATTATGCTATCCAGCCCCTCTTGGTAAATCCAACCAACTTGTTGACTATGAATTTGGAAAATTAAGATCAACCACATGATTAATTGCTCTCAACATGCCAGTGGTTGATGATTGTCTTTCATCCTAATTATTACCAGAGTTGAGCATTTTATTCTGATGGATACTCTTATTCTTTGTGGCAAGGACACTGCTTTTATAGCACTGCCATTTTTGTTAGATTCAGTAGCATTTATGCTCATTAGACGATGTTCTGGGCAACCTGTGTTGGAGTTGATTTGTTTGTTTGAGGTCTCTATATTGGATGTCTTGTACTTTTATTGGACCAAACTCCATGCCTATGTGTGCATAGATTGTTTCTATCATGGGGGTGCATTAGGCCAAAATCTTATCACAGTTCTGCCATCCACCGTTGAGCTATAAGAAATAGTCTCTTGATTCCGTCACCCTAATATACTGAGTGATCAGTTTGAGTTATCTTCCCAGTTTGTATGTCAATCCAAGTGTTTTTTCCCCTACCTCTGTCCTAGGAACTTTCTGTTCACCTTCCAAACCATTAAGCACTGGCATAGCTTTTTTTTTTTTGTCTTACTGAGTTGATACTCCTTTAATTATAAGCCTTTTCTCGTTGCAAATCCTTCCACACAGGCACTGAGATATCATCCAGGTGAAAGTCATTTGAGCAACATGAGGGTCCTCTATAATCTCTGAAAATTATACCTGTTGCATACATGGTGTTTCCACTGTTGAGAACTCTGAAACTAGGCTTAGTCCAGTCATAGGAAGAGGGGTGAAGGAGAAAGGCTTGTATATTTTGTAACTTATCTTTGGAGAAGGATCTCGAAATAGTTGAATAAAGTATAAAGTTTCTAAAAATCTAAAAACAGTGCTAGGTGCTTTCTGATCCCCAAAAGGTTTGAAGGATCGTGAGTTACATAGACATGATTGTTGGATTGCTAATAGTTTGTGGGCCTTACTTTTATTTTTATTATTTTTTTATGGTGTTTCATAGGTTCTTGCCCCTTTTAGTGAATGAAGTGCTGTTGGGCTGGCATGGTAGTTTTGTTGCTAAAAGAAATCATGTAGTGTGGAGGAAGGTCCTAATCCTATTAATTATCTTTTGGTCTGGTGTTTATGGAGGAAGCTTAACTGGAGGATTTGAAAGGATGGAGCAGGGGGATCTGAAGCTGAAAATATTTTACTCAAATCTTTATTTTAGTGGAAGGCCTCTATGAGCATGAGAGGCTTTATTTTCTAGATGTTATTGCTTGGGGTGGGTTTATGGGAGGTTCCAAATTCAAGTCCCAATGCGGACAGAAGAAAAAGGAAAAAAAATAAATAAAAAAAGTTGGGGAGCCATGAGCTTTTTTGTAGTTTTGTGTCTTTTCTCTTGTTTCTGCTGTTGTTGTCTTGGGGATTGGTGTTCCTTTTATATATCCAATATATATTTTTTGTTCAGTTTTAGAAAGCATTTTGTTCAATATTTGCTGTGGTGGGTATCTTCTGTGTATTATAAATTTCCTCCTAATTCTGTGATTGCTCCTATTCAGTGTTCAGGCAGGACCTGTTCTTTGTGGGAAGCCAATACTAAGATCCACTGTTCCTTCTCTCTGCCCTATTCATTTTCAAAAGGCTGAAAGACAGGTCAATAATGCCCTGAAAAAGGCAGGTCTTAATGCTGCTTCATCAAGTAAGCTTGCTCCCAAGTTCCATGTCATAGTTGCAGAATATGCCCGTCAAATCCAAACCAAAAGAAGAGCTGCACAAAGAGCATCTGTAAATAAAGTTGAGATTAAAGAGGAGACAGGATGTTGAGTAAAGATTTTGTGTGTAAAGAATGTTAACCATTGGTGAAGCAGGCAGATGCCATGATCTTGAGCTATGAGGTCTCTGATTGGATGGTGCAAGATGAAGATTTGGATGGGTCATGAGACTTGTGGTTCGAGCATCAGCTCTGTGCTTACTGAAGGTGCCTAATTCCTTCATGTGTTTTTCGCTTATATGTCACTCTTGTCTTGATATATAATGCTATTTGCTTTTCCTCATTGCTTCGAAATTATAACCTTTGCAAGCTCATGTGCACACACTTATCCCTGTTCATAATCTTTCTTACTCCTACGTTCGCTATCTTGAAGTATTTCTTAAGGTGGCTCTATGTACATGATATCCCACAAAACAATGCTTTCCATTTCATCTTGATATAGCAGTTGTACTCTTATATTCTGTCTCCCAAATCATTTTTCAGGCGGTGGAAACTGGGACAAGATGCATGGACTCAGCTTGTGGGCTTATACAACATATTGGGATGAATCATAATGGAATGGTGTGCATGAACAAAGTGGTTCATGCACCCTCCTGTGGGAGGTTGAAATATTTGTTATTTTTAAGCATCCATATTGGAATTCTGAACATGATGATTTAGCATGAGTTTTTACTAAGAAACCCAATTTAACTTTAAAACTTGTTTGGGTACTTGAAACCATGCAATTACATATTTGTTGATACACTGACATCTCTATCAAATTATCTTCCTATGTACATGGGTTGTGCCCCCTTTTGCTTGGCACTCTATAATCATTTTCCTTGCCTATACAAAAAAAAGAAAGAAAGACATCTCCATCAAATTATTTTTGAACAGTTTGACATTGATATGGCATCCAGTAGCTATAAAATATTTAAAATGTGTTGATATTTTTTAATGTAAGATTGACATCAATATTTCCACTGATATTAATTTCAATATCCAAATTTTATTCATTGTTCAAATACGGACACGCACATGCATATGTATGTATGAAATTCATCCTTTCCCCACTGTAGGTTTTTACCTTTGTTGGAACCTTGAACCTTTGTTTATTTCTCTGTTGAGATTAATCTATACAGGAAGGTGGGTTTACATTGGCATTTCATCTAGAGGATTCACTGCTAGATTTGTACTAGTGTGGAAGATTCTAGAGATGGTCATAAAATGGCAAAGTATGGACAAACTGCAACTAACCCCAAGAGGGGCTTCTTTGTGACTGTTGTAGTACATTCTTCTAGAAGCATCCAGGTTAGTGTGGAGTTCTCCAAAGATAAGTTACTGTGGACTTGTCTAGACTATGGAGTATTTACTCTTGAAAGCTTTACTGGATATTTTTCACAGAGATTATTTGAAAGAGTTCCAATAAATATGGGTGATGGCTCCATTTGGCCAGGAGAGCAAGAGATATAAGCTCCTAGCCATTGTTTATAGAATACAGCATATGCACTGCTTCAAACTCAGGAGTGTGTTCATCCTTGCTCTTTATAAGCTGCTTAGTTTTAATGTATGGGGCAACCTAACTTAGCAATGGCAAGAAGACTTGGGTTGGCTAAAAGCCATTTTTATACGTCAAAGTTTTATTTTGTTCCTCTGGAGGTATTTTTGAACAGAAGTCTCTTTATATCTTTAGCAGCTGAGCAAAAAAGTTGTGCTAATTTGGAAATCTTGTTTTAATGAGCTTCTCCAGCTGGTGGAGGTACGATAGCGTGGTATGATTCTAGTCTAACTTGTGATTGTAAAGACTTTTGGGCTGTAGGCCTAAAGCCCTTGTCCTAATATATCATTAACTCAGTTGGATATAAGACCAATGTTTTAAAATGCTAAAGGTGGTCTTGAGGTATTTTGTCTAAATGAGGTGAGGGGTGAGCCTTTAGGCAGAATGAGGGGTCAGCCTCAACTTAAACAAATAAATATTTAAAAAAAAAAAATACTAATATAATTATTAGAAAATTGAATAATGAAAAAGACATAAACTTCATAATAATAAAATTAATTATTTTTCATTGTCAGTTTCTAATTTAGTTCTTTTTTTTCTTAAAATTTAGCTTTTTCTCACGAGTTTATCTAATAGTTTTCAACATTACTAATATTATCATTAATAGGATCCTCTAAGGAATGTAATCATATCCAATTGTTATATTATATTATCCATTGGTGTTACTATCTATCCATCTTTCTTCTTCGTCCATCAAGTGTAGTGGTATCTTTTTTTATCTATCACTAATTAGATTTTATTTGAGATCAACCACTAAGATGGTCACCAATTCCCTTATTCTTCTCAATCTCTCTTTTTCTCTTTTATTTAAAATGTTAATTGGAAGTCAATTGAGTCCTAATTTTGTAAAAGGTTTAACCAATAAAGGACCCAATACAAAACTCAAGAAATTTATATCAAAAGTCCATAAAAGCATGGATAATAGAACCTACTAAAACTTATTGAATATTGATACTTAAGTCTCTTATAAAACATACACTGAAAGCCCATAAAGGGCAAAAACTTTTTGGATATTTAAGGCTTAGGCCTCAACAGCTTTGAGGCTACAACCTCAAAGCTATAAGCCTCGATAAGGTGAGGCTTAAGCCTCAAGGCTAATTTGTAGAGCCTTGCTTTAAGGTGAGCCTTGCATTAATTGGACACTCGGGTTCATGGTTCTCAAATGGAATACTGAGGAGTCGAATGCTTATACAATTTTCTCTCTGTTATTGTCAGTATCTCTATGACACTCTCCTAAGGTTGAGCTTGGATAGGAGGTTCTTGAACTCGGACACTATTTCAAGTATCATATGTCTTTGAAGTATAACATAGTTTATCTTAACATATGTAAGGATTTTGTGGTTATTGTTTCTAATCTTGAGAGGTCTAAATAATTGTCCAAATGATACACTCTAGCAAATGGTATAAGTTCTCAGCCATGGTGGCTTTGCTTGGGCTTTCCATTGCATTGTAGTGGGTTTCAGCTGTATAACTTACATTGCTAGGACTCTTTCCATTCTTCTTTTGGCTAAAAACAGAAAATTCTGTCCCTTATCATAAAAACTTCTCTGTAATAGTATTGTTAGGCTAGGTGGTGTCAGCTTATCTCTTGGGTTTGGCCTGAGTTTGCCTTCAAAACAAGTGGATCATTTGGTGAAATGAAATCTGCCACAGAGCTGGTGGGTAACTGTAACTGATGTTATAGGGTTTAGGGTATGAATCATCAAAACTAAAGAACTCAAAGAGGCATTCGCTCGGGTTGATGATGCTAGGTCCAATTCTTAGTGTTGGATTAGAAGTTGACCCTTTAGATAGAAAGACCTTTTCATTAGAGGGTTAATGCTTTACTAGCTAGGCTAATGTCAAAACACCAATCAAAAATGGGGGCCTCATGCTTGTCACTTTGAAGATGTTACACCGTCTGTGAGAGAGCAATTCATCAAAGTCTGTTATGCATCTAGATAAGTACCTGGTAACCATTGTTTGGCATCGTTGCACTTGGTTCAAATCAGTTCAAGTTTGAATTTAATGGGGCCCTCTTTCAGCCCCAACCCCCATATTTATGGTTTGCTCCTACCCGTAAGCCAAAAGGTCAAAGGTCTGAGTTACCTAGCCCTAGCTGAAGTGCAACCCACCCATTGCCATATGTGTCTCTTCCAACTTATTTTCCTTCATGAAGTTGGTAGAACTCTCCTATCAATCGATCCCTGTAAATTAGTTTCCCTTTTGGAACTTTGACTGACCTGATTGAAATGATATACTCCTATCTTTTTCCTTATGTAGTCCGTAGGAGTAGCTGAGAAACATTTGTCTCAGTGTACTTATCCATTTATTTATTTTAGACCGATTTCCCCTTACATGTCACATTAGTCTTGACTCTTTGGATGTCCCACACCACACCCATCAACTAAAATTGTTGCTCTTTATGAAGCTCCCTGTTCATCTCTCCCGGACCGACAACGGATTATTATGGCTGAATTAGTTTAAGATCTGTCTGCATGACTGCATCCTAATTTAGTCGCACTTTATAAGGGTATTTGCTTGATCTATTTGGGTTCTGTTGTTCCTTGTATGGTAACCGGTACTGCTCTATTCCCCACGCCCACCCATTTCATTTCTTGCCATATTTGTTACCTTGTATCAAATTCACTTTGTTCTTTGCTTGCTCTTGTGCTACAGTACTTGATCAGACCATTGATTTTCCTTCTGCATCAGTTTCTAATTCCCATAAGAGTTTTAAGGTAAGGAGAAATTGTCAACTTCGTGTTTCTCATTGATGGGCTTAGCTTCGTTACTAAAGAATTTGTACAAATTTTGGTTGTAGATTCAATTTGGAGGGCCCCAATGGCCTACTCGTTCAATGCCCTGCCAACCCCATTAAATGGTAATAAGTTTATTGGTTAGGACATGGTTGGACTCGCCTCCCATTCATCAATGTTGTTGCCCGACATTATTCATCCATCCGCTCAACTCAAAAGCTATTCAGGTTCCGTCTGATTCCGAAATCATTCTATTTTTCATTTTCTGAAAATGATTTTGATTAAAAATTTATTTTTTTGGAAAATAAAATGTATATTGCATTTGTTTATTATTTATTATTTATTATGTTTTTATTTTAAAATGGCATCATAAAATATTTTATTTAAAATGAATTAGTTTCTAATATAAAATATATTTATTTATAATAATTTATAGTTTAATAAATAAACAAAATAGTTATTCGTAGTTTAAAAGTCAATATTTGATTTTAAATATATATGAGATTATATTTTATTTGTATTGATATTTTGTTTATAATATTTATATTCTTTTAATGTTTGACTTTATTCCATTCTTTGTTGCTAACATTTTAAAAAATTGTTTTTACCTTTTTGTTTTGAAGAAAATTTTGAAAGATTAAGAGTTTGTTTAGTAACTGTTTTCCAAAAATAGTTTTATTCTCTAAAATAAGAAAAATAGAAAATATAGTATTTTCAAAAAATATGTTTTAATTGTTTTCAGTTGTTTTTTTATGATTGATTTAAAAAATAATTAAACAAATATATAGAATGATTAAAAATAAAGAAATAAATAAATATAAAATTAACTTTAAAATATATTTAAAAATTTTCTACACAGATTTTTGTTATAAAAGAATAGTATTTAAAAATTATTTTCAAAAATTGTTTTAGAACTAATTTAAAAAACAGTTACCAAATTTTTACTTTTTGTCATTTTTCTTATGCTAAATTTCTCATAAAATAATTATAGAAAGGCACTATTCAAACATATTTTTTATTTTCATTTGTTTTATTTCAAAATAAAAACAAAAACTTCAATATTCATTGAAGTCCTACCTTAATATTCTAAACCTTCCACTACAAAAATTGTTTTCTTAGGTTTGAAAAATTAAAGTGAATTAGTTGAGTTGATGAACCATCCATGTCCTTTTCACCAAGCACCACAATCCTTAAATGGTGGGATCACAATCTACCCCAACCTAAATGTAAATCAATGGCATCATTTACGAGTAGCTCACATTTTAAACACTCTCAATTCAAATATGTCGACATCTAATAGTTGAAAACATTCATCTACGAGTATCGTAAAAGATTGCTTAATTATTTTTTTTAAGCTTTTGATAATTTTTGTTGCGAAAAAAACAATGTTTTATGTGTCATTATTTTTATTGAATATCACTATTTTTATCACTTATTTATATGATAAAGGAGGATGAAATATTCAAATATGATAAACAATAATAAATATAAAAAATTCAATGACACGCGTATAATATATATATAATGTAATGTATTATTTCTACTTCAAGTCTTGTTTGGATATATTTTTTTATTATATATATATATATATATATATATAAATTTATATTTGTAAATTTATATGTGATATAAAAAAGTTATTATTTTTTAGTATTTGATATAATACATTTATATATTTATTAAATTATGACAATAAATGAAAATAAAGTGGAGAGGAAGATGTAGGTTGGCAACCCTTTCTGAAGTGAATGCAGTGCAGCAAAAGAGAAGGGACCATTAACTTGAATGCGAGAAGGGTGATTGATCTATCAATCTACACGTGTCCTTCTTGAAAGGGACCAGATTCTATGGGGTAGGTTAAGGATTAATGTGGGTGCCTGTAGCATGAAAGTGAAAGGAATTTTGGGTCACCAAGGCGCCTCCCATAAAAATATATCTTTTAGGTCCTTTTAAAACCAATATTTAGCATCCTCTATCCGGTCACGTGAGTCTCCTATCATCCTCCCACAAAAATAAAATTTTAATTAATAATTAAAATTTCAGTTCAAAAATAAAACTATAATTACTAATTGGGATTTCGACTAAAAAATGAAGCTTCAATCGGTAATTGAAACTTTATTTTTTAGCTAAAATTTTAATTGATAAATAAAATTTTGGGTTAGAAAAACAAAATCATAATGGTTTTTTTTTTTTTATTTCCAAATTTATTAAACCCACCAATGTGTAAGCTAGTTCAAAAGGGAGTTGCTTATGGGCCACGTCTTTCTTCACGCTTGGGTATGAAGCATCCACGTTTGGGTATGAAGCATCCCGTGAAGGATATGATATACATTGTGTGACCCAAAAATTACTAATTTAAGCTTTTAAAAAAATTGGTGTATCGATGATTCTAATTGTTGAATCAAACAATAATAATAATAGTTTTTAGTAAAAAAAAAAATTATATTCTTTGTTATGAAATAACAATGGACGAAGTAAGGGTGATATCTGCTTTTTAATGGAAAGAGATTACAATATGAAATATAAATAAATTTTATTAAAAGATAAAATTCAATAATCTTTAAATAAAAACTTTATAATATCTTTAATAATATTTGATGTCCAAGTTGTAAATTCTATTTTACAAATATTTTCCTCAATTAAGCAATTTTTTTTCTATAAATATGATGATATTTAGAAATATTTAATCTCCAAGTTAACTTTCAAATATCCTACATTAAACATGATAATGTTGCTATAGGCCCCAATGACCTTATTCCCACAATTAAGGCCACCAAATTGGATTTGGCCCTATAAATAATGTACTTGAAAAGTTGCTTTCAGTCTATTTCTCCTTAAATTTTCTTATTTTTTTGGGTAATAGAAACCAATAGAGAAAACTTGTATTCAACTTTGAGTCACTCTTACTTTCAACAAAATCTTCAAATTATAATATTTTTAGGAAACTTTAACCTTCAAATATTAAAAAACGTATTTATCCCAAATCCTTTTCATAGCTAAATAATATGTTATTGTATTTTTATTTATTTATAAATGTGATGATAATTATAAACATTTAATTTAACTTAAATTCTAAACATTCTTAATTAATATTCTAATAGAATTATGAATGCCCATCTTTTAATATAACAATTTATCACTATTATAAAGTCACTTTTTTTTTCCATTGATTAACATGTCATCTTAAAACCATGTATTCATAGCAATTAATGATATATACATTGCGTAAATATCTTTTATTGTTCTATTTTAAAACTGCAACATTTTAACTTAATTTGAAACAATAATTATTGAAGACTTTAGCTTGTTAGAAGTTATTAATATATTTAGTTATTACATTAGAATTATTTTCAAGAGAATTCATAATGAGAAATCTTAAATTTTCTTTTCTTTTCTTTTCTTTTCTTTTTTTCCCCTTTGAATCATTTTTAGATTTCAATATGGTATTAGAGCAAAATTGATATTTAAAGAAACTTTTAATTTGTGATATCATGGAATAGAGTTTAATCTCATACATTGCTTTCATATGATCTGTTTGATCATGAAATTCTTTTTTCGTCATATTTGATTGTGGGATATCGTAATAGGTGATCACATCGTTTTTTTCCTATTTGATCCTGGTATTTGGTTTTCTTCTATTCGTATCTGCTTTCTCTTGTTTGGTTGTTATTTGTTGTTTATTCATCATGGTTGAGATGGTTCCCTTCAATCTATTAGTGTGAAATTGGATTGAAAAAAACAAAATTGTTAGTGTTGGTTTTATGTGATAAACTTTTTTTCTAGAGAGGGCAAAAAGATATGAGGTTATATTATTGACATTCTATGCAAACCTATGAATGAAAAAGATGAAGAATATGTAAAATAATTAGATGTTTGTAAAGTAAGCAATTAAAAAATTATCACTTGGATCAACTCTGTTGATAATTTGAAGTTGTTGTAATTATATTTCAAGTGGAATGGTCCTCCAAGTAATATTTAGACAAGTAATATTAATATAAATTGGATCTAGATATAAATAAATAAAGAAACAAAGGTAAGTTGTTTATCAATTTATTTATGTTTATCTTTATTGTAATAACAATAAAGGATACAAGTCCTCATTCATGGGCATAAAATTTCTAAATTTGAGGATACCTTTTTCTCTAGAAACAAGCCTTGATTGGTGAAACTTTGGTTTGATTGATTGACTAGTCCTTGAGTATTAAATGTGTTATAGGTGAATGTTGATCCTTTTTGAGCTTTGATTGACCCTTGATCGAGAAAGGTGAAGCTTTGATAGGGAATGCAAACTTTATAGAAGAGAAAGAGTTTTCTAGAACCAAGATAGAAACTTGACCAGGAAAGGATAATTGTTTGAACTAGTTCCCAACTGGTTGAGCCAATTTAGGTGCACCCTAGACTAGTTGCACCTAAAAAGCGCAAAAAACTTTCTTCTTTTACATTTTTTTTTATTTGCCTCAAAACCTTTCTAACACTTTAGCAATACTTGTAAGGGCCTATGTAGCTTAAATTAAAATAGTTTTTCCTAAGGTTTTTGTAAATTTACTTAATTTTAGATAAAACATAAACGTTGAAGCTCAATTTTGGGAAAACCAAGTATGAAAGGATGCATGAAACTCATTTAGAACCTAAGTGCATCCAAAGGATTCATCTTACAAATGTTATTTTAGTTTTGATGGGTCTTCATGCATCCAAATCTTCACATTCTTTAAATTTTCTTAAGCAAACTTATCATCTTTTGATTTTCTTGTTATACACCTGAAACTTAACTTGATTAAAATAATTAGTACACTTAATCATGTTTTATTATTATAAAAACTTGATTAAGAGAATCCTTGAGTTAACACAAACATAGGTCAATCAATATAATTCCACTTTCAGGTTAGGGAGTTGATTTTCGAAAGGTCCAAGCTTTTGGGATACTAGCTTCCTTCCCATGCATGTCTAATTGCCTCATAGATGCCTATAAAAGTTCATAGAAATTGAAGAAATAATTAAGGATAAAAAATCTATTTGAAAACTATTTTTAAAAATAATTTGCTATTTTTAGAACAAAAAATAGTTTTTTTTTTTATTTGAAAACAATTTCGTTTTTGTCAAAACAAATGAGTTGTTTTTGAAACACATTGAAGATCTTCTTTTTAAGAACTTTTGCTTTGTATCTAACGTTATGGTATCTTCATGAAAATAAATTGAGAAAACCTTTTTCAATATTTGAGTTTTCAAGCCAAATTTTATTCTTGAAAACAATTGTAAATTATTTTTTAGAATTATTCCCAAAATCTGTATTTTAAGAATTGTTTTAAAAATCTTATCAAATAGGAGCTAAGTAGGATGAGTTTGTTTGCTTACTTGTGTGTTTTCTAATTAATCATACCATTTTATATATTATTTTTTATTTCACATGAAGCAATTTCAACCAACCTTTCTCTCTTGTTGTTTTGTTGGAATTGTCACCAACCTTTCTCTCTTGATGTGGGACCCCAAAATATGCTGGAAATGATGAGGCATAAATCATGGAGTCATACATGAAAGGAAACTTGGACTCATAAATAGCAAAATTAACTTCTGTATAGGCAATTCACCACCACAAAGTCCTCTTCACCAACAATTGAAGACAGCCCCACTTTCCCTCTTTAACCTACTCAACTGCTTCTTCAATAGGGCTGTGCCCAGAGAAATAGGCTAACTCAAAAAAAATCGTGATGCCCATTCTCTACAATGACACCTCTACCGCAACAAGGGCCACTTAATTGTAGGGTTAATATAAATGTTCTGCTAACAGTAAGATATACTTTTCTTCCATGTCTATAAAAACAGGCACAATTAATTGACAATTATGTGCAATTCAGTTTTTATTGCTTTATATATATATATATATCTTAGTCGTGTTTGTATTTTTTACGAGATCTTATTACTTTATACTTCATTTTTATTCTATCAATTGCATTAATTTGTTTATACTTTTATATCCGTACATTTTTAACTATCCAGATTTAAAGTTTGAAATGTACCAAATTGAAAAATTAGTATAAAATTAGTACTTTTCTTAATATAAAGTTATTTGATGTATGTATATGGTTGGCCTATTATTTGATAACATTGATCATAATACGGTATTTTGTACTCGCTTAAAGGGTTTTTTTTTAGTATTAGACACTTTATAAATACATTTTATTATATGTTAAAAAATTTTTAAATAATGTTTTTCTAGATTGAGAAAAACATTTTCTTTTTAAAGTAAAAAGATGAATTAGTGAAAAAGATAGAAATTTAGTTATTTGCTCCTTTTTAGATTATATGTTTTTATTACAAGTTACAATTGAATCAAATGGGTCTTGACTTTATGATGGCACGCAACTGAATCATCACAGGTGTCACAACTATGGTGAAGGTAGCATTGAGAGTCCATGGAGCAACTTGTGGCTCAGGCATTCATAGCCACTTCATGCTACTATAAATCTTAAAGCCTACTGTAACACAAAGCTCAGGAAACAAGCATGGGAACCATATACCAAGACCCCCCACCTCTCATCCAAGACCTCAAGGTCGCAGTCCATAGCTCCTCTCTTGTTCTTCCATCATCAGAAACTGAGAGAAAGTCCATGTTCTTATCAAACATAGACAAAGTCCTCAACTTCAATGTCCAAACAGTTCATTTCTTCCAGGCTCACCCAGACTTTCCTCCCCCAACTGTGGTTGAAAAGCTTGAAACAGCCCTCCAGAAAATCCTTGTGCCATATGATTTCTTGGCTGGAAGGTTGAAGATGAATCCCAAGTTGGGTCGCTTAGAGGTGGACTGCAATGCAGCTGGAGCTGGCTTTGTGGTGGCTTCAAGTGAGTTCACATTGGATGAGATTGGAGACTTAGTTTACCCTAATCCTGCATTCCAACAGCTTGTAGTCATGAGTATGGATAACTTGGCACCTGATGATCAGCCACTTTGCATTCTTCAGGTATACAATTAGTCTCTTTTGTTATACTATGTCTTGGTCCAAAATATTTTCCCAAAAGCTTAAACTTTTAGGCCAACTGGATGCAAATAATGCATATAATCTCCATTAAAATTGGCTCAGTAGTTGATGTGCTTCTAATAGTCAAAGTTTTCTGATATCATGTTAAACTACTTTGACGCCTATCCATTAATATTAGGGGAATAGCTAAATCTTGACATCACTTGAGCTCAATAAATGAAAAATAAACAAGGAGTAAGATTCTGACTCATGACATCTAGAAACCATAGTTATGATAATATGTTTATGTACGTGAAGTTAATGTTTAGTACAAATAACATTAGGAGGAAGAGAATTTCTACTGCTATTTAGCTTTCTGAAAGACAGATGCTCAGAGCCAGTTTTCTGTGTTTCCTTGTTCCTTAAGGTGGCATCATGGGCAAAAAGGCAGTGCTTCATACAACACAACAACAAACAACTGGAAAAAAATTTCTGTGTATATATATATATAGATATTGATTTGGTGGGTAGATGTTTTCATCCCAACCGTCATGAGAAATGGCATTTCTCAGTCGACAAAGACTGCACTATAACTTTCCAACAGTCCATTACAACAGACACACCTATGGCATTTATAACAAGCTCTTGGTGACCACAAGAGTAGATCTACCATAATTACTGTATCTCATGTTTTATGCTGATCACCACCAACTACTTTCATGACAGCTAGCACACACTGATACTATGCTTATAACTTTTACCCTTTTTTCTGATCTGGAGATCATCTTAATGTTCATGTTGGATTTTCAGTATTTCTTTTGAGAGATGATTATAAATTAATTAAGTTGGTAGCTTGAACACATGTTAGGGAAGTAGTCAAAGAAGAAGGTTTCCTTTTTCTTATTCTTTTAGAGGTCAAATGGGAGCCTTAAAAAAAAAGTATAAATTTTACTGTTCATAGCTTCATAAATGTGGGGTTTTTTTCCCCTTCTTGACTGCTTTAACTTTATAGCCCTGCCTTTCAACAATCCTTAATGGATGAGATGTGAGGGTAGTTGGGTTTGGTCCAAAAATTTCAAACTTGATCAGTTCTCTGTTGATTTTGGGCTTTGAATCATTCAATTAAATTGCTTATATGTCCTGCCCACCTAAGTTCAGCAGCAGCATTTCCTTTCAACATAAATAATGGAAGATTAATGGGCATGCACTTCTTTTTAGGTGAAAACCCAGGATTTTCTTGCCTTCGAAAAAACCACAAAAGATAAAAAAAGGGGGTATCCAAAATATTAGATTTGAAAAAGCTGATCATTGAATGTGACTGCAAGAAGTGGGGCTGGCTCCTTAATTTTGAATGCCCTTCTCTACGGTGAATTGTTGTATGTGAATTTTGATATGGTTATAACTCCCATATATTTACTGGACTCAACCAATACTTGGGGATGACAGCTCTCAGTATTAATTGTTTTTGTATGATATTCACAGGTGACTTCATTCAAGTGTGGTGGTTTTGCCATGGGAGTCACCAACAATCATGCAACTTTTGATGGGTTAAGCTTCAAAATGTTTTTAGAAAATCTGGCCTCCTTGGCTGCTGACAAGCCACTGGTTATCACCCCCTGCAATGACAGGCAACTCCTGGCCGCCCGATCCCCGCCGCGTGTCACGTTCCCACACCCTGAGCTTCTCAAGCTCAAGATCCCTATTGGGGAGGAGTCTATTACTCCTGTCTTTGATGCTATACCAGAGGAACTTGACTTCAAAATTTTCCGGCTAATGCCCGGCGATATCTCTAACCTAAAGGCCAAGGCCAAGACTGGTGATGCCAAAACTAGGGTTACAGGATTTAATGTTGTGGCCGCTCATATATGGCGGTGCAAGGCCTTATCATGTGACACCGGGAATGATCTTGATAGGTTGTCCACCATTCTTTATGCAGTTGACATAAGGCCTAGGCTGGTTCCACCACTGCCACCATCATATACAGGCAATGGAGTGCTCACTGCTTATGCAACGGCATCGTGTCGGGATCTACAAGAAGAGCCCTTCTCAAGGCTGGTGGGGATGGTAGCAGAGGGGGCTAATAGGATGACTGATGAGTATGCAAGGTCTGCCATAGACTGGGGAGAGCTATACAAGGGTTTTCCCCATGGGGAGTTTCTGATTTCTTCATGGTGGAGATTAGGGTTTGCTGAAGTTGAGTATCCATGGGGCAAGGCAAAGTACAGTTGCCCAGTGGTGTACCATAGGAAGGACATCATCTTGTTCTTCCCGGACATCGATGCAGTTAACAACAATGGAGTGAATGTACTGGTAGCTCTACCAAGCAAGGAAATGGAGAAATTCCAAACCCTATTCCGCAAGTTCCTAGCATGAAAACCCTCCACTTGATCATATGTATTGGTGTTTGGTACTTTGGCATGTAGTAGTATGCTTACCTATATATGTCAAGTATTTGGACTACCTAGGGTTTGGTAAATGTTAGTGAAGTTGGTCTAGAAAAGAGACGGTTGATCCACCGGGGACGATGCTAGCTGCTTTAGATTGTCTGTATTCTGCTGCGGTGGCCGATCGATCATATGAAGCTTATATAAATGAATGAGACGTGTTCATTCCTCATCACTACCAGCATACAAAGGATTATCAGTATAACTAATATCAATGGAGATGTGTTCTATACATCCATATACGTGCAAAGAGTAAGAGACAAACTTTAAGTTTGTAGTATTTTAGATAGAAATGCTTCTACCGAGAATCATTTAGAGCCTCTTTGAGAGTGATTTTAAGTGGGCTAGAACTGCTTTCTTACGGGGCACTAATCATGTATGTTGTCGATCAAAATCTTTAAACCCCAACATGGTAAATATATCGATCTTTTGTTCAAAGCTAAATTCAAATTTCCCCTCTTTAGCCATCGTTTGATAACCCTAAAAATCACTCATGTTGTCTACCAAGTATTTTTATTAATTAAGGCATGATAAATAATGATAATAATAAAATTTTTGTAAGTTATTAAAAGTGCATTTTGGAGTGATTTTATAAAGTATTTCTAATATTTTCAACACTTGTATGATAAAATTTTTCAAGTATTAGAAATATTAAAAACGCTTCCTAAAATCGTCATCAAACAGACTCTAAGAGTAATACTTATGCAAATTTTGTCATTAGTCACAAAAATATCACTAGGAAATTAAAAAAAAATTCAATTTTTATGCATGAAAATACACATTAATTTGAAATATAACCAAGGGAAGCCATGGAAAAATATGTCTTCTTTTTAAAAATAAATTTGAAAATAAAGTGAAGAATATTGTTACCAAGAGAGAATCAATATCGTCTAACCTTTAATTCTAAAATTATGTGGTTGACTTTTTAGGGTTTTTTAAAAAAACATTAAAAAATAAAAAAATAATAATAAAAAGACCTTCACTTAGGCTGGTCTTTTGTGAGATTTGGCCTTTGGCATGACATATGTTTTGGCATATCATATGGGCCTTAGTGCGGTTTGAATTTTTTCTGTTTTGGGCTTTGAGTTGATTTAGCTTTAGTGTGACTTTTGTTTTTGACTTAATTTAGGTCTTAATAGGCTTAAGCCTGGACTTGATTTGAACCTTAACTTAGGTGAGGCCTGGGTAGGAATTAAGTTTGGCAAAGCTTGAGTCTTTGCTTGACTTAAAACAACTTTAACTGAGGGTGTCAATACTTAATTTTTATTTGACTTGAGTTGGGTCATGGGTTGAGTTTAGGCCTTAATTTGGGCTTCGACATTTACTTGAGTTGGGCCTAGACCTTGGCTTAACTTGTGCCTCAACTTAGACCTTAATTGGACTTGAATAATGTTGATAGAGAGCATGAATGCTTGGTCGCAGATTGAAGATCTTTCAAACTTGTTTTTTGAATCTTGGAAATTTTGAAAAAGTTTTTGAATCATTAAAGGCTTAATGGGCTTCTTCAATCCTTGAGGCGAGCCCTCTTCAACTCTTCAAAAGTGTTGAAGTTTACAAATGTGCTTTCAAAATTAAGAAGGCCTCATACTTATAAAGTTTAAGAAATCATCTTCTATTTTATCCTTTTACCTTTTAGGGACAATTATTATTATTATGATAATTATCTAAAATTAATTAATTGGTAATTATAATTTTATAATCACCAAAATTATTTTATTTTATTTTATTTCATGTAAATATAAAATATTTCTTTGTGTGGAATTACATTTTTTTATTTGATCTAAATATTAATATTACTCCATCTAGGGCCAATACATCCGCTCTTATCTTATTAAAGCTATAAATTATGTATGGTAAAAAATAAGTGGATAAATTTTATCTATCTACAAATGTTCCCCTTAAAAAATTTGTTCATGTTCACAATTCTAGCGTGTTAAGAAATAAACAAAATTTGAATTTCTACTACTAGAAAAAAAGGAAATAATGATGTTTTTTTTAAGGTAAATGTTGATTGTTCTCGAAAGCATCATCTTTTAGTTTGTCATAATATGTTTTAATTAACAATGATACTTTCGGGAAGTGTCATTTTTTATTAATACTTTCAATTGTGCTTCTAGAAGTGTCATCATATTTGAACTTTTTCTTTTTATAGAAATTATTATTACAAAGTTATCAATCTTGATATTTATAGGAGCACCATCTTTGATTTACATTAGAAATGAAGTTTATGGAAGTATATCTTTGAACATTGTATATTAAAAATAATATTTCAACCTTGTTATTAAAATAATGGATTTTCTATATAATTAAATAAAAGAAAAATCAATTATAAGTCAAAAAATTAAATTGAATATTATTAGTTTAAAATCTACAAATATTGATATAAGAAACTTCATTCAAACAATCAATGTGCCCACTTACATAAGATAATTATATATAAATTTGTTAATTATATCATAATATTTCAACAAGAATTGCTAATTAATTTCTTCAACACATGGATGAACCAATGTTCTTACAAAAACCTATTTCAACCTTTCTAATGAGTTCTTTGATGTAATCTTCATGGTTTTAGACATTGCCTTCTTTAATGTTACACTTTATGTTCTTTTGATAAACTAATTTCCTTTACAACTTGTAAGCAAATATAGGAAGAATAAAAAGTCTCTTTATTATACATGCAACAACTAAAAAGTATAATCGAAACTGTAACATTCATTAAAAACTCGGTGAAAATCAAAGAGATGCATGCTCCAACTACCTTACACAATTTTCACAATTAAGCTCACCATCAAAATGCATTTGTAGAGAAATTACTAAACAAAATCAATCCATATTTTGTTCAATGCCAAAAATTCAATAGTCCTAGTGTAGATAGACAAATTTTATCCATTAATTTATTGCCACATGTCAATAATTGGACATGTCACATAAAATAAAATAATTTGATAAAAAAATCAAATAAATATTATAATTATCATAATTTTTTCTCTAGAAAATTTAATTGTGATAATAATTATAGATAATTAAAACAAATTATTATTATTATTATAAATAATATAATTATCTTTATAAAATTAAGAGATAATATCAAAATAAAATTCTCAGCCCTATAAATAGATGGTTCCTCCCATTTCAAAAAACACTTTGGAAGAGTAAAAACAAAATGAAAAGCTCTTGAAAACATTCTTGGAAGACTCAAGATTTCTTGAAGACTTCAAGAAGATTTGAAAATTTCTTGAAGAATCACGAAGAATTGAATTTTTATTTTTTTTAAGAAAAGAAGATTTGAAGATTTCTTTTTTATTTAAAGATTTTATAATCTATTGTTTCTTATATAAACCCCTTTTGATCCAAAATTAAGCATTAAATTGCTAAAAGAGTGCTTATATCTTTGTATGGAGAATCATAAGGTATATTGGATATTTTCCCGTCAAATTTAAATTTACAATCTTTTGTCTATAAATTTATTTATTGGAGAAAATTTGTGTATATAACTTTCTAGCATGCCTAGTTGGACGATTTTGCCTTTCATATATTTCTTACAAGAAATCTATACTACATCATATAGAGTCTCAAAAAAACAAATCTAGTCATCCAAAAATCAAATCTATTCATTCCAATCTAGTCAAAATGGTTGGACTTGAAGCAAGTTTTGGTCTCATGACTTGGAGTAGAGTGCAAGTTGAAGCAACTTCTCCCGAAAATCCAAAAATATCCTTTGAACTCCTCAAAGTAAAAAAAAAAAAAAAAAAAAAAAAAAAAAACAAAAACAAAATGGTTGAACAAGTAGAATCATACACCAACATCTCTCCATGAGACCTTAAAAGTAACACAACGAACAATGGTTAATCATGTTACTTCTTCCAATACCATCATTCCAGTCATGATGACAAACTCAATTTCACTAGAAGAGCAAACAACTCAAATGGTCAAACAAATTGAAGTCCTTACAAAAACCATAAACAAAAATAATGCCCAAATTGCTCTTCTCACGAGCAATGTCAAAAGTATGGAAGAATCAAACCAATTAGTTGTTGATCCATCTACAATATTTCCATTAAAAAAGAAAATCCTTCTCATGGTACTAAGAGTTCTAAAGCACAAGAACCACCCTTGTGAATCTTCAAGTTTCTCTAGAGGAATCAATTCCTATTAATCAATTAAAAGAATTCATCTTTGAACCTCTTAAGAGCAATGAAGATGCTAGGAAGTATGGATTTCTCCATTCCTTATTCCTAAATCTCGTAGGGTGTATGCATTTATTCTTAGGCATCTCTAAATCTATTGTAACATAATAAAATGACAATAAAAACCATTATTAACTATAGATATAGAGATATAGTACTTGTACTTAAATTTGGATGTTCCAAGATTAATTTCTTGTGATGAAGAACATGTCTGAATAGTTTAAAAGATTCGTTTACCCATGGTCGTCCATCCAATGACTCAAACCATGATCTTGACACTTCAAAGTGTGGGCTTTGGAAGAATGGAAACCTAAACTCTTCCTTTTTGAAGGTGGAAGACAACTATCTAAACGCCATTAGGAAACCCCTCAAAGAATATTTATAGGGTTGTCCATTGGCCTTAAGTGACTTAAGCTCATCAAGACTTGAGTTACTTAATCTAGCTCAAAATGGGTCATAATTAATTAATTAACCACAAATGGTCATCTAATTAATCAATTAGCCCAATCCAAAGACCTTGTTCATTATTTTTTGTGCAACCTTACATAATTACTAAAACACCCTTATGCATAAGAATGAACCTAGAGTCAATTTAACTCTCATAAACTGTGTCATCATGATATATGAGCTTAGAGAGAGGACCACTAGGACACATAGGAGTTGGCTCCCTTAAAATCCAATTATGAAGTTAATTCAACATTTTACTATAGAGAATCAACTACACTTAGGAATGGCAACGGGGCGGGTTTGGGAGGGGTCGCTCCCATTCCAACCCCGTTTATTCAAAACAATTCTCATTCCCATCTCATTTAAAAAATTAAATGGGGACGAGCGGGGCGGGTATGATAAATTCTCATACCCGTCTTGCCCCGTCCCGTTTAACTTTTTTTTTGAATTTTTTTTTAAATTACTTTTAAAATTTTTAATTACATTAAAATAAATATATTTTATAAATAATTAAATTATTATATTTTTATAACTCATTTTATTAAAAATCTTTTATTATTATCCATATATTAAAAATAGTAAAATAAAATTTTAAATTAAATTAATTTTTAATTTTAAATTAAATTAAAATTTAAAATTAATTTTACATATAATCAAGGTGGGACGGGGCGAGATGGGGCAATACCCGAACCTACCCCAAGTTTTTTAAAAAATCCCAAACCCGTTTATTAAAACTGAACCCCGTTTCATTAGGGGTAGGGTGGGGCGGGTACCCAAAAAAACCCGCCCCATTGCCATCCCTAACTACACTTCAATACCCTATGTAAATAATAATCGAGATAAAGTTTGAGTTTGTGACCTACTACTCACTACATGTAGATTCCTCATGAATTGATGTTTGTAATATAACAAAGTAGTACTATCACCTATCAAGATTACCTCTTAAATCCTTGAGTTACATATCTCACTTATTGTATGATCAATTGATATCCTATAGCTTCGAGGAGGATAAGCCAAATTCTACTAAAGGAATTACGACGACCACAAATTTCATGATCACATGTCATTTGGATAATTCAATAGGACACACTAGCTCAATCTCATGAGATATCATGGTACTTCTATTGAGAATGCTTGTTTCCATCAGCTTCCATCAATAGTGAATCTTAATGGATACATGACCACTTTAGGATCTCACCCATAGGTTAAAGTCTCCTATTGATTTTGACACATACTCAATATTCTCTCAAGATTGAGAGTCCATGCAGTATAGTAGCTTGGTGAATCATGACAATTGATAACTGTAGACCCTCAATTTTGTCCCTTTAGCACATATCTTTAAATTTGTTTTTAGTGCTCCACAGTAGTTCCTTGGTGGCCCATTGCTACTCATACTACTTACCTTTTCTGTCACCTTGGATACTTTGGTTGAGGAATTACTTGATCCCTTATTGTGACCCTTGGCAGCCCTATTCTAGACTTTGGTTTTTTTTCATTCCTTTTTAGGATAGTCCTTAGGCATGTTTAGGTCACTTAGGTCACTTAGACACCCTTTCAGAATAAGTCCACTTAGACACTTCATTGGGCTTAACTTTTTAAGTAATCTCTTCATCATTATTGCATGCATTCGATAATCATATTTATTTTCAATTTTACTATTTATTTGTTTATTATTATCATTATCATTATTATTATTATTATCACTATTTCTTTTATTCACTTATCTAATAGGAAATTGCTTGAATTGTTTAGACTTCAAAATGTGCATACAACCCCCTTATTGAATGATGGAATTGTACAACATTCTCTTTCATTTTCTTTTAATCGTATTTCGTTTTATTACCGATTTCATGACTTTCATTAGTTTCTTCTCTTTTCCTTTCATTTTTTAATTTTATCTTATTTTGTTTAGCATAAGGAGCACCATCTTAGGGAATACAGAGGAAAGGGGAGGAATCGATTCCATGAGTAGAGAAAGAGAAAATGGAAAGCAAATTTCTCAAGTTTCTGGGGTCTATGTGGAACCCCTTGTCATGGGTCATAGAAGCTGCAGCTCTAATGGCAATTGTCCTCGTAAATGGAGATGGGCAGCCCCTGGATTGGCAGGACTTTGTTGGTATCGTCTGCCTGCTGGTGATCAACTTAACTATCAGTTTCATTGAAGAAAACAATGCTGGCAATGCAGCTGCTGCCCTCATGGCTGGTCTTGCTCCCAAAACCAAGGTGCTTGGATGGGCGATGGAGTGAGCAGGATGCTGCAATTCTGGTCCCTGGAGACATTATTAGCATCAAGTTGGGTGACATCATCCCTGCTGATGCTCATCTTCTTGAAGATGATCCTCTGAAGGTTGATCAGTCTGCACTCACAGGGGAGTCCCTTCCAGTGACAAAGCATCCTTTTGATGAAGTTTTCTCGGGTTCTACTTGCAAGCAAGGTAAGATTGAAGTTGTGGTCATTGCTACCGGTGTCCATAACTTCTTTGGAAAGGCTACACATCTTGTGGACAGCACCAACCAAGTTGGGCACTTCCAGAAAGTGCTTACTGCTATTGGTAACTTCTGTATACGCTCCATTGCGGTTGGAATGCTGGTTGAAATTATTGTCATGTGCCCAATTCAGCACAGGAAGTACAGGGATGGAATTGACAATCTGTTGGTTCTATTGATTGGAGGCATTCCTATTGCCATGCCCACTGTTTTGTCAGTGACAATGGCTATTGGATCACACAGACTGTCTCGGCAGGGTGCCTTCACCAAGAGGATGACTACTATTGAAGAGATGGCTGGTATGGATGTTCTCTGCAGTGACAAGACCGGGACCCTTACTCTTAACAAGTTGAGCGTGGACAGAAACTTGGTTGAGGTTTTTACAAAGGGTGTTGATAAGGAACATGTGCTCCTGCTTGCTGCAAGAGCTTCCAGGACTGAAAATCAAGATGCCATTGATGCTGCCATTGTTGGGATGCTTGCTGACCCGAAAGAGGCCCGAGCTGGTATCAGAGAAGTGCACTTTCTTCATTTCAATCTAGTGGACAAGAGGACTGCTTTGACCTACATTGATGCTGATGGCAAGTGGCATCGAGCAAGCAAAGGTGCTCCTAAACAGATCTTAGATCTCTGCAAATGCAAGGAAGACGTCAAGAAAAAGGCCCATTCGATCATTCACAAGTTTGCTGCACACGGGCTTCGCTCCTTGCCTGTTGGAAGATAGGAAGTTCCAGAACACAAGTATGAAATTGTGAAGAAGTTGCAAGAGAGGAAGCACATCTGTGGAATGACTGGAGATGGTGTCAATGATGCCCCTGCTCTGAAGAAGGCGGATATTGGAATTGCTGTTGCTGATGCTACTGATGCTGCAGGAGACGCGTTGTTCATTCCTGAAGGTCGGTTCCATCAAGTAGATAACAATGATTTGACTATTGCTGTTAACTTCTGGTGACGGCCAAACATAACGTCCAGCAACATATGGGCATATATTATTTGAGGAGAATATTAAGGAGGAGTGGGACACTTACCAAACTGGACACGGGGGCGGTAGAATCTCCAAGTGAGTCACCATGCACGCACTTTCTATATATCCACGAGCATTAAAAAAAAAAGGAAACAAAATATTCCCAACAAGGGTGGGCTATCGTATAAAATATGGGAAGGAATGGGCAGAAGGAGGGGGGATCCACACGGAGAGATATATTTTTTTGGCTGGAAAGAGAGGGAGGAGGATTTTTTTTTTAGAGAACACGCAAGAGAGAATTTTGGGAGCAAGGGGTCGTGATATTCTTTTTGAAATAGGGAGGAGCAGAGAGATCCATAACACATCAAAGGCAGATTTTTTTGAGAATACAGGTGAGTTTTTTTTTTGAAATAGTTTTGATTATTTTTGTTCGTAATTCATAAGTCCATGCTAATTTTGTTTTAATCCATATGATAGTTAAAATGTGTTTGTGAGTTTAATTTAATTAGTTTTGTCTTGATTTACTCCTTAGTTTAGTTTTGCTATTGATTTTGATTTCTTAGTTTAATTAATTAATCTTTTTAGATACAGTTTAGGTTTCGATTTGGTTTATTAATTTATTCTACTCATAATCTTAATTCAATTGGTTGATTAAACCTTTAGAAAGATTGCATATTGTTTTTCCGATTTCGATTATTTTGATTTGATCCCTATTTAATTTTGATTGATTGCTTTGGATTGAAAACGTTTGAATTTTATTCATTCAGTTATTCATGTACTTGCTACTCTTTAATTACTTGTTATTCATTCATTTATTTGTTGATAAAATTGATTTCATGTTAGAAAGTTCATTTTTTTTTAGTTTACTTTAATTTAGTTTGATTCATCTATTTAGTTCAAGTACATTTATAATTTTAATTCATTGAAAAAATTGATTCTATGTTCGAAAGTTTGCATTTTTAGGTTGCTTTAATTTAATTTGATTCATTATATTTAGTTTAGATATTTGTTATAGTTTAGTTCATTAATAAAATTGATTTCATGTTAGCAAGTTCATTTTTTTTAGTTTACTTTTGATTTAGTTTAATTCATCTATTTAGTTCAAATACATTTATAGTTTTAGTTCATTGATAAAATTGATTTTATGTTTGAAAGTTTGTGTTTTTAGGTTATTTTAATTTAATTTGATTCATTGTAGTTAGTTTAGATATTTTTTATAGTTTAGTTCATTAATAAAATTGATCCCATGTTTGAAAGTTTCAGTTTTTTTTTTTAGTTTGCTTTGATTTAATAATTTATATTCATCACTTTAGGTGTTTTTTATAGTTTTAGTTTATTAATAAAATTGATTTCATGTTTGGAAGTTCATATTTTTAGTATTCTTTGATTTAATTTGGTTCCTTTTAATTAGTTTATGTGTTTTTATAGTTTTATTTATTTATTGATAAAATTGATTTTTTATTTAAAAGTTCATGTTTTTAGTGTACTTTGATTTAATTTAATTCATCTATTTAGTTTAGACACTTTTATAATTTTTGGTTCATCAATAAAATTAATTCTATGCTTGAAAGTACATATCTTTAGTTTGACTCATTTTAATTAGCTTAAGCACTTTTATAATTGTAGTTCATTGGTAAAATCAATTCTATATTTGAAAGTTCACGTTTTTAGTTTAATTTAGTCAAACTCGTTTTAATTAGTTTAGGTACTTCTATAATTTTAGTTCCTTACATGAATTGATCCATTTTTAGTTTTTGTTTCAAAATCATTAATGTTAGATCCTGATCACCCTTATCTGAATTTATATGCTTTTAAAATCCTAGCGGTTAGTTCATGAATCGATACCTTGTTAGTTTGTCTAATCTAGAATGCCTTGCCCGTTGCTTTAGTGATCCTTCATTTAATTTGATTTTCTTTCTGAGGCTTTTGGAAACTCATGAAGATTAGCCTCTATTCTCACCTTCAATTTTCTTGGTTGTCAAAAATTCTACTTTGTGATTTTGTTCTTTTTTGTTTTGCTTGGTATTTTGATTCATACACTTTATTGCTTTCAAATTAATTTCTTTTTATATAACACTATTCTCAAAATTTTATTTCCTTAAAAATCCATTTCAAAAATTCATTTAGAGTTCTTAGAATCAAAATCTCATTTTTTAAAATAATGTGCAACCATGTTTTGATCGGTTCACATCTTTCAAATAAAATTACAGTTTTGAATAAAACACGAATCAAAGCTTGTGGTCCCAAATGAATGAGATAATTCTAAGCTAAATTCGTGTATATCGATTGGGGAATTGGTGAAAGCCCTACATAAGAAAATCTTTTCAAAATTTATTTTTGTTGCCACGTTTGACACTTGTTGAAATCACGTCTATCTATTTTTCAAGAATTATATACAAGATGTATGTGATAATTGATGATTCTGTATACTTTGATCACTTTTGCTATGCTAATTAGATAACGAGCATGCTAGGATTTCTATATTTTATTATTTGTTATCTAACCCCTTACAACTTGAGGAAGCACGTTACAAATTATCTATGCTATCCAGGTATGTCATCTATCACCTACTTTCTGAATTCTGTGAATATGCTTGTCATTGTGAAATAATGCTTATGTCTAATAATGTTTGGTTGTTCTGATATATATGTTTCATTGTTTGATTATTTCTAATAAAATACATGCTAGATGATATATTGTTTAAATTAACCATCGATGTTTTATGATAGCGCTTGAGAAGCGGTCCGGGTACACATCCTAACCTTCTTTTATTATGATTTGATCTTGTTTGGCATGCTATTTTTTGGAACCACCTAACCTACTTAGGTATCCATAATTAAACCGATTAATCGCCACATTCCCCTTAACTTAGTTAGTAGAGACCTTTAGAGGGCTTAGAGGGATGCTACCTTTTAAAGGTACCTTCCCAATAGGTAACCTGATCCCCAGACTTAGACTCGGGTTTTTCAAAGACATGCTTTTTCCAAAAATTATGGAGTCACATTTTAGGGTTTTTCTTTCTTGTTTTATTTTCTCTTTAAAATAAAAATAAAATAAGTGGCGACTCCAACTTTTTCCAAAAATTAATTTTTCACAAATAAAAAGCTAGTCTGGCCGATCGAGTGGGGGCGCACGTGAAAAATGCGGGTCCACAATAACCTTACGTCATGATTCGTCATAGGTCCTATCTAGTATGCATCACATACACTAATGAACTCACCATGGGAAACTCATCTCGATGACCAAGACAAGCCACCATTCCAATTAAAATGTGGTACACTATAATCTCTATTGGATTGATCAAATCCATGAACTAACTATGGACAATTTATTTACTTATAAGGAACTCATGACTTATATCTTCTATGCAAATCCTAACATACCCAAGTCATGTACAATGTAAGAGATATGAGTTGAATGCTCAAATCAATGTCAATGCATAAAATGGATAGCAAGTGGATAGTCAAGTTTGACTTTGTTACATCATGTCTTGTTTTTAGGGGCCCAATCCCAATAGAAAGTAGTGTTTTATCTTCTCATCTTATGCTAAGCCTTATTCTTAGAGGATTGAGCAATTGAGAATGCCTATAGGCTTTTAATCACTGAAATTCCAATAATTCGATGATAGGGAAAATCCAAGACAACATGTCCCTCATTTTATGGAAACTTGTAACAATGTAGGCACTTAAGGGGATCTCCTAGTCAAACAAATTTTCAATTATTAAAGGGAAATGCCTTTAACTGGTACAATGACCTCGAACCTGGCTCCATAGACAATTGGGAACAATTTGAGTGAGAGTTCCTCAATTTTTTTATAGTATGTGATGCATTATAAGAATGATAAAGCTCAAATACTCACCAATGGAAAGATGAACTTGTTATTGACTATATCAATAGATGAAAATACCTAAGTCTTAATTACAATGATAGGTTAGCTG
Source organism: Vitis riparia (assembly GCF_004353265.1). Lineage (NCBI taxonomy): Eukaryota > Viridiplantae > Streptophyta > Magnoliopsida > Vitales > Vitaceae > Vitis > Vitis riparia. The sequence continues at coordinate 9,054,515 of NC_048437.1, forward strand.
ATTTTTTTGCTATTGAGATGTGTACACAAGGAATGCATCGGTGTTTACACTATATTCTTCAAGGGATAAGACTAAGAACTTTTAAAGAGTTGGTGACATGAGCTCATGACATGGAGCTTAGCATTGTTGCTAATGGAAGCATGGATCCACCTACCCAAAATCCAAAAAGAAGCAAGGAAAAGCTTAACAACCATAAAGGGGGTAAGGTTTTTCTTAAAACTAGTAGTAAGAAAGCTACAACAACAAATACAGCTCAAACCAGATTCTTGAGCAAAACAAATAAAATGAAGGATGATTATATAAGTACTTAAAAAGATAAAGGTAAGAGTCATGAATCCCCGCAATGCTTGAAGACCTTCTTAATTTAAAGTTAATTGAACTTTCATAAATGAAACGTCATGAGAAGGTTGGTCGAATAGATGATCCAAAATATTACAAATATCATCGACTTATTAGTCATCTTGTTGAACAATTCTTTGTTCTAAAAGATAAGACAATGAAATTAGTTTCACAAGGAAAGATTGACCTTGAAGAAGATGTAGCAATTTCCAACTTCATATTAGGAACTTCTCAAATCCATGTCAAAGAAATCAATCCTGCTTACATAATTCAATTTGGGTCGTTTGACTCTATTGAAGTCAACTTCATACAATTAATGTCTTTTCAAGTTCCTCGCATTCCAAATAGTATACTAGAACCTATAATGATAGGTTTACCAAAACAAGAGAAAAAGTTTATAAATTTTCTCATATTTTATTTATTTATATTTTTCTTTCTATTTTGTTTCCCTCAAATCAGGAAATAAACATAACATACCAACAAAAACTCTAAAATAAAAATTAAGCATAGTCATATTCACATTATTACAAGATGTGGATTGAGGTAAGAGATATATACCAATCAAGGAGACATAGTAGAAGAAAAAATATTATCTTTTTTCTTAAACTAATTTGTTGCCCTCCTATCATTCACTTACCCAATCCATTAATCATTGGTTTCTTTATCATAAATGAAAATTATAAATAGAAACAAGTTTCGAAGCAATGAAAGCAAAGTGAGATGAGTCACCCTTATTCTCATTCTCATTCATTCTGGGTAGGTAAAAGAATTTCTCATAGAAACCTCAGTTTGTCCCCTTTAATATTTTTGTATTATTCATTTAATTTTTTTTAATTATATTAAAAATAAACATAATTTAAAATTAATGAATATTTAAATTTTTATTATTTATTGTTATGAAAAATTAAATTTTATTTTATATGTATTAAAACTAAAAATAAATTAAATTATTTTTATTTAATTATGTATATAATCAAAGAGGGTGGGGTAGGGTAGCCTAATCCAATTATGTTAACAAAAAGAGGTCCTAAAAAAAATTCCCATTGTCATCCCTGGAGCAATAGATATTTTACCTCAAGCAAAAAAAAAAAAAAAAACTAAATCTGGTTTTATACCAAAAACATACTAAAATATTATTTTTATTCAAATATATAAGGTTTATTTAGAAATAGTTCTAGAAAATAGTTTTCTAATTTAGAAAATAAGTTTGATAATTTTTTGATAGAAAATAGATTTTTAAGAATTTATTATTTTTTTTTAAAAAATATTTTGTATAACAAATATGAGATATTTTCCATGGTTTAAAAAACCAGACCCAACCGGTCCGACCACTGGCTGGTCATGGTTCCAGTCCAGTTTATTAGATCGGAAACAGGTTGAACCGGGATCGGACTTACTGAACAGGTTGTTCAACCAGTGAACCAGACGAACTGGCTTGTTCGATTATTTTTTTAATTATTTTTTTTTAATATCAAAACAACGTCGTTATGATGATTCTGACATCAAAACGACTACGTTTTAAAGGATATAAAACCTCTCCTCCATCAGCCGTTTCACCATGCAAAATCTCTCTCCACCGGCCATAACACCGTCGCCTGAGTAGTTTTTTCCCCTCCGCACCGTTGCAAGTCAGCAAGCCACCCCTGCCGCTGTAAACCCCCTTGCCTATAAACCCCCTCCGACTGCCTGTAACCCCCTCCTTTGGACTGTTTCGTGAAAATAGGCAAACCCATGGCCTATACTATTCAAAATTTTGTTTGATAAGGAAATAGGTTATTTAGACATCCAATTCTCTATCAAATTGTAAAATTGACCACTCTTTTAATTTCAACTATACCATAATTAAGTTTTATTGAATTAGTTTTAAAAAAAAAATCTTGAATTAGTTTTGAATAATAATGGTAATTTAAACTATACTATAATTAAGTTTTATTTATACCAACTCATATATCAAGAACTTAATTTTCATTTAATTAGAAAAAGTATGATATTAAAAAAAAAGAAAGAGTAAACCTAAACAAAGAGAAAAAAATTGGATATGAGTAATAAGAGATAAATTAAAATTTGAGAGAAATAAATTTGGAAGTAAATAAAGAATGATGGAAACATTTAAAATGAGTATTTGAGGAAGGAAAGGGACTCAGAGTGGGAAATTGGGAGCTGATAAAGTAAAAACTAAAAAATGTCTTTTATATGAATGAGATATGATTTAATGGTAAAAATATTACAATTTTAAATAAATTTTTTATTTTGAAATAAGTTTTTTATTTAAAAATAAATATTAAAATTTTAAATTTTAAATTAAAATTATGATTTTAATTTAAATTTCTAATTTGGAACTAATTTTCTAATTTTCAAATAAAATTTTAATTTTTAAATAATATATAAATTATTATTTTAATTTTTATAATTATTTTAAATTTTAATAATTTATAAAATATATATTTATGACGTCACCGATTCGATCATCGATTCGACCAATGAAAATTTATAGACCAACTCTTATCTTATCCATTTTTTTGATTGAAAAAACTGCTTATGGCACAGCGAATACAACGAAACCATCATTTGAATGAGGTAAAGTAAAAACCAAACCTATGGAACGGAACCGTGAATCTGTAACTTTTCAGGTTCAATGACCAATCCGATTCTGAAAATATTGCTATTTTCAATTATTTTTTATACAACATTTTGAACAAGAATTGAAAATATGAAGAATAATTTAAGAACTTTTATATTTTATGTTTTAAATATGAAAATATGAAGAAAAAAAAATGGTTTGTGAAACTATTATAAAAAAAACCCATAGTTTCTATTTTTACTCAACTTTAGACTCCATACAAAATATTGTTAAGAAACGTTAATTTTTTCTTATTACGATGATATAAAATTTTGCATGAGCCTCTTATTTCTCCTATTCACCAAATAACATAAATGTAAGCACAAATAGTTAATATTTAAGGCTTAGAATAGTTGAAGATCATTTCTAAAAGCCAATAAAACTATCTTTTTCATATGTGCCAAACTTAAAAAGATCTCACTATAAAAGTGGGATGGGAATTGATAGAATTTATAATCATAGAATATGATAAGTCTTTTTTTGAATTCTATATTCTTCCTTGGATTGTAATGAGAATGTATAGATAGGATGTGATAGAACTCTCTTTATGAATTTTATATTCTTCCTTTCGGATTGTGATGGCAATGTAAAGAGTTTACAAAGGGAATGTGAAGAGTTTACAAATATAGGATGTGATAGAAGTCTCTTTATGAATCTTATATTCTTCCTTGGATTGCAATAGGAATGTAAAGATAGCATGAGACAAAAATCTTTTTATGATTTTTATATTCTTCCTTGCAACAATTCAAACTTTAGGGATTTGTTTTTGTTTATTAACATTAAGGCTATGTTTGGTTGGTGGGATAGAATATCCATATCTTAGGATATGATTTTCAATGAGATATGATATCCCTGAATATACATATCTTATGAACATGATATTTTAAGGTAACATACCTAATGAGATATAATATCTTATATTTATATTTAATTTATGAAATAAATAAAAAATAATATGAAATATATATTATTTTCAATGTTTAAAATAAAAACTATATCACATTCGAATATTTTCTATTTAAAAAAATGAAAATTTTGTTATGTTTAATAATATTCATGATTAAAATATTTAAACTTTACAAATAATTTTTTTTATATTATGTTATTTAATATATAAAAATAATTTATATATCATATATTAATATTATTTTATAAATATTTTTTTTTAGTTTTTCTTTTTTAATCATCAATTTAATTTATAATAAAAAATTATTTTGTAAAAAGAATATATTAAAAAATAAAAAAAAATGATTAAAAAAAATGAATTTTTGATACATGAAATATGTATATCTTATATCTTACCATGATATTAACATATTTTATGTGAAAGTGATGAAAAAAAAAAATGGTAGGTAATGTATCCTACCATTTATCCTATCTTATGTTTGGTTGAATATGAGACGGATAAGTGATGAGATAACTTATCATATCCCATCACCAGTTAAACATGGGATATAATATAATATCCCCTTTCTTATCTCATCTCATATTATATTCGATCAACCAAACATGACCTAATGGTTTTGAGAGCCTTTGTTGAAGTAATGAAGAGAGAAGTCGGATATCCTCTATTTAGACATTTTTCCCTAATAGAAGCTAGGGAGGTATTTATAAGTTTTCTTGGTTTTATTTATTTTCACAATACATAGAAATATGAAGTTATTTCACATAGAATTCTTTGACGAAATTGTTTTGTTTCAAATATATGGAAATTATAATAATATGGACAATCTACTGGTAGCATAGAACACTTCATTTCTTAGTGTCAACCCTTCCACAAGAAGCAACCCCTCCCTGGTTCTAAGGATCATTTGCTAAGGTGTGGACGTTTTTAGAGGGGCACACATCATCTACTTTTCTTTTTCAGTTTTAAGCATTTTATTTTTAAAATTTCTAACCGAATGTTAAAATATATATAATTTCATTACTTCTATTTTGAATGTTACTTTTAAATATTTAAAGTCTTTGAGTGTATTTGAATACTATTCTTGAAATTAGTCTTACATTATTCTTTAAAATAGAAAATGTTTTCTAAATTAAAAATCACATTTGTCTTTTTTTTTTTCCATATATATATTTGAAAATTTGTTCTAAATGGTTTTTTTAGAGGCGTTTTCAGATTTTTTTTTTTTTAGTGTTCTAGAAAATAATTGGAAATATAAAGAATATTATGAGAACTTCTATATTGTATATAAATGAACACTACCCTTATAGAAAAGAAGTCGAGAAAATGGTTTTCTATACTTGAGTTCCTAAATAGAATTTTATTCCTAAAAATTATTTTTAAAAATTATTCCTATTTAAAAACGATTTTAAAAAATATTGTCAAATAGGTCCTATTTTTATTTATTTTTTGTTGAATTGAATTTTAAATCATATTTTATAAAATTGATATACATTCTAAATCATGTCACAAATACTTAGGTGTGCACCTTGTATTGTACCCAAGTTTCGAGAAACTTTTATATCTTAGATGTGTCTTACCCTTTTAAAACTATGTCCTTAATAAAATAATTTCAAATATGCACTGTCAAAATTGTAATATCATTTCCTAGAATTTTTCTCAATATTTCTATTTGTTTGATGAATTTCTATCTTATAAATATTTTGCGTCTAAAATTTCATTTGATGTTATCGATATTTTTCAATATTTTTTATAAATCCAACTGGTAATATTTCTATGAAAAAAAAAAGAATATTTTTATGAAAAGAATAAGATGAAAAGAAGAAGACAAGAAGAAGAAGAAAAAAAAAGCATCATGACGACTTAGAAAATTACTTTTCAACCTAGCAAAAGCCTTGTATAGGGACTTGGAAAACCCTTCAGAACTAAAGAAGAGGAGCAGAAGAAAAAGAAGAAGAAGAATGAGCATAGTGAAGACTTATAAAATTACTTTAAGGAAGGAAAGACCCTCTATAGGGACTTTGACAATTACTTTAGAACTAAATAAAGACCTCATATATATAGATTTTAAAAAATAAATAGGAATAAGGAGACTTAGAAAATTACTTTAGAACTAAGGAAATGCCTCATATAAGTACTTAAAAAACCACTTTAGAAGAAGAAGAAGAAGAGTGATTATTATGAAGACTTAATAAATCTCTTTTAGAACTAAATAAAGCCCTTGTATGTATAATCTATTAACAAAAAAAAAAAAAACACTTTTGAAAGAGGAGAAAGAAGAAAAAAAAGAAGAAGAATGGGCATCAAGAAGAAGAACTAAATAAGGGCATATTTAGGCATTGTATATGTGGAGATTTTAAAAAATTACTTCAGTAGGATGAGATTTAAAAATAAATCACTTCAAGAGAAGGAAGAAGAAAAGATTTTAAAAAAAAATCACTTTAGGAAGAGGAGGAAGAAGAAGAAGAATAAAGACTTTGTTGTATATGTAGAGATTTAAAAAAAGCCCTTGAATATATAGGGATTAAAAAAATAACTTCAGAAGAAAGAAGAAAAAGAATAACTAAATAAAGGCCTTTAATATATGGAAATTTTTTTTAAAAAAATCACTTCAAGAAGAAGAATACGAAGAATGAATAAACAATGTAAAGACTTAGAAAATTACTTTCAAACTAAGGAAAGAAGATAAATGAAGGAGAAGATTTAAAAAAATCATTTTAGGAAAAAAGAAAAGAAAAAAAGAATGAGCATCATAAAGACTTAGAAAATTACTTTCAAACCAGGGAAAGAAGATGAATGAAGAAGAAGAATGAGTATCATGAAGACTTAAAAAAAAAAAAAAAAAATTACTTTCAAACTAAGGAAAGAAGAAGAACGAGTATTATGAAGACTTAGAAAATTACCTTAGACTTAAAAAAAAAAAAAATTACTTTCAAACTAAGGAAAGAAGAAGAACGAGTATTATGAAGACTTAAAAAATTACCTTAGACTTAAAAAAAAAAAAAAAAAAAATTACTTTCAAACTAAGGAAAGAAGAAGAACGAGTATTATGAAGACTTAGAAAATTACTTTTAAACTAAGGAAATATCGTCTTAGAAAATTACTTTCAAAGTAAGGAAAAGTCAAGCATCATGAAGACTTTGAAAAATATTCAGAATGAAGGAAAGACGTCGCATAAGAGAAAAAGAAGAACGAGCATCATGAAAACTCAGAAAATTAATTTATAACTTAAGAAAGGCCTCATGGTGGAGTGTCATGAAGACTTACAAAATTAATTATTAAAAATAGGGTTGACCAATTATAAGAATCAAGTTGAATACTAAGCTAGGCTTGATGACAATGAACATCAATGCACTGTTACATTATTGAAAATGGAATGATACAATCTTCCTCTCTAAATAATGTGTGTGATCATCTCAATGTTTTGGGTTAATAGATGTTAAAAGTAGTATTTATTATATTAAGATGTAAATGCAAATCTCACAATCTTGCGCACCTTTTTCTTTCTGCAGATGCATAAAGCATAAAAGCTTTCTAGTGATTCAAATAAAGTGCACAATGTCCATAATTCAAAGTCTCCCCAACAAGTTGATGTGTGAACTTTAATTTGTTTTTTATCATTCACAGAGCACTTTTGCTAGTGCTTTGATTGCCAGAAAGGCATCCAATATATATCATGGACAGAATAAAAGTAATCCCCTTGTGTACGATGCACTACCAAAGGGACACTTTGAAGCTGTCTTTGCAAGGCAGATTTGGCCCACTATCACACACATGATACGAAATGAATTTGATGGAACCTATCAAAACCCAGCTTTTAGTCATACTACTTTTCATATCCTTTTTCATTCTCAGCTGGCATTTTTTATGTTTCTTCATCAATGAATGATTATTAAAACATATACATATATTTATTGTTTTAATTAATTCATGAGAATCAAAGATTATTAGATCTTGGACTGAAGAAGCAGACTCCATGAACAATGTGCAAGCACTGTCTAATCTTAATTATTTCTCCTGATCGATCATCTCAAATATTGAGGGAAATGAAATGAAATTATAGTTTGGAAGTAGCAAGGAATGATGGAGAAGGAAGGAGGACATGTCACTGGAACCAAGGGTACTCTGACCTAAAAAGAAGGCATTGTTTTAGGTGATAAGTGAAGGTCACATTAATGTTGGGTACTAGGTCTCTTACATCTTTCAAGGCTCTGCGCACCACTTGCAGCTCGTAGTATACAGCTGTGTAGAACTAGTGCAGAAGCTTCTTTATTTTTCAAATACATTGTGTTAGCAAATGCAACATAAAAAAAAAAAAAAAAAAAAAAAATTAAAAAAATGCATCCAAATTAATTACCTTTTTGTTTTTGATTTTTTTTTTCATTCAATATGGAAAGTGAATTTTACCACAATTCTTCTCATGGTGAAATGTGGCTATTGGCAATGAATATTTTATTTCATGGCAAAAGGTGATATTTTATTGTGACTTTTTGGGGGGGAAAAGTGCCCTTTTGCCATATTTTTTCTTGGGAAAAGTTTCTTTTATTCTGTGCAATGGAGGTGACTGCTTCCCATTTTTGCAACTTATTGCAATACACCCACCATGAATAAAGGTTTTTTTTTTTTTTGGGTGTAAAACTCTAACCACAACTCACAAATTAATTTCCTGACAGAAACATATATTTGTTGTAGGTGGCACATTACCATCAGGGATAATGAAAAGCAGCTTCGACATAATACACTTTCAAAATTTGCTAGACAAAAGGCATGCACTAAGCAAAGGTTGTGCTTTTCTTAGAGATGCATGCACAAGACTTGTGGCTTATCTGCCTGGCTAATCCTTTCCATATTGGGAAGGTTTCTTCCGTGACCATGACTTCTTCTTCACCAAAGATTAAATACATATATATATATAAATGAAAGGTGACAGTAGCTGAGAAAAACTCCACTCAGATTCTCTTTCTGTCCACTTGCAACTTTAACACAGTAGTGCAGTTTCACGATAGTGCAGTCTGTAAGGTTTTCATCAGATGGAATGTGTATGTATGTATGTATAATCATACACATATATATACATTAGTATGAAGATTTTTTGGCATTTAATTTGATTGAATTTCATGCATAAAATATTATAAAACTGCATGCATGAAGAAGATGATCCAGGGCCGTTTCTATACATGCAGGTATTCTTTAAAAGGTCCATTGTTGATTCAGTTCGAATCAAATTCCATCAGGTGTGTCGGAAACTTACCTGAATTGTTCTATCTTTGCTACTGACCTTATGAATGGTTGATACCCATATCGTTTGTTACCGATAAAAGTTTTTGGCTGGTGTGGAGCTACCAAACAAATTGTATCCATAAAATGCCCAATATCTCAAGGTACACAAAAGAGGAGAAGTGGGTTCCAGTCTATGGAATTCTTGACGTTGTTATCTAAGAATGGTCGGTCGTTGTTTGGCCTTTTACAAATCTGAGTTTTTCTACTGAGTGATCTGATCCCCTCTTTAGCTTTATCGAACAATTCCCTTAGGTTCTTTTATAGCCATTACAACTTTTCTTTTTTCTTTTTCTTATTTTAGCCATCACTACTTTTTCTTTTATCTTTTTCTTCAAGTATATAATACTAATCCTGAGCCTGAGATTGTACAAGTACTCATCTAGCTGAGCAGTCATAATCTACCATCAATTACAGTAGTGAAAAGAAAACATAGGCCATACATACATATAGTTGATTTAATCTTTATATTTTCTGTGATTCTCAGAGTTTTGACTATGACCCTCTTGCTTTGTTGATTTGGTAACTATGCCATTTTTTTGTCTCCCGTACGTCCAGATTCGATCCCAAAGGAAAAGAAAACGAAAAGAAAGAAAAGGAAACCCTAATAATTAAGTGGTTGTAGGTTTTCATGCAGGCCCCTAGAAGTTCAGATGAGCAGAAAAGTAATCAGCATTCAGAAGAAAAGTAAAGAAATTAATGAGATTATCATAAATGTTATTGCTGCTGCATAAAACCATTCCCCTCAAAGTGCCGTGGAACCAACAAAATGTCTGTCACATCGAAACTTTTGTAGCCAGTATGAGATATCCTGTGTGGGCTCAACTGAACTTGTTCCCACGAAAATTGTAGGAGACCACAGCCGGAAGACAACAAAAAGGGAGAATTGTGTTCCCACCCAGTTGGGTAGATATTTATGACGAGGTACGATTATCACTCATAATTAAACTTAAAGAGAAAGGATATTTTCTTTAAAAATTCTCTAAAATACCTTTCACTGTTAAATAAAAAGATTTTCGATCACTCCCACCTTTCTTATTCTCTTTTTTAACTTTTTTACTATTTTCTCCTCTATTTATCAGTCGTTGAATAATTTACCAATTATTTTTCTCTAATAATAAATTAAATATAAAAGATAAATGATTAAAAATTATTATTATCAAATACGTTTTAAAAGTAAATAACTTTTAAATACCTCATCAATTTTTTTTTTTTTTCAAACTTACATAATATATAATAAATATTATTTTTTATTTCAAACTTACATTATTTCTCTCATATATTAAACAATTTTTAAACATATCATAAAATATTAGTATTATTTATTTGTTCTAACTTACAAATTAGACATCATTAAATTTTTTTTTTCAAACTTATAAAATATATGATAAATATTTTTTAAATACCTTAGCAAATATTTTTTTTGTTTCTTACTTACAAAATAATAAATGTGTTGGATATTATTTCTCATAGGTTTTAATGACATAGTTTGGTAGGAAAAAAAAAACTATCGATAATCGTTGTAATGTCAAACTCAAGTTGTTTAAAAATTGTACAAAACTCATTAGGAGTCTTGTACACCATTGTACACTCGGTATATTTCCCTTATACAATTAGTGTAATCTTGTACAATGATGCAAATTTTATAACTCTTCTAAGTTATGTATCCATAATACAATCTTTGGGTGATAAGGAAAATAAATGAATGATTTAGAATCGACTGAAATTTTTCAAAAATGGTAGTCTTGTACACCCTTATATACTTAGTATATTTCATTTGTGCAATTAGTGTAATACCCTTATATAGTGGTACAAATTTCATTTCTCTCCTGGTCAATTTTTTTCTCTAAATATCATTACCATGGAAAGTATTATAATTTTTATATGAAAGTTAAATAAAGTGTATGACATAAATGTATAATATGTGGGTAACAAGGAAAATAAAATGTAGTTCATAATTGATTCAATTTTTTTACAAATGATAGTCTTGTATACCCTTATATACTTAGTACATTTTTATTGTACGGTTAATGTAATGTTTTTATACAATGACACAAATTTCATATCCTTTAAGTTTTGTGTTCATGAAAGTGTGTTAATCATGTTTCCAATGGTTTGATTGAGAAAATGATGGATGACTTAAGGTAAATTTTCTTTCCCTAAACATCATTACTGTAGAAAGTATTGGAATTTCCATGTGGGAGTTAAATAAAGTGTATGACTTAGGGTCAAACTCTTTTTAAGTCTTTTTATTATTTTCATATGAAAAAATAGTACTAAACAAGGTTTTAATTTTCATTTTTAAAAATAGTTTTCATTTTTTAATTAAATGTATTTTCAAAAAGAATGATATAGAAAATAAAAATAAAAATTAGAAAAATATTTTTGAACCAAACTCAAACATAATCTATATAATTTTTAACTTCTTGTTTGCATCTAAAATGAGTAAATACACATTTTAACCCTTTTATATAAAAAAAATTCAATATCCACTGTGTATTGATATAATTCCATTCTAAAAATAAGTCATATGAAAATATTTTTATTGGATATTTAAAATAAAAACTCTTCATTTATCCTCTTTCTTTCTTTTTCTTTTTCTTATTTTGATAAATTTTCAATTTATTCAAATCATTAAAAAAAAATCCTTATTAAACAAATTTATAACATTTCATATAACTTATTATTAAAAGTCATGTTCAAAAAGTTATTAAAATAAGGAAGGAAGAAGACTAAAAAAAAATTAAACTTTTTATTTCATAATAAGAAAAAGAATACTTTAAAATATTTTTAAGTATAAAAAAATAGTGAATATATTTATTTTAAATAGTGTTTTAATCATTAAATTATTTACTTCTAAAATATAAATGATAATTTTTATTTATTTAAATTAACATTTTTTAGAAAGTATTTTTCAAAATAGTTTTAAATCATCAATATAATTTTTGTTTATTTATAATTTAAAAATATAAAATAATATTGATTTTTTAATTATTTATAAAAGAGTTTTAAAAAAATAAAGAAAAATTTAAAATTGTTAAATAACAAAGAATTTGCTAATAGTGGTATATATGTAAAGAGTGATAGAATAAAGACAAAAATGAGTTAAATGAATTTTTTTATTTATTATTATCTCGTATACTTCAAATCAATCATGGGTGATAAAAAGACCTTAATTCAATTATCCAGTCCAACTAAATCACAAGAATATAATTTCAAATATACCGGGACAAAACATCACATTGCACGAAAACAACTTCAAATATATCCGGGACAAATTAGATGTACATGGTGATGTAGAAATTAAAATGTGACACCACTTTGGAAGGGCCAGGAGGTTATGTCATAGAAAAATGGGATTGTGAAAAAGATTTGGGGGTTTGGATGGTAAGTAGTACATGGGGTGGCAACTGGCAACTTCCCATCTACTGTCCAAACATCAGCAAAGCACTCAATATGACAGTTCTAAACTGATCAACCACAGAAGTAATACTTGGAATAACATGTATATTTAACTTTAAAAGACGTACGAAAATAGCAGAGAAAAACCATTTATTATAATTAGGAAAAGGGAAAGAATTAAAAAAATAAAAATAAAAATTGGCCTTTGCATTTGAAATGGCCTTTATGGGGGCCCTATAAGAAAAATATCCCTCGATTAATGTGAGTGGGAGGCAACAACTCCTGTTTCAGTGTCTAACTTGTTTTGGAAGTTGGAGTCACGCTGCTGTCTAAAAATGGTAATTACCTTGGTCCAGATAAGAAAGCTCTTTATTCTTTCATGAGAATCTTCTTTTAACCTTGTAGCTTTTTTGGTTGCAGGCCATGTATGACCACAACCACATTGCCAATTAAGTGGTTGTTAATTTTAGAAGAATGAATTCAGAGACATGTTTGGGAGGTGGGTTCATCGGGAATTATTGAGTTCAGGCTAATATATATGAATATATCCATGATCATATCCAACAAGGTTTAATGGAATTTTATCATGTTGGACTGATTGACCAATATCAGGCCTACACCATGCGTCAAATCAGTATGACCAGAACAATATTCGCGGAGAGAGATTAGTAGAAATATCAAGGACAAAATGATCATGTAATTGAAGTTGGTTGATAATAAATCAAAACCCACCGTCCCTGAACTGGTCATCGGAAATTAAACCTAGAAAAGGATGTGTCAAATCAAGTAATGCCATGTGTAAAGCAGGATGCTCAGATTTTGATACAAGGTTTTTTTCTCTTTGGAGACTTTTTACAAATCAACGAGGAGGTTCAGATATGTTGTACATTAATGGTGGGATGCTGTGGACCGACTTCTGCGAGTATCAATCAAACCGAATATAAACTAGGTCCACTTCACTTTAAGTCTAAAAGGGAAAGAGGTTATGCGCCAAACTGATATCTTAGGACTTTTGTTGAGACAAAAACAAAAACTCAAAAAAATAAAAGATAGATTCCATCGATGGAATAAGAAATAAAGGCAGATAGCACCGGACTAGTTATATATTCAGAGGCCGAGGCTCTATGATATTTGCAAACAATCCATAGATCAATACAGTTGGGATAGCTCCCTCTTGTATTGTATCGGTGAGGTGTGTGTGATGCCTAGGGAAAGGGATCCTCTTGTTGTTGGGCGCGTTGTCGGGGATGTTCTGGACCCCTTTCTCAGGTCCATCACTCTGAGGGTGACCTACAATAATAGAGAAGTTGCAAATGGCTGTGAGTTCAGACCCTCTCAGCTAGTCAGCCAACCTAGGGTGGACATTGGAGGGGATGACTTGAGGACCTTCTATACTTTGGTTTGTCTCCAGCCCCTCACCCCCCACCCACCATCCCCCCTTCTTCCTCCTCCTCCTCCTCCTCCTCCGTCTCCGTCTCTCCTTTACTTTATTATGATCACATTTGAAGTTGACTCACCTTGTTATCCATTTGCATGCAGGTTATGGTGGACCCTGACGCTCCAAGCCCCAGTAATCCGAACCTAAGGGAGTACTTACATTGGTTAGGACTCTCCCTCTTCCCCTCTCTTTCTCTCTGTCTCTCTTTCTCATACATGGAGACATACTATGTCTGGGTTTGGGGGGTTTTGAGTTGTTTCTCTCTCTCTCTCTCTCACACACACACACATAGAGATGCGCACTAGATATGTCTGGGTTTTGGTGGTTGTGTGGTTGTTTGAACTGACGAGAAACTACCTTGGGTGTTTGTGTGTGTGTGTGAGGACTGAGGAGAGTTTTTGTCGTTGGGGATTGGGAATATGGTTGAAGAAAGGCAGAGAGGACCTCTTTCTTGGGCGCTCAAACTAAGGAAAGACTAATCTCTTTGGAAAATATAAGATGGGTTTTTGTAAAAGCTCAGAAGATGGACTTCTGTAAAACTACCAATCTTGTAGGAAAGCTACTGCAGTACTGTTCACTTGTAGAAAAAGACAGAGGAAGATACCCCTCTCTCTCCACCTCTCTCTGCAGTTTTTGTTTCTGTGGTTGACGATCACCTGATTGGTTGATTTTGGGCAAAAGGGCCAATTCAATTAAAAAGTAGCTTTCGTATTTACAAGGTTTCAGCTTTCCAGGGATATACCGTGGGGTCCTACAAGTACCATGCACATGGTATGGGCAACATACCCTTTATCCCCACTTGCCTTCCCTTTTTTAATTTCGCCCAAATTCATTGTTATTGTTTTCACTGTCAGCATCACTTCCCTTTCAATTTCTCCCACTTATTTCTGTACTTATGATTCTGGGTATCTGTTAGGTTTAGCTTTCAATTTCCATCAACTTATATCTTCCTTTAGATCGCCCCCCACCCCCAACCCCAGGTCAAAGATGGGCTTACCCTTACTTTTCCATAATGTTATGCTTATCATCTGCTGATTAATCAACATCCTTCTCTGAATGAACTTTTTAGGTTGGTGACTGATATTCCAGCAACTACTGGGGCAAACTTCGGTAAGTATTACATCTTTTCTCTATCTTTTCTTTTTTTCTGTGGTTCATGGCATGTTAGAATACGCCTAGAGATTAAGCTTTAATTTCTGTTTTCCATCAAATCCGACAAGGTGATGTGGGAATCAATCACTTGTCTTGTTTGATGGATAAACTTGCATGCTAGCTCCTTGATGGGGTTAATTAAGCCTAACTTAAAGTGAAATTGATCACGACAACATTATGGCTTTTCCTAGAGACCAATGGACATTTCACTTTTCCTGGCAATAATAATTCAGTGGTTGATGGGCTACATTAATTTACTATGAGTTCAGTAGTACTGATGATAGCAACATGACCTTTTACGAAAAGAAGCCATCTTAATTTCAATTATTGCAATAACAATTCACTGGAAGATGGATAGGCTTCATCTACTATGACTCAATAGTACTGGTGATAGCAACATGACCTTTTTATGGATGGTCATTACCAACTCACCTCTTAACTTCCATTATGATTGCCATAATAATTCAGTGGTAAGTAGTGGGCTACGTACACTCGCCACTATCAGTCAGTAGTACTACTACTGATGATTAGACCCAACTATAAGTCTATAACTACAAGTCACAACTGGTCAGTATTCTATCAAGTTTTACATACTTCGCTAGACAACCACATATCAATGGATGTATGCAGGCCAAGAGATTGTGTGTTATGAGAGCCCACGCCCAACAGCTGGGATTCATCGCTTTGTTTTTGTATTGTTTCGCCAACTGGGTAGGCAGACAGTGTATGCACCAGGGTGGCGTCAAAATTTCAACACTAGGGACTTCGCTGAGCTTTATAATCTTGGTTTGCCTGTTGCTGCTGTTTATTTTAACTGCCAAAGGGAGGGCGGCTCGGGTGGTCGAAGATCATAATCAATGGATTTTGTACGCAACCTTGCAACTTACAAAGGCTATATTTATCAATTTGCTCTATATCATCTAGTGATCTCTATGGGGTGAAGCATAATCCACAATATGTGTTAGCCTAAACCAAGCTTAAGCTTAAGCTTAATCATCATGTATGATGTATAGAATATTGTGTTATATGCCAATAAGATCGAAGAATATGTAACAATGAATCTTTCGGTCTTAATGAATCGTTCTTCGAGTTTTTTAATTAGCTATTGTTCGATGTTTCTTTAATTTCCTTAATTAATTCTAAATCAGTGATCATATATTTATGCTTGAATAGGCAACTTGGTGATAAATGTACGAGTGGCTTCTAGTTAAATATATTTCATGGTTTTTACCATGTATCAAATTTAATACAAAATGTAAAAAACTTTTAAGATTAAATAATAACCTTTAAAATATAAAACTAGTGTATTCGAACAAATACTTAGAGTACGTTTGAGAGTTATTTTAGAAAATGTTTATAATATTTTTAACACTTGAATGATACAAAATTTTAAATATTAAAAATATTAAAAGTGCTTCTTAAAATCATTATCAAATAGACTCTTAATATATTAATTTTAAATAGAGAATGAAACTTGTTATCATATGGAATATATTGGCCAAAATTAAATTTGGTACTTGAATAGTCACCATAATATCATTCAAATTAATTATCCTTATTTTCTTATATAATCAAAACATGTTTTATAAATATTTAAATATGTATTAAAAACAATAAAATTAAAGTCTTGTTTAAAGTTATCCATAGTTTATATATAAAATCAAACCTAACAAAAAAAACAATATATTGAAAACAATACGTGTACAATCAACATAAAAGGAATTGTATTGTACACAAAAGAAAGCATTTTACATACTTTACAAATTCAAATTTCAAAATTCACTAAGTACTAGACAGATTCAAATTTCAAAAGTCACTAAAAAGAATTGTATTTTTAGCTAATGTTTTTAGAATTGAAGCGGACATTGAACCAAAAAAGTTTTGAAAATATATAATTTATATTTTATTAAAATTAAACTAAAAAGAATTTCATTGATCGAACCGAACAACAGTCGAATAGGTGACGTTATAAATATATAATTTATATTTTATTAAAATTAAAAATAATTAAAATATATATAATTAAAAATTAATAATATTTATAATATTATTTATTCACTTTTATATAAATGTATTAATATTTTAAATTTATTAAACAAAATATATATAATATTTAAATATGAAGATATATTGAAAATGGTAAAAAAAAAATATTGTATTTAACTATTTAAGTATGAAAACATATTGAAAATGAAAAAAAAATTATGTAATTTATATATATATATATAACAAGTTTTTTGGTTCATTTTCTTTAAATTTCTTGTTGGATATCTTTTGTATTTTCTAACCCTCTTCTTTGTTTTGAATCATGACATAATTCCTGTTTTCATTGCATATGACCTTGTCCTGGGTGTCTATAGTATCAGAGCCATCGAGAAAGGAAGTTGGGTCTTGTTTTGGGTGTTTTGGCCTATCCTAAGATAGGTAGCAGTGTGCCTAGGAGCGCGAGCCCTACCGGTTGAGCCGTTGTTAGCCGTGGATAGGCGTTTGTTAGGCTGTAAGAGGGTTGGGGTGACGTCTCATAAGGTTTGTCAATCTGCTATTAGGCTCTAGATCAAAACCCTAAAATGAGTTCAATTTTTAGAACCATGTCTAGGAGATCCAGTGATTCTCAAGATACTGTTGTAAACAGTGAAGAGATCAATTATCCTAAGATCCAAAATGATTTAGATGATTGGAAGTTACCCAAGGTGTCTAATCAAGAAATTTATAAGAAAGGAACCTTTAAGTTCTTCACAGATTATACCATCAAGACCTCTGAAATGTCAGTCAGCTTAGAACAAGATGACCAAGTCATAAGACTTCTAGATAACAGATCCATTGAAAAGCATAAGAAAGATGGCTATAATTTCATACACTTTGGTATGATTCAAGTAGCAGCTAAGCCTTTGACAAGATTAGGTTTAAACACCTTTATTGTCATGTGTTTAAGGGATAATAGGCATCTCGAATATTGAGATTCTATTATAGGCGCAGTCCAAGCTGGACTGAATGATGACCCAGTTTATTTCCAGTGCTATCCTAACTTCACAGTTAGAATAAGAGATGTAGACATCTTAGATTCCGTTGTCCTGCATATTAAGACTCATGGCTTTAAGATCAAACCAGGAAACAACCCTGTTTCAATCATAACCAGGTTTGCCTATAAGAGCATGAACACAAGCGTGGGATCTGGGGCTCTTTGCACCAGTCCTAAAGGTGAGACCACTTACTTTCACTCAGATATGCTAGATAAGTCAGATTTCATCATCCCCAAGAAGATCTTGTGGAAAGATGTTGAGTTTCCTGAAAATTGGCATTTTGCTAATGCTGTTCCAGCCATTGCACAGCGTTCTGAAAGTATTGAATAGATTGTTCAATATCCTGATGGAGGAGGAGAACTGGTTTTCTCCAACTCTTTCAGACATTCTAGCAGCCCTAGAGTTTCTGTTTATGAACCCTCTAGAGCTTCAAGCTCTTCCATCCCAGTTAGAACCACTAGGGAAGAAGAAGGTTCCAGCTCAGGAAATCCTAAGAATATTAAGCTAACAGGTGTCAGAAGTCACACCAACGTGGCTAGACCATTTTACTCTGAGGAAAATGAGTCTACTCAGGAATCCCAACAGGATGAGTCCCCTGCTATGTCTCCTACCTATTCCCAGATGATTAACACAATAAGCCTAAGTGATGAGGACTTTGAGATCAACAAGGATCTCTTAAGAAAAGACTTCTATTCTGAAGTCAATAAGCAAAGAATGATTGGTTCTTTAGCACTATCCCTAAGGTCATTAGAACCATTTACCAAGAAGAATTTATGCCTACTTAAGACAAGAAAAGAAAAATATTAAGTTTTGGATTTGGTTTGAACTCTTCAAACAAGAGGATTATCCAGATTATCCTTATAAGCTGTTAATAACACTAAAGCACTGATAAAATTAGTCCTTTGAATTTTCTAAGGAATTCCAGGAAAATCCCAAATCAACCAAGCTTTTGTTGATAGGATTAATAAGAAGATTAAGGATAATCTTCTTGCTCCTTTGACTGTCCAGCCTCATAAGAGAATCAATATGTTAAAGGTGATATTAGTTCAGAAGAAGAAGCTGATGAACTAATTAAAATGTTTGAGGAACCCCATAATCAAATTATTTCAAAAAATATTAACAATTTAGAAACCTTTAAGACTAGGAATTACTATCCTAGACCTACATTTCCTGACATGCAGTTTGAGGAAAGAAATCAGTATACTCAAGCCTCATACACCAGTGGTACTATCTATGAATGGAACATAGACGGTATGACTGAGTATAACATACTCACTAAGCTTCAAGAAATGACCATGGTAAGTACAACCTATAAGTTAAATAATAGACTGCCAGATCATGCTGTAGCTCAAACCATTGTTGCTGGGTTTACAGGTCAGCTTAAGGGTTGGTGGGATAATTATCTCACTTTCGATGATAGAAATAGTATCCTTAAAGCCTATAGGATTAATGAGAATAGTGAAGTTGTTAAGACGAAGATGGCCAAGATATAGAGAATGCAGTGGGTACTCTAATCTACTCAATATCCAAGCACTTCATTGGAGATCCTGCAAAAATTAAGGATAAAACTGCAGATCTCTTGACCAACCTTAAGTGTCCTAAGCTTCATGATTTTAGGTGGTATAAGGAAGTCTTCCTAACCAAAGTCATGCTAAGGTCAGATTGTAACCAGTCTTTTTGGAAAGAAAAATTCATCTCAGGATTGCCCAAGCTTTTCTCTGATAGAATTAGGATCAAGATAAGGGAACAGTATAATGGTCAAATCCCTTATGATAAGCTAACCTATGGTGAGATTATAAGCATTGTCACAGCTGAAGGGATTAAGTTGTGCAATGACTTCAAGCTTAAGCAACAAATGAAGAATGAACAAAAAATCTACAAGAATGAATTTGGATCATTCTGTAGCCAATTTGGTTTCATCCAAAAGGAAACTATGCCTCCCTCTAAGCAAAAACCAAGCAGGAAGCCTAGCAAAGATAAGTTTTACCACAGTAAGAGAGGTACCTATGACAACTATAGGATGAATGATACTAAGCAGTCAAGACACTTCCAACAAAGAGTCAACAAAGATACCCAGAAAAAGGTAGAAACTCTTTTAGATGTCAAGCCAATTATCTGTTTTAAATGTGGCAAAGTTGGCCATTATAAAAAAGATTGTAGAGTTAAGCAAAAGATTAATAACTTAAGTGTCTCAGATGACCTAAAAAATATGCTTTGTAAGGTAATGTTAAACTCCACAGATTCTGAATCAATGACTAATTCAGATAATGAAGATGACATTAATCAACTAGACAGTAGTGGTGAAGTTTCTAGCCAATCTTCTAGTGACCAAGCCGAATGTATTAAAGGTAATTGTAATTGTCGTCCTAAAACTATAAATGTCATAAGCCAAGATCAGGAATTCATCCTAGATACTTTAAGAAAAGTTGAAGATGAAAAGACTAAGCAAAATCTTTATGAAGTTTTTAAGAAATCTGTTGTTAAGGTAGAAGCCAAGAAGACTGTTAATCCTTATAACCTTAATGATATCTTAAACAGGTTTGACCAAAAGTCTCCCAAGGAAGTCAGCATTAAGGAACTTCATGAAGAAGTTAAGCAGTATGAAAAGGAGATTAAGGAGTTAAGACAATTCATAAATCTAGGTCTCTCTGATCTCGAAGAACAAATAAATAGAATTGTCAACCAAGGAAACCTCATGGATATTCCAGAATCTTCTCATGTTAATGAAAATGAGACAGATACTTTTTTGAATACTGTGAGTAGGGTTATCTTCCAAAGGTGGGAAGTCTTCCTCACTATAGTAGTCAAAGATAAATTTGTCTTTGATATTATTGCTTTGATTGATTCAGGAGCAGCTGAAAATTGCCTTCAAGAAGGTCTTGTACCTATTCCTTTATGCGAAGAGACTAGTCAGTCTCTATTTGGAGCCAATGGCAAAAGACTTGCCATTAAGTATAAATTAACAGATGTTCATATCCGTAACCATGACATCTGTATTAAGCAAACCTTTATCCTTGTTAAGGATCTTAAGAAAAAAGCCCTCCTAGGAATACCCTTCTTAAGCTCTATTTATCCCTTGTGGGTAGATAACCAAGGTATAAGAACAAAGATTTTTTATAAGAAAATTCTTTTTGAATTTGCCAATCCTGTTGAAAACATCACTCTTTGTGATCAAGAAATTAATCTTGTTAGAATAGATGATCCACCTAAAATATTAGGTACCCAGTTAATTCATAATCTCATTGTAAATGATATTTTAAGCATTCCTTTATGCATTTCAAAATTTCAAACTGATATTTTGAATCAAGGAATTTTAAAAGTTGTTTTCACATCTGAGAAAACAATTAAGTATATAGCTTTTAAGTATAATTTAATTGATTGGATTATTTTAAACCCTAATTTTCAAATTAAGTTTATTAAAGGAGAAAGTTACATTCCTAATCACTCAACTCGTGGAATTTGCAGGGTTCATGAGACCATGGCCCCTAAAAAGAATACCCAAGCTCTTAACCAGAAAACCCAATCCAGTCAAGCTCCTTCTCCCCATAAAATGCTATGGAGTCAACAAGTTGAATAAGAAGAAGCAAGACTTCATTCTTCTAACTCTATGCCTAACAAGATGATGACCTTATACTATGATCATTCTGATCCATCTAATCCAGTCAAGGGCACCCAGTACCCAGCCATTTCAGGGTCTCAGACCTTCAAGCAAGTCATTAAGGCTAATCCCTCTCAAAAGGAATTAGCATCAAGCTCCTCTTTTTTAAACAAGCAAATTGTGGTGGCTGCCAATCCCACACCTCTTTCAACAAAATCAAGATATTGGCAAAATTATTTAAATCAATCTCTTTTGGTTATTGAAATAGAATTTTTCTCTGAAAACCCCAGAGAGATTGCTGCAAAAGTTTTTCAAGAAAATTTTCATTATCCCTCTAGTGATATTTTAAAAACAAGAGAGTTTTATGAAGCAGTCCTTATAGAAACTGGTTCTGTTAAAATTAAGCATAATGCTGACAAATTCAGCAATATGGGTTTGGCATTCTCCACCTGCCATATCTATAAGATTCTTACTGTCAAGCAATGGGGTGGAAATCTTAATCTTTCAAGGGAATTTTCTGAACCATCAAAGCCAAGGTTTTTTAATTATTGGGATTATCATAGAGCATGGTTTAATGTTTTTCTGATCCAGAATAGGGACTTCCATCATTCATGGATGTTCTATTTTCCATCTAAGAATCAGCTTTCCTCTTTCCCATTTTGGTTCTACAGTTGGTGGACTTATTATGGACCGACTATTAAGATTCTTCCTAAGCCCATCCTAGATGGCTTTGAGCTATTCAGAAGTTATTTTGATATCCCCAAAGAACTTTCAGCTTTTCCCCCTTTACTATTCTTTTTCACCAATTTTGGCCTTACTTGGATAGTCCAGTGAGACTATATTATCATTACAGACAAATCAACAGTCTTTCCATCTCTGGGAAGGACTTTTAAAACTAAATGGTGGGATGCCTTGAAAAATGATGCATCTATTGATGCAATCAAGCAGTATTTCCTCAAGAACCCCACACAAGTCTCAGTCAGTGATGATATGTCTCAATTTCTTCTCAAAAAGCAAAAGTTACAAGCCATGCTCGCAGCAGCTAAGACCCTTCAAGATTTCCAGAAAATCCTTGAAGAAGGAAGCTCAAGCTTCTCCCAAGAAAATTCTTATGCAGAGTCTGATGATTCAACAAGCTACCTTCCAGACAATGGTGATGACTGTGAAGGAATCCTTCCTCCAATAAGAAGATCTAAGTAATCATCAGCCTTATATCTTCCATCAAGAATATTTCAAGCTTTGTAGTTTCTGCACCAAAAGCAGCAAGCATGTGTCCTCACAGTTTAAAGAAGCTTGTCAGAAGTCATTTCAGCCGAAAACAAGATTCCGGGTCAAAAGTAAAAAATGCTACTGTTCACTTTTACTATTCAAGCATGGGTCTACTTTTCATTATTACTATTCAAGATTCCTTTTTGCCTATTAAAGGAGGTTCGGGCCTCATTTGTAAGCAGACTTAATTTTCTCTCCCAAGCTTATGCTCTCCCTTCTCTCTTCTTTCTCTCTCATCATGTAAGCCCTTCAAGCTTTCAAGCTTTCTCCAAGCTTTCCTACCCTTGTCCATTGTAAGATATTTCTCCTTATGTATAATATAAATATGTTTTGATTACCTCCTATATGGATGGTTTTTAATTAAGTTTTGTTTTCATTTCATTTTATGTTCTTATACCTCCTACATGGATGGTTTTAATTAAGCTTTGATTTTAATTTTATGTTTTTTATTTTGTACCGCCTACATGGTCGGTTTTAAGCTTATCATGAACTAACAAGTTTTTTGGTTCATTCTCTTTAAATTTCTTATTGGATATCTTTTGTATTTTCTAACCCTCTTCTTTGTTTTGAATCATGGCATATATATATATATATTTCAAAAATTGAATATCTATTTACCTTTAATAAATATAAAAAATCACCATTATTTCTTTTATATTTCTTTTAGAAAGAAAAAAAAGGGAACAATTGTGTTTTGCACCTAGTTGAGCCCAAAAATTAAGTTTTGGTCCATATAAGTTCTCTATTTAAGCCCAAGGCATAGAGGAAGTGTGAAAATTAAAAAGAAGGATATGGAGTTTTTATCTTTTCAAAAATGACCTTTATTGACTATGACAAAAATAAAAATAAAAAAACATTAATTTAAATTTTATTCCTTTTGTAAACCTCAATAAAATTTAATATAATTTAGTGATTTGGAAAAAAATACATAAATTTTTCAAAAAAATAAAAATAAATTATTATTATTTAA
Organism: Vitis riparia; assembly: GCF_004353265.1. NCBI lineage: Eukaryota > Viridiplantae > Streptophyta > Magnoliopsida > Vitales > Vitaceae > Vitis > Vitis riparia. The sequence goes on from NC_048437.1 coordinate 9,078,504, forward strand.
AAATCAAACATCTTGGAAAATATATATTTTTAAAATTGTGTATATAAAAATAACTGAAAATATGTCAAATTTATTTTTTTAAAATGATATATTTTCATAATATATTTTTAAAAAAATTAGTTTTCTAAAAGTAATAAATTTTCAAAATAATTATTAAAAAAAATTAAGATAAAAAAGTTTTTCAAATATTATGGTAGAAAATAGTTTTGAAGGGTATATTAGTCTTTTCATATTTTATATTCTCATCGTCAATTATGTAACTTTTATGGGTCAAATCTTAATTTTTGAGTCAATTGGGTCAAAAGAAAATTGTCCCAACAAAAAATAGTTCTCAATATGACCTTTTAGTTCATAACCCATAATGATGAGAAAGTTAACACCGGTTCATTCTCCGTTCATTCCCCCGTTAATTCCGATTCATTCCCTTTGTTGGTGTCGATTCATTCCCCTCATCCATAGTGGCTTTGTTCCCTTATACACAATGACCATTATTTTATATTCCCTTCAACTATCTTTTTGTACCTTTTTTGTCACATTCCTTGTACACAATAACCATTATTTTATATTCCCTTCAACTATCTTTTTGTCACTTTCCTCTCTTTCATGCAAAATAAATTCTACTTATATTCCTCGTATCTCAATTTAACCTATTCTTTGTAAAGGTAATTTTTAAACACTTTGAGATTTCTCCATTGTAAATGTAATTAATTACTTTGAGATTTTAATATTATGTATTTTCTTTTCCCTTTTTCCAAGGCCTCATCTATTAGATTTTTAGATGAGGTCTCTGTTATTAAACCCTTTTTTTTTTCTTGTCTCCCATTTCTTTATGAAAATAAGCTCCACTTGTACGTCTCATTTGTCAACTTGAATTTCTCCTTTATAAAGGTATGTTTTTCAATTTTATTTAGTGTTTATAAATTTAAATTTATTTAAATCCGGTTGGGAATTGTCCCAAATTCCTAATTAATTAATATTTTTTTTATAAAGAATATTGTATAAAATATTTCCTAACTTAATATTAGATTTCTTTATAAACTAAGGAAGGTTATTGAAAATATTTCTATAAATATTATAGGTTATGAGGAGAAAAAGTAATGAAATGAAGATGAACCTGTAAAAACTATATGAGATGGTTACAAATGTGAAGAACGGGCGGTACCCAGTTGAGCGAGAGGGCTCGTGATAAGGTATGAATACAAAGAGTGGGGAAATATGGGATATTTCAGGAACCCAATAGTTGTATCTGATTTTATTCCTTGTAATATTCTCTACTGTATAGTGGAATAATTCTCTCTCCTCCGTTGATGTAGGTATGGTTAGTCAAACCACGTTAAAACCTCATGTACCATGTGTGATTGTTTTATCTTTGTATTCTTGAATTAACCTTGTTTTCATGAAAGCTTATGTTGTCACAACAAACTGGTATCAGAACTTAGGTTGAAGATCTCTAGAAAATTAAAAGATCACAAATCACCAATGTTTTCAGAATTGAACCGAAAAAGTTATCGATTCACGATTCATTGGTCGAATCGGCAGTCAAACCGGTGATGTCATTAATATATATATATATATATATATATATACATTATTAAAATTTTAAAAATTAATAAATAAAAATAATAAATTATATCTAAATTTTGACAGTATCTATCATATTTGTTGATTTTTTTCATAAAATTTTTTATCTGTAGTTGTCAATCAACCCAATATTTTCAATAAATTAAAATGTCAATATGTAATAAATAAAACAAAAATAAAAAAAATTAAATATTAAACATATCACAACAATTATAATCAATAAAAAATTAAAAAATTAAATATAAAATTTTAAAAAACTAAAATGGAAGGCAAGACTTTTCCAATCGTGGGAATATGAGGGAGGAGAGAGAGAGAGAGAGAAAATTAAATTTAAAAAAACTAAAATATAAGGCAACTTTTCCAATCGTGGAGGGAGAGAGAGAGAGAGAGGTTTCCAGTCGTGGGGGAATGGGGAAAAAAAATAGGGATGTTGGAGCTTTCTAGGGATGGGGGGAACTTCTAGTGGGATGACACTTTGCCATCGCGGGAGAGGGGAGTTTTCCAATCCATCATTAGGGGTGGGGTGACGGGATTTGCGTTGGGTGCTGCCGAGGTTAGGAGGGCTTTTCAGTGCGCGGCGGGGGAGGTGAGGCGGGGTTCCCAACGCCGGGATGTTGTCGGTGGGATGTTGCTCCAGGTGACAGTGGAGGTACCGTTGCCTGCCGAACGATGCTTCAAGTGACAATAGGGGTACCAATCACATGGGAAAGGAGAAAGGAAAATAAATTGTTGGGTTCGGAGGGAATCGGTCGGTTCGTCGATCGAACCGCTGGTTCAAGCGGTCCAATTTTCGGTTCGATTGCTTCCCGGTCCAATTGGCTGGATCGGATTGGAAGCATGACCGACCGGTGGTCGGACTAGCCTGTCTAGTTTTTAAAACCATGCAAATCACACAAGATGAAAACAAAATGAATTTTAGTTGAAGGTGGAGTCGATTACTCTCTTGTGGTGATATGATGCAAAAAGTTTGTGTCATGGAGAGATTGAAGATTAACTTCATGAAATTTGGTCCAAGGTGGAGATTGTTGGAAATTGTCACAAATTCTTAATTAGTAAAAAAAAAAATTGTAAAAAAAATTGTATGGAATATTTGCTAAGTTAATATATTAACTTAATATTAGATTTCCTTATAAAATAATAAAGCTTATTTTCTAGATTATGAGGAGAAAAAGTAATGAGATAAAGATAAACTCGTAAATAATATGAGATGGTTAGAGATGTGAGGAAGAACGAGTACTTGAGGAAGAACGGGAAGTACTCGGTGGAGCGAAAGGGATCGTGATAGGGTATGAATACAAAGAGTGGAGAAATATAAAATGTTTTATGAATCCAATAATTGTATATGGTTTTATCCTCTGTAATATTCTCTATTGTATAGTGAAATGATTCCCTCTCATCCATAAATGTATGCATAATTAGCTGAATTATGTTAAAACCTTATGTATCATATGTATGATTATTTTATTTTTGTGTTTATGAATTAACCTTGTTTGTATGAAAGTTTTCGCTATCACAACAAATCCTAATATATAAAAAATAAATTATAGTAAAGTGTTTTTTTTATATATAATTCTGTATTCTTATATGTTTCATTACGAAGTTTCATTATCAAATGTCTAATAGTTGGTAGCTAATAATCTCGCTATCTAAATGGTCCAAAATGAAGAATTTTCTATGGGCTTGATATCAAATTTAAAAAAATAGTAATATTACTTTTATTTATTTAAGAATTTTAAAAAGTAAAAAAGCAAAAACAATGTAAAAATGCAACTAACTCGGAATGTGAAAAAAAAAATGATAAAAAATTAGATAAGTTTGGATACTAAATAACATTTCTTCAAATTTATTTTTTATTTTAATTAATGTTTATAGAATTAAATTTATTAAATCATAAATTAATGTTTATAAAAAATAAATTATAATAACATTTTTTTTTTTTGTAATTTTGTATTTGAAATTTTATTAAATATTTTTTTAGAGGTGGGTTACTTTTCTTTGAATTTGAGATGGGATTTGGATTTTTTTTTAATGTTTAAGTACTAATTTAAAAATCAATATATAATTATTAAAATTACATGTTATTTAATTATGGATAAAACTAAAATTTATTTAAATATTTGATATTTTATAAAAAAAAATTACTACTAGTTTCTTTTTTTGTTTGATTTTAAGATTTGTTTTAAATGTTTATATTTTTATGTTTAATAAAATAGTTATTAATTTCAAGCCTAAGTTTGATGAAGACATTATAGTTATATTATTGCTATCAAATATTTATATTTTATTATTTAAAAAAAAAGTAGTAACAAAATTATTGAGTTTTTTCTAAAAGTCCTTAGCAAAGGATTTATAGAATATATATATTTTTAGTGATGGGTATCTTATTACACAGTTATTTAAATTATATGTTATTTTGTTGATAAAACTTAATTTCAATTATATATTTTGTACTTTATCAATTTTTTTTATAGAATATGTTGGATTGATTTTTTTTTTTAAAATGTTTAGATTTTTAAGTTTAATCAAGCATTTATTATTATAACTACTAAGTTTTGTATTTTTTTTTTAAAAAATATTATCACTAAGTGATTTTTATTTATTTATTTGAAAATAATAATTAATAAAAATATTCAATTTTTCTAAAATTAATGGCCCCATGTTTTTCTAAAAATATTGAAAAAATAATAATAAAATTATTATTATTTCAAGTTAATTTCTCCACAATGACTTGACTAACTTCAATTTTTTTAAGAGTTTGTAATTATTCATTTATATTTTTCCCTTTTCATGTTAAAATAAATTATTTCCTTTCAATATTTTTTTATATTTATAAATTAATAATTGACATCCTCTCATAAATAATTAATAAAGAAAAGTACATAAATATGAGAAATTACGATTCTTATACTAAAAATATAAAGTATTTGTTTCCATAAAATAATGCAATATCTTTTATTAAAAAAAGTCATAAATTAAAGAAATTTAATATCGTTTATTCAAAAAAAGTTATAAATTAAAGAAATTGAAGAGAATATGAAAATTTTAAACCTAAAAAGCTTTGCAATATATTTGAAATTATGCTTAATTTTTTTATTTAGTAAGAAGAAAATATAGATGTAAAAGTAGTGACTAATAAATTTCATTAATTTCTCTTTCTTGAGAAGGATGCACTAAGAAATTAGGAAAGCCTTATTGTGAACACCGCATTTCGCATGATGCGTTCCCACTCGATGGCAAACCAAACCTGGGTTTGGGGAAGGTACGGTAAAAATGCGTTCCCACTCAGGTTACTTATTGGAAGGTACGGTAAAAACCGTAACACTCCTCTAAGCCCCTAAAAATGAGTCTCTACTAAATAAGGTGAAACATGCATGACAATTAACTAGGAGATCAATGGATACCAAAATGATCATATATCAAGAACAAGTCATGATAACGAAATAATAAACAAAGTGAGAGTGAGAGCGTATATTGGCAGTAGGTAATAAAGCGCTATCATGAAACAGAGTTAGTGCGCAATAATGAATACAAAAAATATCACATGCATATCAAAGAACAAGACAAATATTAGACATTATTCATTAAACATAACAGTTGACAATCAGAAGAAAAATCTCATATGTAGGTACCCCACCAAAGCCCAATTGATTTTGCATGAATTAATCTCACAAATTCCATTGTTTTGGAATTATGAAAATCATATTCATGCTTATTTAAAATCAAGAGAAACAAAATATTATTTGAAAATCAAAGAAAATTTATGAAAGTGCTTACCTGAAGGAAAATGTAGCAAGTTTATTAAAAACGAGATTTTTTTTTACCTAAAACCTTAATGAATGATGAAAAGTTGTAGAGTTGAAAAATGTTTGAAAATAGGAGTGGAATTAAAACTATTTGAAAGAAAACTAGAGTTTTGAAATTTATTTGAAAATTGAAGTCTCAAAAAATAATTTTTAAAAAAAAAAATTGAAATTTTGAAAAAAAAAATTTGAAAATGGGAGTTTTGAAAATTAAATTTGAAAATTGGAATTTTGAAAAAAAAAATAAAAAAAATTGGAGTTTTGAAAATTATTCGAGAATTGGAGTTTTGAAAATTAAATTTGAAAGAAATTGAAAATTTGAAAATTATTTGAGAATTGGAGTTTTGAAAATTAAATTTAAGAATTGGAGTTTTGGAAATTAAATTTGAAAGAAATTGGAGTTTTGAAAATTAATTGAGAAATTGAGTTTTGAAAATTAAATTCAAGAATTGGAGTTTTGAAAATTAAATTTAAAAGAAATTGGAATTTTGAAAATTATTTGAGAATTGAAATTTTGAGGATTAAATTCGGAAATTAGAGTTTTGAAGATTAAATTAAGGAATTGAAGTTTTGAAAATTAAATTTGAAAGAAATCAGAGTTTTAAAAATTAATTGAAAATTGGAGTTTTAAAAATTAAATTAAAAATTAGAGTTTTGGAAATTTATTTGAAAATGGAAGTTCGGAAAATTAAATTTTAAAAATAATTGAAGTTTGGAAAGTTAAAGTTTTGAAAATTAAACTTAAAAATTGGAGTTTTGAAAAATTAAATTGAAAACTGGAGTTTTGGAATTTTATTTGAAAATGGAAGTTTGGAAAATTAAATTTAAAAAATAGGAATTTTGAAGAATTATTCGAAAATTGAAGCTTTGAAAATTAAATTTGGAAGTTGGAATTTTGGAAAATTATTTGAAGATTAAAGTTTTGAAAATTGGAATTCTGTAAAATTATTTGAGAATGAAATTTTTAAAATTTAAATTTAAAAATTGAAAATTTGGAAAATTATTTGAAAATGGAAGTTTTGAAAATTGGAAAATTAAATTTTGATATCAAAATATGAAGAATTAAAAAGGATGAGATGTGGTAGTGGAATTACATGCCAAGGTGGCCATGCAAAGTGTGGGCTTGAGTGTAAAGTGATAGGCTTTGTTGATGCTGGTGGTTTTAATAAGTGAGATTTTTGGGTTGGCATGAGATTTTTTTTTTCAACTGTGTGAATTGGTAGTGAGGTGCCTCATAAGCCAGCAAATATGAGCTACGTATGTTGTTTCCATACCCTTCATCACAAGCTCCCTCAATGGCCAGTCTTGACCATCAGAAGCAATGACACAATGTCCTCAGCAAATAAAACCAAGAACAACAATTGAATTATCTTTACCCAAACACTAGAAACAAGGCTGACTAAAAAAGCTTCAATATTATTTCAATAAACAAGCCCCACTTCGTTAAAAATGGTGAATTGAGGCCATAAAAACACAGATTTAGGCACAAAGTAAGAACACTAAATTTTATTTTTCCCTTAAGTATGTTTTAACTTTCATGGAAAACGGGGTGGGGGGGAAGACCCACTTCACAAAAACCAGTTTTTGTTTTAAAAATGAGGAATGAAGGCCATAAAAACACAGATTTAGGCACAAAAAATGAAGAAAAAAAAAACTTTCTTGGAGTAACCCATTGGGCGTTTTGGGTAAAATAATAGTGTCGTTTAAGGATTAGTGGGACAAAATCACAAACATATTCGAAACAAAAGTGCAATCAATATCTTCATATGCTTCACAGTGAACATGATAAAGAACCTCACCAGTTTTCAAGATGGGGTGTCTTCTCTTAAGCCAAGCATGCTTAGCTTCAAGTGCTCTGTTTTTCCTCCAAAAATTTGTTCTCTATTTCTTCATTTTTTTCACTCAAGCTCTCTTCCTCAAGTTGCTGCTTGTTTTTTTTTTTCTCATTCTTCTCCACTCAGCTCCCTCTTTGCTTTCTTCTCATTTTTCAACCCCTTCAAAAACCAGTTTTTTTTTTTTTTTTTTTTTTTTTTTGCTCTATTTCCTTATTCTCTAGAAAAGTCAACAAACCTTCACTCCTCCCAGCTACCCCCTGTTTTTCTGCAGCCCTCTCACCTCTTTTCAATCCAGCTTTCACCCACTTTTCTGCTTACCCCACTCCTCTGTCCTTTGTTCAAAATATCCCATCATAAGCGCAGAGGTATGCGGTCCTCCATGAATAGATGTGATCCCATGCAGCCATTCAGCACTTGAAGAAACTGGCCCCCACTCATTCCAACACGCTGCCAACTCTTCCTAGAATGATAAACAAAAAACAAAAAAAAAAAACCTTCTCCAGAAAGGGGTTTACACTTATTTATATGTAATAAAAAAATTGCTTTTGGAGGTAAAATATTTGTAAAAAAATCACTTCAAGGTAATAATATGGAAAATATCACACCCACCAAATCACCACCAATTTTTTTTTTCTAAGTGGGCAATACTAAGAACCCTTCTTAACCAACCTCTCCAAATATACCTCAACAAAAGTAGTGCAAAGAGACAAGAAACAAATACAATAACCTTTCCAACTAGTGTTATTACTCAACTAAAACAATTACAAAATTGTTTAAGTGTCTTAACACTTACGCAAAGTCAGAGAATCCACCCCACAATGCTTATAATCCAATTAAGCATTTTTTAAAGTCTTTTTGCCATGCAGAAGGCTTCAATACATGTGACTACCTATTTAATTTTGAATTCAAACACTTGAAGTGGTGGTTGTACAATTGCCACAACCACTTAGGTGAAGATACCCTTTTAGATTGAGGTGTCCCTCCATGGAACCACAAGCTACCTCATGTTCCTCATGTTATGTCAAGGCTACAACATTTAAGGTGTCTCTTCCTAATGGGTGCTAAGTAACTTCCTTCAAGATGTCTCTTACTAACGGGTGTCAGGAAATTCCCTTCAAGATGTCTCTTACCAATAGGTGCCCCTTGCAACTAAATAACCATTTCTTTAAGCAAATTTGGCCAAAATAATATTTCGCTTGTGTTTTAGAAGTCGATCCATGTTGATCTAGTAACTTGCCCTCAATTCATGTGAGTCATACCCACATTAAGAACCTGGTTTATGTGCCAACCACTTTGAACCAACATCTTGCCTTAGCCATTTGCTTGTGTCTAACCCCCTTGGGTGCATTAGTATTGTGTTTTACCCCACACACTGATGCTTATCTTGTGCCATGTCAAGGTGCCCGTGGCACATTAGGGTTTTTATGTCATGAACCATTTGTTGCAAAGTCCTCTTGTGTCTTGCCTGAGCTAGCCATGCACTACTATGCTTGTTGGAGTAATTGTTGCAACAACACCTCATATCATACCCAAGCCTTCTTTGTTGTAATAATGAGTTAGATATTATTTTCATAGCTTAGTTATTCCATGCACAAGCCATTGCAACCCTGTGTCATGCATATTCATTTGTCTAAGTCGATCAAGAATGTTGTAGCACCATCATGCCATGACTTTACCCTCATAACTTCACGAACTACCTTAGTGCACAAGGTTGACTGACCTCATGCCAACATCCAAGAGGGATAGGTCGTACTACAACCCGTGTCATTGCTACCATGAATTACATGAGAGCTCATGTGTGTGTGCTAACATGTTGTTCAAGTACCATGGTCATACCTAAGGCTATGCCTTGGTGCCTTCTTAGTGTGGTTAAGGCTTTGCCTTAGTGCCCACCTTGAGTCACCTATTCCCCCACCTCCTTTCCTCACTCCCTCTCTCTTTAAGAACATTTTAAGCCATTTTGAAAATTTCTTATGTCTATACCATTATTGTGGCCAATGTTTTAAATATTGGACCAAACTGATTGATCACCAATCCGGTCTAATTCAACTGTTTGAGTCGGATAACCTTTGAACCGGTATCAAACCGTCGAAACCGACTGTCAGACTAATGAATCGATTGACCCGACTGGTTTTGGGTGAACTAAACGGTTCAAAAAAACTTTTTTTTTAATTTTTATTTCTCTCCATTTCCTTCTTCCCAACCCTCTGCCTCCCTTAGCCCCACACCCTTAACCCTTATTGTTTCCTTTTCCAATGTCTCATTTTTCCTATTTCCTTTCTAAATTTTTTTTTTCATATTTTTATTTACCTTATTAGTTCATCTCCATTATTTTATATTTTATATTTTTTAACTTTGTAATTTTTAAAACTTGAGATTTTAATTTAAATTAATGAAAACATTATAATTTTAAAATAAGTTTTTGATTTAAAAATAAATTTTAAATTTTCTAATTTTAAATTAAAATTATGATTTTAATTTAATTTTCTAATTTGAAACTGGTTTTTTATTTTCAAATAATTTTATGATTTTCAAATAAAATTTTAATTTTTAATCAAATATAAATTATATACTTATGGTGTCATCGATTCGATTGTCGATCTGACTAGTGAACCATAAACTGGTAACTTTTTCGGTTCAATAATCGATTTAGTTATGAAAACATTAATTGTGACCAAAGTTTTTAAGGCGAAAGCGTAAGACGATGCGTTTTTGTGTTCATGAGGTGAGGCGTAAGCCTCGAGGCGTAAGCTTTTTAAGCCTCACATTATATAATTAATTAATATTTTTAAATATATAAAATAAAATAGCATAAATAGAAACATGAAAACAATTCATTAGAATCATAATAAAAAAAGCATACTAGTACCCTACTTTCACAAAAAAACCATAACAAAGTCATAAAATAGATTCTAGATTCAACTATACTAATAGTTTCAAACTTTAACAAAAAACCATAACTAAGTCATGAAATATAAAATAGAGTCAACCATAATAATAGTTCTAAACTTTTACAAAAAATCCATAACTAAGTCATAAAATAACAACTAGAGTCAATTGTTTCAACTTAAATCCTCATCCTCAAGGTCATCGTCATCCTCATCCAATGTATCAATAGTAGGAAAGTGTCCACTATCATGTATCCCCATTTCATGTAAATCTTCATCTTCATCAATTGGTGTCAAATTCAACTCCTTTTCTTTGCCTTTGCCTCCACTTGTACCTAGCATAAAGAATTAATTAAGTGTAAATATTATAAGTTTTTTTTTTATTAAATTTAATCAAATTTATGACTTCAATTTTTGAGTACTTGCTTGGTACTTCATTATGTTTCCTTTTGTAGGAATGTGAAGAAACCATGTGATCCGATGATGTTTCAGTCTCTTGAGAGTTGGATGACACAGCTCTAATGGCATCAACACTGAATAACTCATTATCTTGAAGCCAACAAAGATCAAGGGGGAGGAGGGGATCTTCTTTCTCTGCAATCCATTCATCATCCGAATCAATCTCCTCTACCAAAATCAGATCAACATTTTGTTTCCTTTGTAGACTTCGCTCTCTCAATCTAGTGTTGTATCTTACATACACTAGAGCATTCAATTAACCTTTGATGTTCAAGTCTATTTCTTTTTTTTTGTATGGATCTACAAATAATAAAAGTATCAAATTTATGTGTTAAAATGAAATAAGGTTCTCTAATATTGACATAGAAATATATGTATAAAAATTTACAAAAATAGAAGTATTACCGACTCAAATGTGCTCCAATTTCTTTCACATCCCGAAGCACTACAAGTAAGGCTAAGGACTCGAATAACAAACTTTTGCAACTCCGATATTGAACCCCCAAAACGCATCCACCAACTTGTAGGACTTCTTAATGTTCGAGAATCAATTGCAATATGACTCCCAAATTCACCCATTGCTTGGTCATATGACTCCAATTGAATGTCAACTTTTAAACGTTCTTGATAATCCAACATCCTATCCATGCATTCAAATAATCCCTTCCTCACCTCATCAACATTAGAGAACTTATCTCCATACCGCAATTGAGGATTAAGATAATAACCCGCTGCATGTAAAGGTCGATGAAGTTACGGAGTCCATCTTGCATTAATTTTTCTCCAAATTGGGCCATATTTTCTCTCCACACCCCGACAATTAAATGCAATATTCTCCTTAGCTGAATCCATCAACTCATAAATATAACCCATGGTTGGTCTTTCCTCTGAATCAACCTCTCTCAAGACACTAACTAATGGAACAGTGGTCTTTATGCAAAAAGCAACACGAGGCCAAAAATTTGGATCAAACAACACTGTACTTCGAGTTTTCACACCTTCTACCTTTTTAGCCCATGTGCTTGAACACCATTTTTCTTATGAGAACATGCTATAAGAGCTTGCTTTTACTTATAAAGACTTTGGAGAGTAAGAAATGTAGTAGCAAATCGTGTAATTGCTGGACGAAGAAGTTCATGATTTTTTGTAAATGTTCTCATCAAGCTAAGAACCCAAGTATGCCCATATATGAACTTCACTACTTGCCTAGCTCGAGATAGTGTAGTAGCATGAACATTTAGCTTTCCAATATCCTCCAACATCAAATCAATACAATGAGCAGCACAAGGAGTCCACCACAATTTTCTCATTTTTTCCATAAGCCTCATTCCAGCATTCACATAATTAGAGGCATTATCAGTGATGACTTGCACAACATTCTCCTCTCCAATTTCTTCAACTACCTCATCAAGATATTTGAACATCAATTCCCCATTTTTTATTGTATTAGAAGCATCAATTGATTTCATAAACCAAGTGCCAACAGGACTATTCACCAAAAAATTGATAAGACACCTACTTTTTCCATCTGTCCAACCATCTGACATAATTGAACATCCATATTGTTTCCAAGCTTTTTTGTGATCTTCCATAATGATACTTAGGTCATTCACCTCTTCTTTAAGAATCCATGTCCTCAATTCATGCATAGATGGAGGCTTAAACCCGAGCTCAAAATTTGCAACAACATCTATCATAGGAAACCAATAAGGATCATTCACAGTGTTGAATGAGAGACCTTTTGAATAAATGAACCTACCAATTTTTCTACACACTTCCTTCCTTTCTTCTTGCTTCCACTTTGAATTCAAAGTAGTTTGTCTAGGTTGTGAAGTGGTAAATTTATCCATGGGTCCCCTAGGAATAGGTTCCCCACTCCCACTTACACTTCCACTCCCACTCACACTCTCTAATGTCCCTATTGTTTTAGACAAGACACTCTCATGCATTGAAGTTGGACCCATACCAATTTCTTGGAGCAATTCATTTCTTTTTGTTTTTTGATCCTTAAAATTGGCCAATGCCTCTTTGCATTCCAATCTAGCATCTTCACTAACCTTGTTGCATGGTTTCATACCATGATGAGTTCCGGCTAAGTGATGCTTGAGTCTATTCATCTCTCCCGTGCATCTTTGATTGCAAAATTTACATCTTAAATATTGCTCCCCGGCAACTTCAATAACATACTTCCACACAAAATCTTTTCTTGAATTTTTCGAAATGGAGGAACTCATTCTAAAAAAAAAAAAACACCAATAATAATATTCAAATTTCTATATAATAATATAATTGACTAAAAAATAATAACAAGACATAATTGAAAGGAATTTAAAAATGAAATTCAAATTTTAATTGGTTTTAATTTTAAAAAACCAATATTTGTTTTAGAAGAATTTTAAAATTATACACATAAAATGGAAGAGATATTTTTATAATCTAAATTCCATTTAATAAGGAAATGAATGTTATATTTCATTTTAAAAAAATATAAGAGTGAAGACAAAATATAAGAGTGAATACCTTGGAAAAATAGAAAAAAAGAAATAAAAAATAATTTTATAATTATTAAATTAAGTGTATATTTTAAACTTATTTTATTTATTTTTATAAAAAATAAATATTTCGTGAACCAAACACACCATCAAGGAAAGAAAGGTTTTTCACCTGTGAAATATGATTATATTTTTGTAATTAAAAAAAAAAAAAGAGGTGATTGCCGATTGGTTGGGCAGGTGGGAATTGAGAAGAGGAGGGCGATCGCACCTCGGTTTCAACATGTGAAAGAGGAGTCACAGACGGTCGCATTATATTGAGGGTGTGCGTACTACGCACTATTTTATTTTTTAAATTGGATGGCATTTGATTAAAAAAAAAATTGATGAACGAGAACGAGAAGGAGACCCCGACTGCCAAAAGAGAGCCAACCTCTCTGCGTTAAGTCGACTGCCATGGAAGATGAAGAAAACCATGGCAGATGGAGAACAAGATGAAGCCAAGAGGGGGAAGCATCGAAGACACAAAGAAAGGGAGATCACGACATACCTGGAGATGAACGAAAAGGATTGTCGCCGGAGAAGATGCTCTGCGATTGGTCGTCGCCGGAAAAGATGCTCTGGATTGGTCGCCGCCGCTTTAGGTAGGGTTTCCTTTTGGAGTTTTTCTCCCAATTTCTGTTTGCCTTCAATCGGGACTCGAGTTTTGCTTTAGGGATCAGTTAGGGCTTTTTTTTTTTTTTAATTTCTTCATGGCCACATCAGCTTCTACAACGCATGCGCCTTCTTCTCAGAGCGTAAAAGGCGCGATCAAAGCGTGCCTCAGACACGCCTCAGTGGAAAAGGCGTACGCCTTTCTTGTATTGCGTTTTATTATTTACGCGTCAAGGCGTTTTTGCCTCGCCTCGCCCTAAGGCGCGCCTGAGATACGCCTTTGAAAACCTTGATTGTGACTACGTTAAGGCACATGTCCTAGTGTCGAGGACACACAAGTGAGCTGGTGTATGGCAGTGTGTGCATAGAGGTGCGGGCGTGTGCGTGTGCATGTGTAAGCATGGATAGGGTGTTGAGTGAGCTACTTGATGCGTGTGATCATGCAACCACTTGCATAGAGTGTGCGTGCAGCCGATGTGCGTAATCCTGCTGCTAATCTAAGTGTTGCCTCAACACTTTACCTCTAAAGTGATGCCCACCAAACCTCCATATCTTCCTTGCTTCCTTCTTAGGGTCCTTATAGGTACAAGACCTATCCATGAGGCCTTCAATGCCTTCGTCCAAGTCAAAGGGCCAAGGGGATAACAAAAAACATCAATATATATATATATATATATATATATATATATATTATAATTTTTACTTATTCCCAATTATATTAGTGATTTCATATCTTCTATTTGTTTTTCTTTTATAATTTTCAATAATTATTATCCACTATTTTTTTTCTTCTCTTAATTTTTTTCCCTTTGAATAATGTTTATCGATTTTGTTAGTAAATTTTTAAATACTTATTTTCTTTTACGGTTTTTCAATTATATATAAAAGTATTTTGTTGTTGTCATTTATGCTATATTATATCAAAAAGTAATATGGACTTAAAAAACTCTTATAACAAATTTTATTTTTAGTTATATTAAATAGATATCAATAATAGAATATAAATAAAATTTTATTATTAATTTATTTATTATGAAATATATATTAATATTTATTTATTATTAATTTATTAATCTTTTTATACCAAATAAGTACTAATAATATATTATACAAAGAAATGGGAATTAAAATATAAATAAAACTTATATATTTTAATACTTTTAAAAATATATGAATATGAATTTATCATTAATTAATTTATTAGCAAAATATATGAATATAATATTATTATTAATTTATTAATTTTTATATTGAATATGTATTAATATTAAGTAAACAAATAAGAGTTATAAATTTAAATATTGTAAGAATTTCAAGGATATGTGAATATAAATTTATTATTAAAGATTTGAGATACTAAGTATTAATATCATTCAAGTAAATAAAAGAATACAAAAAATGATCTGTTTTGAACAATACATGAATATAGTAAAAAAATAAGTATTAATATTATGTAGAAAATAAGAATCACAAATTTAAAATAGAATTTGTATTTTAAATCCTTCAATATTTATAGAAAAATTATTTGAAGATACATTAATTTATTAAAAAAAATACACGAATATGAATTTATTTATTAAAGAAATATGAAAGTAAATTAATTTACTTATTATCAACAATACATGAACATCAATTAATTATTAATTTATTAATATGGAGAGTTATTTAACATAAATACTTTTCTTTCAAAAAAATTCTTTATAAAATATTTAAAAATTATATTTCAAATATAAATATATTTATTATAAAAAAATACATAAATATGAATTTATTATTAAAATATAAGATAATAAATATTAATATTATATAAACAAGAATCATAAATTGAATATGGATTTAATATTAATTTATTTACTATAAAAATATATGAATATTAATTTATTATACAAAATACATAAATATTAATTAATTTATTATTCATACTAATATTGAGAGCCACTTATTTAACATTAACCTTTTATTTAGATTTTTCTTTATAAGATATTAGAAAATTATATGTTACATACAAATTTATTATTATTATTTTTTATTATGAAAGATATATAAATATTGATTTATTAAGATTTTAAATTTGATGGCAACATTTTTTTTAAATGTAAATAAGCAGAAAAAATACAAATACAATTCTATTTCCGAAAAAAATCTTACTAGGCCCAGATGTAGAAGCCCGGGCCCAATCCTTGTGGGTCTGGCGTCCATCAAAACCACCACGGCGCCAAACACAAAATTTTCGGACAATTGGAGCCAAATCGCCTTTCCATTTGGCGGGAAAACCCATAACTTTTTATTTTTAAAATATTTATTTATTTAGTTAGTTTTATAATTAAATAGGAAAAATATAAATCATTCACAGTGCCGGCTCATCTTACAAGAAACCCTAAAATTATTATTTAAAAAAAGAAAATAAAGAAAAAGTCGAAATTATTCGAAACGCCTGGTAGATTTCAGCATTTCCACGCGCAATCGGATCGATCGGAGCACTAGATTTTGATCGGACGGCGGTTGCTCTCCGATCGCCGGTGAGAAATGTCCATAATGGCGGAGGTGGTGGAGGTGTTGGCCGACGCAGAGATGAGCGGTTCGGATCATCCGAAGAAGTCGCTGAAGCGGAAGCGAATTTCTCCGGTGGCAGGAGCTCCGACAGTGGAGGACAGGAAGGCGCGAATCGGGGCTCTGAGGGCGGAAATGGAGGGGCTGTTTCGGTATTTCGAGGAGGTGATGGGGGAAAAGGTGGATTTGGAGGTCGGCCAGTGCGGTTCGATGAATGCGGTGGTTGCGGTTCTGTTGGAGGAGAGTAGGCTTCCGTTGTCGAAGCTTGTGAGTGAGATTTACGAGAAAGTGAAGGTGAGGGATAATGGCGGTGGTGTGACACTGGCAACTGTGAAGAGTAGTGCGGTTTTGGTTGGTCAAAGATTGGCTTACGGTGTTCCGAACGCGGATGCGGATGTTCTGGAGGACGAGACGGCGTCGTGTCTCTGGTGTTGGGAGGTGATATTTTCTGAATCTTTTTCATTTCTTCAGTGTTTTGATTCTTTTCTTGATTGTCTTTAATTTGCGTCATTTCTTTTAACTTGCTCTGTTTATTGGGATATTTACCTTTGCTTCTTGTTTTTTGATTGATTCTCGAGGCATACTGGGAATTTTGTAATCTTTGGTATTTATCGAGTGTACTTAAAGGTAGATTAGGGTCCGAAATCACCGAATTAATTAGGTTTTCTGTAATTTTTTGATATACAGAAATTAACCCTTATATTTCTCAAATTAGATTGTTTGTTTAATACACGTCGGCTTTGATATTTATTCTGTGTATCTGATCTTTGTTGTTCTCAAAGTACTACCAGTTGGGTCCCCAATTTTCACATTTCTTCGTCAATTTATCATGTTGATTGGGTACTTTGAATCTTGTTATTCTGCAATTTATCGTGTTTATTAGGTATCTTAAATCTTGTTATTTTGATTGGGTACTTGTATTCAGTTTCTTTCTGCCCCCTCAATTTACTATGTTATTGGGTCCTTTTAAAATTTGTTATTTATTGGGTATTGTTAGTATTTCTTTATTACATTTCATGTTTATAGTCCTTTTGTTATTGTAATTGAAAAAGTACATGTCTTTTTTGCTTGTTACTCTTTATTTGAATGTCTAGTGTTCTTTTTGCACTTCAAGGTTTTAGTTTTTCCTTGGGCTTAACATGTTTATGAGGTTTTTTTGCTTTGTTACTCTCTAAATTGTGAAGACTGTTTGCTATGTAGACAAGAGATATAAAGTTGATGCCAAAATCTGTACGTGGACTTTTAAAGATTAGGCGGACTTGTCGAAAAAAGGTCCATGAAAGGATTAGTGCTGTCTCTGGTGAGTGTATGTTTCCTGAAATATATTTCTGGTTTTAATTATTCATTTTATTCCATATTTTGTGGGAAAAGAAACATGTTATTGGGACATGCTGGATTTTCTATTCCTTGTTTACCCATTGAACTTTTTAGGAATGGATTTTATTTCAGTTTTATGTTCTGCATTTAAATGCCCAACAACATTTATAATTCAGTTGAATATGCTGTTAGCCATAGTTCAAATAGTAACTATAACTATGGGAAAACTAATAAATAATATTGAAAAATTGAGTGATGTATACTTATAGAAACATTGGAAAATGACGATCAGGAAATATAACATGAAAAGCATAGTCAAGTCAAAACACCCCCAAATGCCTTTGTAAAATGAATTTTACTTCTAAAGAATGTTGCTTTTTTAAAGAACTACTAAAGTAATATTAAAAGTGAAATGTTGCATGCCTACTATGAAGTCATGCAGCTCTTTTTGAGTTTGTACAAAAGTTGCATTAAGTGAATGACAGTTAGATGGAACTTAATTGCATTTGCTGGTTGCCATTTCAGTTTTACTCTAGGATTGAATGCCATTAATCACTTGGTTTTCAAGTAGCTCTCTTTCTACTTAAAGTATGAGTCACAAGTGGGATACCATGAGCTTGCTTTACACATTTCACAAGAACACTTATGGGTGTCTCTCCATTTTAGATAGGAACCCTAGTGGCATAATGATAGTGAGAGGGCATGACTTCAGCCTCCCCTTTCCACAAATACTCTTAATGGGTGTGAAAAATTGATGTTTGATGGTGGATAGAGAAAGTAATGGAAGGTCTTTCTCCTTTTCTTTCTGTTCCTTTTAAAGGAAATCCAAAATTTGGAGATACATATAATAATAAAAGATGTCTAGCAAAAAGATGGCTGAAGCTTTAGTACATAGGAAGTTTATAAGGTGCACCAGAGCTAAAGAAGAGAGCGAAACAGAAGCATTTTCTTCCTATCTAATACTGGTATCATCAATCAGGCAAAAGCCAACAAAGTGGGTTGTTGAACCTAAGAATCAAAATTTTTCTTTGTTATTTGAGCTCTTTATTCTCTGTATGAATGTTGAAAACATTACTGATTATCAATTACATCATTAACGAATGCTATCACAAGTTTTAGTGCTTTAATAAGCACTGGTAGAAGTCTGTTATTTGGAGAACATGGCCATGTGTGTATAGAGGCTATTTGGTAGATGAAGACTAGACAAAGGTTATTTCGGACAGGCACTTTTCATCTGGGTATTATAACCTTGTTGTGTTAATATTGTGATTTGGAATGATAAATTCTTTAATGATGTAACTGGTGAAACAATTGTTAAGGAGGTGTGTGCATTTCTTAGTTGAAGATGCTACTTGGTGAGTTAGGGTTTGAAACCAAGAAAGCAATGGTACAAAATTTTAACAAGAATTTTTTTAATAAGTTGAATTCTGAATTCATTTATGCACTATTCTTCAACCCAGAGATTAGTTGGCAGATCTATCTTCTAAGGGAGTTTTGAGTGATACTTTTTGCAGTTACTTAGGCAAGCTGTGCAGGGAAGGTACATGCCCTCTTAAATGAGGGAAAGCATTAAATAGAAGGGTGAATTCATAATCTTATCTCTGTTGCGATAATTTTGTGAAATAAAAAAGTACGTGGGAAGCCTCCACATGTGCATGAGCAGCTCCTAGATGACAATGAGCACTCACAGCTTCGTACCTGTTAGCACTGGGTGAAAGTGGAAAAGTTCACATCATAGAAAAGTCAGCTGTGTTAACCACCCAGGCAGCTACCTATATCTTGTTTTTGTTTTTTATTGGTTATTTATTTATTTACTTTGGTCATGGTGGGGAAATGTGAAATTCAGAATGAGGCCTTGTCTTGCTAATGTGTAGCATTGCAACTTTGTACATTTTAAATCTCATTCTGTGTGTAAACTGAGGATCATGTGGTTGAATTTGTCAGGATACAGTTGCAACTGCATAACAATGAGCTTATGGCAAGTCCACTGTGTTAAAGTAACTTTTCTTTAATTTATAATAACTTATGCTATAGTGCTCCAAAGCTATAAACAGGACCTGAAACCATGGCTCCAGACTGTACTTTGCAATAAAAGCTGATAATTGTTTGATTGCCTTGAGAGATTGTTGTTACCTTTTCCATCACATCTGAAGAAACCTTAATGTTTTTTTTTAGAATTAAAAGGGATAGAAATATAATTTTATGCCACTGTGTTCCATTTCTAAATAGTTGTTATTATATATCATATCAAGAGTTTAAGCCCTGTTGTATGTGTAACCATTTGGAGTGGATGGCTTAGAGGTTAGATCCATGTCCTTGTTTGATTTTGTCACTTGCTTAAGCTATATGTAAGGGGATGGAGTATTTTTGGTTTTTCCTTTTCTTGTTCTTTGCTTTGTTGCACACTTGCATGCTTTCTCTCTACTTTGTGCAGCCTCTTTTTGGCACTTATTAGTATAGTGCTCTTTTGCCTCTAAAAAAAATGCACGCAGAAGGTGCTTTTCTCTTGATGTCTTGGGTAGTAGACTACTTTCAAGTATTGTTAATTAATAATGGGCAATCAGAGCTATAATGTTAAATTAAATATGATAACGGTTCCTAACCTCTGGTTACTATATCTTAGTTAGAAGGGTTCAACCAATGTCATTCTCATCTTAGAAAGTTTTGGAATTTTTACCAATTCACAGCTAAACAATTCAAAGTATGTTTCTTATTGTTTATGCCTGTAGACCATCTGTCTCATAACAGATATTCATATGAATGGAAAAGATAATCATCTTTTATGCCCACAATCCCTCTTAGTTCTGTCTAGCCTACCTATATGTGCTTTAATGGTTGATATGCCTTGAATTCTATTTGATTAACATTTCTTTTTCTTCATTTGATGAAAATTGGTTAGGAATATTGTTTGTTGATCCAGTCTAAGACACTACTCTACTGATGTATGCTACAAGTTTTGACACACTTCTGAATTATGATGCAATTAAATGTAGCTGCATCTTACCAACATCTGCATCTTATTTCAGCAATGATAAATGCATTAGAAAAGCCAGAGAGTGATCAGAATTACAAATATGACCTGATCAAAGCATCAGAAAAGCTTGCTAAAGTGTTAAATGAGGCAGACATCCGATTGTTAATTGAAAGCATGGTACAAAAAGATGGTGCTGACATGTATGTGTTGCATTACTCTGTCAGTTTCATTGCATGCTGCCTAAATTTCCTCTTCTTTTAATTGAAGTTTTTATTTATTTATCCAGGGCTGAGAAGGATGTGAAACGAGAAGAGAAAATTCTAATCAAGCAGTTGGAGAAAAAGAAGCGTGAAGATGAGAAAGAAAAGAAACGAATTGAACGTGAACTTCAAAAGGAGAAGTTGCAAAATGTAAGGGCTAGTTTTTTGGTCTAACATATATTGTCTAGTAACCTTTTTCGATTTGTGCCATTCCTAGACCTATAGCTATGTAGCTTAATATATGTGCATGGTGTAGGCTAATATAAATAAGAGAAAAGGCTCTTAGGTGTAAAAAATATTAATTAAAAAAAAAAAAAGCTTTTTGATTTGTGTGGAAGTGGGATGTTAAAAGATCTCATCATGAGTTCTATTGAAATTTTATTTTGTTTGGAAAGTAAAGTACCTAGGAATTAACCTGTTCTACTTAGCTATATCCTTCAATTTGAATCAGGTAGCTTCTGCTAACTTAAAATTTGATGGCCTTGCTCTGTTTCTGTCATATCAATTTTAAACTATTCACTTCATTGCAGGAAAGAGAACTGAAAAGGTTGCAAGATGAGGCAGAGAAAGATGAAAGACGCCGTGAAAAAGAAGAATCTGAAATACGGAAGCAGTTAAGAAAGCAGCAAGAGGAAGCTGAAAAAGATCAACGTCGTCGGGAGAAGGAAGAAGCTGAATTGAAAAAACAACTTGCTATACAAAAGCAAGCTTCAATCATGGAACGCTTTGTTAAACGGAACAAGAACAATTCAACTTCTCTGAATGACCAATCTTCAACCAAAGCAACAACTTCTGATTCATCCACTAACAAGAGTGAAAAGATGCCTGAATCAGTTACTCTATCAATGGACTTTGTTCTTTCATCAAAAGATGGGATTGATAGTGAGGAAATTCGCAAGTAGGTTTCATTACTTCTATTGTCGTATTTTGTCATTTTTGGTCTTTGCAGCTCTGGTAACACTTTGTTGCACGTTGCAGGTCACATTTGGCATCTTGGCGTTATTCTGATCGTTCTAACAGAAAGCAGCATTGGGGGATACGTCGGAAGCCTAAAACTGAATTAGTTAAGGAAATTAAGCTCACTGGAAATAGAGGCCTAGCCCGTGATGATGAATTGAGCATAGAGAAGATTGTAGATGGATGGGAAGAAACAACTGCTGAAGATAGATTGTTTGATACCAATGCATATAGTTGTCCTTCTGATGCTCAGAAGTGCAATCAAAGTAAGCAATTGTTGCAATTTGATAA
Source organism: Vitis riparia (assembly GCF_004353265.1). Taxonomy (NCBI): domain Eukaryota; kingdom Viridiplantae; phylum Streptophyta; class Magnoliopsida; order Vitales; family Vitaceae; genus Vitis; species Vitis riparia. The sequence goes on from NC_048437.1 coordinate 9,100,562, forward strand.
GAGCCATAGACCTGCCTTTTATGGTATTTGGCCTAAGAAAAGGTAAGCTCCTTTTTCTTGAGTTTTTATTTGTTATGATATCACTTAGCTAAAATCACAAGCATCTGGTAGAATCACAATAGTTGTTCAGTCTTTGCCATTGATTCACATGCTCTGCTCCAAAATGAATAAAAGTTGTGGGTAATAAATTCTTTGGTTAGGGTCTGCTCCATAATATCCTTCTAAAAATGGGTGTTATGTCTTTGGCTAGATTAGCTTTTTGTTGTTGTGGAGCATTGACAATGTCACAATGGTGTGAAATTTCAACAAGGTGACCATTGGTTTGATGATTCTTTTACAGGTTAGGATTATATAATTGAACGATGATAGGCCATGTGATTCATAGAGTTGCCTGCCCATTGTTTTTATACAGTAATATATGTTTGTTTTTTGTAGTATAATTTATTTCATTTTTACTTTTTTTAGAACTAGAAGAGTTGAAAATTCAATGTTTGCACTTCAATGATATTTGTCTCTCTATCCAGTTCTTGTACATGCATATTGATTGCCCATATGAAAAACATAAGGGTTCTTATAAAGGTAGAAATTGAGTTGCATTTATGTGGTCTAAGTGCTTCTGGACCACCTTACCTAGTGATGATCATCTGCCAAGGCATTATGTATGCCCTTACAATGTTAGTTTGGGAGGAATGGAGCATTAACTCTGTGTTTGTATCTATATTTCAGTCAAATTGTTGGACCTCGCTGCCCTTTTAAAAGGGACCCAGACTTGGATTATGATATTGATAGTGATGAAGAATGGGAAGAGGTATATTTGGCTTATCCTGTTTAGATTTAAAACAGAATGATATCTGTTGACCTTTTCTCCTATTAAAAAATTATTACCTTGTCATTCCACAGGAGGATCCCGGGGAGAGTCTCTCAGACTGCGATAAAGATGATGAAGAGGAGAGTGTAGAGGAAGGATATTTAAAGGGGGATGATGATGAAAGCGAAGATGATTTTATGGTACCTGATGGATACCTATCAGAAAATGAGGTACTTGTGAAGTTCTAGTTTGTTGCATGGTATTTTTATATTTTATGTTTTTTTTGGTGGGTAAAAGCAATTTCCTAAAGGCATTAAGAGTGCGTTTGGAAATGATTCTAGAAAGCGTTTCTAATATTTTTAACACTTGAATGATAAAAAATTTCAAGTACTATAAATATTAAAAGCGTTTCCTAGAATCACTATCAAACGGGTTCTAAAAAGGAGTGCAACGTTGCTATAAATGGTTTATGGAAGGTTCACATAGACAACCAAAAGAATAAGAAAAGAAGATGGTGCAATTCAAAAAACCTAAATTATCACAGCAATGAAGGAGCTAAATATTTGGTAGCTAAAGAAAATATCAAATTTTTGTTTTGGTATTCATGTCCATGGAACATTCATCACTCTCACGGTACTCTATCCTTAATTTATTTAAAATAATGTTCACGAAGTAATTACCTTGGCTTGTCCTTGGGGCCTAGCTCTAGTGGCAAGGGGTTAGTGTGAAGATGTGGGAGTTTTCAGGTTGGTCCCTGCAAGAACAAAAAAAGGGTAACTACCCTGTGCTTGGGTTGGTACTTTTTTGTGAATGAGATTCTAACTGTAAATAAGTTTGATATAAGCCTTATAAAATAAGGGCTTTTTATCAGATTGGAACCTTTTGTATCACCTTAGAAGTTCTAACTCTGATGGAGACTAGACTGTTGTTTTATTTCCTGCAATCCTCTGGAAACCCCCATCCAGTCTAAGAAGTATGCACTTTTCACTTTTGTCAACCTTATTGACCTTATGACCCAAGTCCATGAGATATGCTTTTCTAGAGTGGACCTTTTTTCATGTTATATGTTAACCTTCCTGATTACCTCATACACATCAAAGATTGCTTGCTAATAATAAATAAAATTGTGAACTTAGGCATGTGATCAGATAACTGTGAGAGAGCATCTGCCATAATATGGTGTGGGTAGCCAGTTGGCCTACAATAGGAACAGTCTAAAGGTGCTGTTTGGATTTGGTAGCATTTTTTTTTAATCAGTAACAAAAACATATTCATTAATAGAGTAAACAAGAGAAAGATGAGAAATCCTTCCCTAAATACAAAACTTGATCAAAACAAAGGAAAAGAAAATTAAGTTGAAAGACATCAATGATCTCAACATTACAATTTTAACCCTTTTGATCTACATGTAGAAAAATCCAACCAATTTGAATAAAGTTGAGAGGAATGCCTTGGAAGCTGTTGTAGTAGATGCCCAAAATGATGAATAGAAATGGACTAAATCTCATAATGTTTCGGAAGTCCTCCACTTGTCCTCAAAGATCCTTGCATTTCCTTCCTTCCATACTATCCAAAGTTGAGAGGAATTTGGTAGCAATTTGGCTTCATGTTTGCTCTTATCCTATAACTATCTTTTTTACATACTCTAAAGGAGGATTTTCAGTAGACTTAGGTGGTGTTTGTTTTTTGGCTGAATAGAAAAAACCAAATATTTTGGCTTTTTCTATTCAGCTAAAAGTAACCTGTTGACATTATCCAATATAATTAAATTAAGCTTATTGATAACAAGTTCATTTTAGCTATGTTGGATGATGTCAATATGTTACTTTTAGCTTAATAGAAAAAGCCAAAATATTTTACTTTTTCTATTCAGCCAAAAAACAAACACCACCTTAGTGATGAGGATGAATCTTCAAGATATATATCAAGAAAGAGAATTAGTATTAGTTGTAATTAAAGTAGGATTAATATTACTTGGAATTAAATTAGGATTAATATTTGTTGAAATCAAATTAGTATTAGCTAGTTAAGTTATAATATAATTAGAATTTGAGTCATGATAGGTTATTATAATCCTAGTAGACTTTGGATGTTGTAATTAAAATTAGAATCATAATAGATTATTAGAGTTCTAGTAGACTTTGGATTTCTTAGAGAAGCCTATAAATAGGCTAATCAATGTAAATCAAAGGGATGAATTGATATGAATAATATTATATTTTCTTTCATTGCAAGGTTGTAACCCTCAATGGTGAGACTCCTAGAAGGTCTTAGTGAGACTCTAAGGTTTTTCATATTTTCTTCATTGTTTCTTCTTTCTCTCTATTTTTTATCTTATAATTTTTTCTATCATAAAATTTATTCCTTGTTCCTCTCCTTACACCCTAAAAAATAAAACCCTAGTCCACCTACTCTTGAGTGTGGGCAACCATCCTAGGGTTGTCCTACATCACTTAGAATGTGGCTTCCTTGAGGCCTCTTAAAGAGTTTAAAGAGATCATGTATTGGCATATATTCCCATGTTACTGATCCTATCTTCCTCAAATTTGTCTATTTCCTTCGTCATCTTTTTCTGGCATCTCTGTTTGTATTCATTTGGTGTCACAACTCAATTTTTAAGTCTAAATGATTACTCCATTTCTTTTCTTAACCATACTGTTGCCCCATCAATTTGTATAATCAAACAAATCAAATCAATCAAAAGCATTAACACATTAAAATCTTATTCATTTTTCATCTGTCACTCAAGATATAAAGTGTTATTCAATGAGGGTTGTTCCTTAATCGTCAAATGTTGTTGTGCCTACAGGAGTGTGCAAATCCAAGAGATTAAGATCTAGGCATGACTTGTTCTCTTCCAAAGCCAGTCCCTTGCCCTAAGCATGCTTATACCCAGACAAATTAAATAATCATCTCCCTAAAAACTGCACTTTTAACTCCACTAATGGAACTCGTTTGCCTGTTCCATGCAGGGGGTACAGGTTGACAAAATGGAGACTGATCCAACAGTTGAGGAGGCCAGAAGTTCACCTGGATGTAGGACAGAGTTTGAGAGTGAAGAGTTTTGTGTGTTGCTTCGACAGCAAAAGCATCTGCACAATTTAACTGAACGTGCTCTTCGGAAGAACCAGCCTCTAATTATATTAAATTTAATGCATGAGAAGATCCCATTGTTAATGGCTGAAGATCTCAGTGGTACTCCAAAACTTGAACAAATGTGCTTGCAGGCTTTGAGTATGTGTGCTTTCCCCGGTGGGCCACTTATAGAGATCTCAGTAACAAATGACCTACAAGATGAGGATAAAGAGGCCTGCTTGTCAAATAGCAGGAGCAGTACTACCCCAGTGTCCACCGGTATGGCTATTGTGGACTCAGATTTGCCCAAAATTGTAAGTCACGCATCTTTTCTTGGATAGCTTTTTGGTCTTGACAAGAGAAAAAAACAGAAAAACTCATTGAAGATTCTAGGTGAACTCCAGAAACCTTCTGTGGGGGCATTCTCTTGAAATGCCAGAAATCAAAACCTCAGTAGTTAGGGATGTTTGAGAGCTGAGGAAGGGAGAGTGTTTTCCAGCAACATTTTGTATTTTCCCTTGATTTTATCATTGCAGTGTACCCAAGTAATTTTGAACTGAAATTTTCAGGTATCCACTATTCAGGCTTGCACACAAGGTATTAACAAGCTGGTAGAATCTTTGCAACTGAAATTCCCAGCTATCCCCAAGTCCCAGTTAAGAAATAAAGTACGCGAGATATCAGATTTTGTCGATAATCGTTGGCAGGTCAGTTGAATTAACTTAGAAATAGCTATGCTTCTGCGGGTGAAGGGTCAGGGTCCCCCCAGGCATTCATATCAGGCAGTGATTAGTATTGAATTATATGCACCTTTGTCTCGTCTTTTTATGGCCATGTCCAAAGTAAGTTTTAGTAAAACAGCTGCACTTTTGGATTAGTTCGGGTTGGGAAGGTGTGGTCATTAGGTTAAACTGACACAACTTATAAACAAATTGAACTAGTATTGGAATTGTTCAGAAATGTAGCTTTCCTCAGCCTCTGTTGGCTAAATGGCTCATCCTCCTCTGATGCAGGTCAAGAAGGATGTTCTGCACAAACTTGGTTTATCGATTTCACCAGGTATGTGCTTTTCAATCTTGCCTTGCCATCTGAGCTTCGCTCTCCTTAGAAACTAAAACCGGTGTTCAATCTTGAATTCACAGAGAAGGGTGGGAGGACAAAAAGTATTGCCGCATTTTTCTCAAAAAGGTGCCTCCCTCCCAGCAATCGCATCAGCAGCCCAAGCAAAACTTCTCCGCAGCAAACCCAGAAACCAGCCCCATCCGTTCAGGCACAGCAGGACTGCATATGCATTGATCCATAATCTCTTGTTGCCCTTGTCGTTCTAGTGTTCTTTTTTGTATACCCTTTTTGGGGGCCATGTGGCTCTGGTGTGTATTTACAAGTCTGACGTGGAATCAAATCCGGGAGTCAAGTTTTTGTTCAGGATAAAGAATGGAATTAGATGTTGATGAATCTGAGATTTCGATACCAATAAATGGTTGTTGGTTGTTGTTTGATATGAAGAATATTGTCTCAGTTATTTTCTAGTGAATTAATTGTTTTTTTCTCGGTTTTAAATTATATTTTTATTTGATTTTATTATTTCTTTATAAGAGATTTAGTTTTTCGACCCCACAAAGGTTCCTAACCCTAACGCAACAAAGGGTGGCTTTTATGTACCAAAGCATGCGGTGCGACTTTTATGCATCAAAGCGTTAGGTGTGTCTACCTCCATTATTATTTTAATTCATGCTTGATATTAAAATTTTAATTCTATTTTAATCATCGGATGAATCAAAATTTGCATCACAGTTAAAGTTTGGCCAATTTGAAAGTGACCCTCCACCTCACTCCTCAAATTCAAGGGATTTGTTTTTTTAAAACAGTTTTCAAAAATGAAAAATTAAATATAAAAATTAGTTTTTACATTTTATTTTTGTTTAAGATATTGTGTGCTTTTATGCATTGTGATATTTCTCCGGTTATTCCTCTATTTTAAATTCTGTTTTAAAATACTCTATAAAAACATTTGAAAATATATAAAACATTTTAAAATTATTTTATGATGTTTTGTAGGACAAGAATCTGTTTGAAAATTTAAAATATTTTTAATTTATTTTTAATATATTTAAATGTCTTAAAAATAATTTTTATCCTTAATATTTTACTTTTAATCATTTTTGGTATTTGTATAATTATTTTAAAAAATCATAAAAAAAAGTGAAAATAATAAAAAATAACTAAAAATTATTTTTATTAAATATTTTATTTTTTCTTATTAAAATAAAAAATAACAAATAATTTTTATTATCAAATGTGTTGTCCTCTTTTTTGTTCTCCAAAAACACCCCCCACCTTTTTTTTTTAATCTCAATAACCAAAAATTCCAAACCGCCCCATAACTTCCATTTTCACACGACCCATAATTAAGACACTCCCACGTGTCTTCTTCACAAATACCACTGATTTCCTAATTTTTATGCCTATTTTTGGCATACCCAAAATTTCCCATAGTTTTTTATACAAATTTTCATTCAAGATTTTTAAATATTTTAAATTTGAATCTTTATGTGACATATTCCATGTCTGAAAAATAATAATATCATATTTAAAAGGTGAATTGATCAAGTTTTTGAAAGATGGCTTCAAGTCATCAAACATTTAATAATCAGGTTTAATTTTTTCTAATCATTAAAAAATGGACTTATTGTTAATCCAAGTTTTTAAATTTTTTATATTATTATTCTTGTCCAAATTTATTCAAGAATATCATCGATTACAAATTAGCTAAAAAAAATTAATAAATTTGCTTCCTAAAATAAATTTGTTTAATTAAAACTTTAAAAATATCATAATTATATTAATTTTAATAAAATAAAATTTTAAAAATATATTCCTAAGCATAAAATTTAATAATACCATAATTAATTTTTCTATTTTTACTTCTTTTGTTATTAAACAGACAATTTGTAATAATAAAATATTTAATATTTAATAATTATAAATAATCTCGATATTAATTTTCAATTATTATATGTATTATAATAATACATTTGAAGCAGACAAATACAAGATTAGTTTTGAAATTCGGAATTTCTTACAACATGTTTGACGTGGACAAATACAAATATTTTATATGTATTAAAGGGTCCTTGGAGTGGGCAAAAGAAACAAACAAATGAGGAAAATGTGCCACGATGGATCTTATGCAAAAATGAGTATCCTAAGTGGAATATCTTCATCATTTTATGGGCCCACCCATTTTCAAACTATGGTTTGTCATATTTTTCATAAATTAAAACAAAATATAAGATATGGGTATTTCATTAAAACCCTACTATTCAAGTTGAATTACCATTCAAGGACTATTGGGATTTCCGTACTTTTGCCCCATTATTCTCTACTAAACCCTAATTTTTGCTTTCAATGAATGCATAGGCCGATTATTATTAATAAATTAAATGTGTAGTTATATGACGTGTCTCTCTTCCCAAGACCCATCAAAGAAAAACTATTTTTAAATATGGTTATTTATAATAAAAATAGTTTTTTGAGAATTTATTATAAAAACAGATTAATTTTTCAAAATAAATTTGAGATTTTTTTAGGTTTTTTTTTAAATATTATAAAAAATAATTAAAAAAATGTTGCATAATATTTTAAGGAAGAGTAGGTAAAAAAAAACTATTTTTTAAAATTATTTGTTGACTTTTGAAATACAATTTTAGGCATGAAAACAACAAATTATTTTTAATACCTATTCTCAAAAATTGGCTTTTAAAAATGTTGTCCAAAATATTTTTAAAAAAATTATAATATTTTTAAATAATCACAAATATTCTAATATATAAAGCTTGAAGGGGTTACATGATGAGAGAGAAAGAAGAGAGAAGGGAGAGGATAAGCTTGGGAGATAAAATTTTAAGTGTTTCTACAAATGAGGCCCAAGCCTCCTTAAATAAGCAAAAAAGAATCTTGAATAGTAATAATGAACAGTAGACATGTGCTTGAATAGTAAAAGTAAACAGTAACAGGGAATTGTAGCACTTTTGACTTTTGACCCGAAAACTTGCTTTCGGCTGAAATGACGGCTGACAGGCTTCTTTAGACTGTATAGACACATGCTTGTTGCTTTTGGTGCAGAAACTGCAAAGCTTGAAATATTCTTGTTGACCAGTCATTATGAGAAATCCTTACGATGATCTTCAAGAAGCTTGATATCTTCAGTAATAGACATGGTTGTAATATTTCTTAATACAAAGTACTATTTGAAAAATGTTGTACAATTTATTATTTAGTTGTAAATAATATTGATAATTAAAATATTTAAAATTTATAAATAAAAATATCATATCATGTTGTTGAGTATATAAAAATATTTTAAATATTATAAAAATATTTATTTTATTTAATATAAAATATAATAAATGATAAAATAATTTATCTTATAAGATATCTTTTTCTCTTTCTTATCTTATTTGTGTTATATCAAAGTAACCAAACACAAACATATTATTTATACTACTTAAAAGTTAATTTACTAAAACATTATGATAATTCTATTTAATTGCAATAAACTTTTATTATTATAATAATTAACTACCTTGTATAAAACTTAAATTTATTTTTCAAAGTAAATACAAGTCCAAGGAGAAATTTAAAATTTTTTCTATACTTCATTGTTTCTCGCTCACTTTTTAGGTTATGTTTGATTTTCAAAAATTCAAAAAAATCATAAGAAAAAAAAATATAAAAGAAAAAAGATAAAAATTCTATATAAAATTATTAAATTATTTTTATAAGTTACTTAAAATTTATTTTACTTATTTTTACTTATATAAAGTTTTAATCTATGTTTTTCCAACCCCAAAAAAGAAAAAGAAAAAAAGAAAAAAGAAAAAGAAGATGATGAAGGAAAAAAAAAAGGTAAACCCTAACTCACACTAAAACAGAAAATGGCATAGAAGTAGGTTTTAAGAGAAAAATGAAGGCAATTTGCAAGGAAACGGTTCTATAAGTGGCTTTCCGTCTCTCCCTCGCCTACACATATCATTTGTCTTTTGGTTGCTGCTTTTTCTTCTCTCTTTCTCACTCTCTTTTTGGCGTTGGTTGTTCCCGCAAAGCCAGAGCTCACCGCCAAAATCACACCCACTGCAATGGCTCTCAAGCTTAACTCTGCCTTCATCTGCCCCTACCACAACCCTCGTCCTCAATCTCGCCGTCCCAGATCTCACAGAGTTTTCATGGCTTCCACTCTTCGCCCCACCTCTATGTGAGTTTTTTTTCCCTTCATTTCTCATTGGTTTGGGTTCTGATTTGGAATCTTGAAACGCCCATTTCTACAATTCCAACCGTGTTTTTCTTGTTTGTTTAATTTCTGTTGTTTTTTTTTTTCTTGGCTGCCAAACGGATCTTTATGTGATTTGAGTTTTTCTTTGCAGATATGTTTATGGGTGTCATAAAAAATGGGTCTTTGGTGCTTGTATTGATGTGGGTTGTTGCTATTTGATCCAAATGTGATGAATATTGACTTGAATCTTGTGGGTTCATTGTGATCTCATGCGTAGTTGCCTTGTAAACACCTTTTCTCATATGGGTACTCTGTTTTTTCCCCTCAAATTGATTGCAATTTGTTGCATCTTGCGGGATATTTTTCTCTTTGGGAGCTGGATTTCATTCTGGATTTGATTTTTGCATGTGCCAGGCGTGATTTATGATGACATATTTCTTATCTCCTCTTTATTTCTATTCAAATGCATCTCATTTTGGCTCTTTTCTACCTTTGTTATTGATTCTCTGAGGTGGGTTTGCATTTTGGGTTGATTTCACTGTGGAATTTTAACAGTTGCATTCATGATTTTCAGTTCAATGCTTTGTTGGAAATGTGCATAAACATTCGCTGTGAAGATTATATTTAATTTTCACTTTTTTCGATTCCTTATTTTTGGAGGTTGTTACTATCAAATTTGCAATTGTTCTTACTATTTGGTGTTTTTCTGTTGTCCAATTGTTACATATATGCATGCAGTAATTGTTTTTTATTTGTTTCATTTGTTAAATGTTAGGTTTGATTTTTTGTATTATTTTTTTTCCATTCTGGCATTGGTCCTGTTGGTTGACTGGTTTCATTTGTTATTTGTTGGAGTTGTTTACTTCGATTTATTTAATGCCGGGTCTACATCTGTTTGTTGTTTCTTGTTCTTGTTCCTCTTCTTCTTCTTCTTCATCTTCTGTTAATTAAGAAATTAATTTAATATAATCATGATTCTTTTATGCCTTGTGATTTTTTAATTTTGGTGCAAAATTCATGGTTCTCTGTGATCTGAGAAAATTTTGGTAAATTCAGGTTTTGTACTCTAGATTCCATTGAAACTGGGTTGAGATTGTGTGGAGTTTCAGTTTCTGTTTCTGATAGTGGTTTTCTCTTTTCCTCTTTCCATTTCAAATTTCAGGTTTCTGGCAAATGATTTATCGTTTTTCATTTTCCATTGCATCGCTGATCAGATTCATTTTAACAATTTAATTTAAATACCATGCCCATTGGTAGTTCCATTCTTTCTGCAAGCTCTGCTTGGATGATACAATTGATTACTCATCTCTCTCTCTCTTTTGTATATTCAGACTCATCTTCACAACATGACTGTGAAAACAAGCACAAAAGGGCAAACACATAGTAGTTTTTTGGCGATACTTTCTTTTACTCTTTTATTTTTTCTACACATCATCATGTCATAAGAAAAAAGTACGATTTATTTATTGTTCATTTCATGACAAATGGTTGGTTGGTGTATGCCTGTCATTGTTTTCATTTTTTTAAACCTTCAGTTAAATTTATTTGAAACTTTCCGGTCGCTAAGCGGTTGATGATCTCTATGATGAAATTTGTTTTTTACCTCTATTTTTTTGTGGCTTCCTTATGGTTTTCAAATGTTTAAATCTTGTTTTGATATTTTGAGTAAAAATAGAAAACTGATTTTATTGGTACAGTTTTCTTTTAGTTTGGTTGATTTTAATGCTTTAGGATTAGGTAGCTGGAACCTTGACTTTCTGTTGTTTATATGGTGGTGGTTGGTCTAGTTTTGTCCTTTCTTCCTCGATTCACGTAATAATAGCATTTTCCTTAGAATCCCACCTATAAACTAGCCTCTCTGTATTCTGATTTTTATTTAGCACAACTACACACAAGTACGCATTTCTATAATTATATAGATGGTGCATTTGGGACGTTATCCTGGGAAGAATGGGTTTTAATGGTCATCATAGTATCACTTTACTGAAAAAGTTTCTTGGACATCATATGAAACTATTTTTTGGAAAAAAGCAGGTACCATCTGCATTCTAAGGCTAGGAGATCTAAAAAAGAAGTCATAACAACCTTGCAAAAGAAGTGTTTCTTAGAAACTTACATGCCCAAGCAATATGCTATACCTAAATTATTTTTCTTGAGCAAGCACTTCCTCTCTTTTTTTTTTTTGTTTCATATGGTACTGGGTGCTATATATCAAAATAAATTACTTAGAAGAGATTATCGTTGTCCCCCATATATAAGACTAAAAGCCCAGGATGAACATGATTACTGTGGAAAGCAACAAAGAGTTAAAAAATGTAATTTCACAAAGTATATACCATATAGCAAAATAGGCCTTCTCAGTGGTCAACAGAAACCATTATTCCTTGCATTTCCCTTCAAATGTTTGGACCACTACTTGTCATTGATGACTTCAAAAAGATGTTTCATACTATGAGCATTCATGCTATATGTGCTTTACCTTGTTACACATTTTGTGCTTATTCAAATCCATGGCACCCTTTCCATAAATATGCACATTAGCACATTGCAATTAACCTAATACAGGTGAAATATATGATCTTCCTGGACCTGTATCCAATGGGAGTAAGCTTACAATACACATGATCTTTGTACTGTTGTGATATTAGAACCATGTTTATGGCTTATTTCATCACCCATCTGAAGTCCATGATTGTAAGCTTTTTTTTTCCCTGTTTGGTATAGAGAGGTTGAGAATCTGAAGAAGCCCTTCAGCCCTCCACGAGAGGTACATGTTCAAGTTACTCATTCTTTGCCACCACAGAAGATTGAGGTCTTCAAATCCATGGAGGGTTGGGCTGAGAAAAACGTCTTGGTGCACCTAAAGCCTGTAGAGAAATGTTGGCAACCACAGGATTTTCTACCAGACCCCACTTCAGAAGGATTTCATGAGCAAGTCAAGGAGTTAAGAGAAAGAGCGAAGGAACTTCCTGATGACTATTTTGTTGTATTGGTTGGTGACATGATCACAGAGGAGGCACTTCCAACTTACCAGACAATGCTCAACACTCTGGATGGAGTTCGAGATGAGACTGGTGCAAGCCTCACTCCATGGGCAGTTTGGACGAGGGCATGGACAGCTGAAGAGAATAGGCATGGTGACCTTCTCAACAAGTATCTTTACCTTTCTGGACGAGTAGACATGAAGCAAATTGAGAAGACAATTCAGTATCTCATAGGATCAGGAATGGTAAGATCCTAATTCCTACTTATTTGGCTGCATCCACTATCATCATAAACTATATACTATGAGTCTTGTTTCACAGAGAATGTAGGAAAATTTTGCCATTTGAGCAAAGGCTGTCAACTTTTGTGCAGATTTACGAGATCCTATCTTTAGTTCAGGACATCATTTTGACAATTATAAACTTGTGTTAGATTCTGAACTTGTATGATAAAATTTTGAGGTAGTGCAAATTACTACAATTATAGCTTTCTGGAATTTGAAGAATTAATACAAGCTTGTTTGACAGTCTACCCTATAGTTTCTTTTACCGTCCATATTTCAAATTGTTAGATTTATACACATTCAAATTATTCCCGAAGGCGATCATTCTGTGATGTCATTGAATGGTATTTAGTTCAAGGTAAGAGTGCAAAATGATGCCCATGAATGCTTATGGTATTTTCTTCAATGGGACAGTTCTAGTACTTCTTGATGGGCAAATTAATGCCCATGTCTCATGCCACTATATTTGTTGGGTGGGCTACTTTTTGAACTGGCCAATGGAGGAAGTTTTACCTATCACAATGTTTCACCAGTCTTATAAGTGGCTTATTGTCGCGGATATGCTATTATGCAATTACTTTTTGGTTGTAATTTTATGGATTAGGATTGACTTTCTCATCTGGTGCAATTTTATTTTTTGATGGGCTTGCTCTTTTTGTCTTGATTTATATGTTCTTAGGATCCTCGAACGGAGAATAGCCCCTACCTTGGTTTCATCTACACTTCATTTCAAGAGAGGGCGACCTTCGTCTCACATGGGAACACAGCCAGGCTGGCCAAAGAGCATGGGGACATGAAACTGGCACAGATCTGCGGCACGATCGCTGCAGATGAGAAACGCCATGAAACAGCCTACACCAAGATTGTGGAGAAGCTTTTTGAGATCGATCCTGATGGCACGGTCTTGGCATTTGCCGACATGATGAGGAAGAAAATCTCCATGCCGGCCCACTTGATGTATGATGGCCAGGACGACAACCTTTTTGAACACTTCTCAGCTGTGGCCCAGCGGCTTGGAGTCTACACTGCCAAGGACTATGCGGACATTTTGGAATTCCTAGTGGGAAGATGGAATTTAGAGAAGTTGACAGGTCTTTCTGGGGAGGGGCGGAAAGCACAAGATTATGTCTGTGGACTGGCTCCAAGGATCAGAAAATTGGAGGAGAGAGCTCAAGGAAGGGTGAAGCAAGCAACTGCTGTCCCTTTCAGTTGGATTTTTGGTAGAACAATGATGGTTTAAGCACCAGCACCAGCACCAGTACCAGCACCAAAGGAAGATACAGTTATGCGCTCCCCCAGCCTAATCTTTCCTCACACAAATATCAATTGTGGAATCACAGGTCCCCTTTTTTCCTTTCATCTTTGAAGTCCCCTTATGTGTGAGATTGGGGTTAGGAGAGTTGTATAACATAAGCATGTAGATACACTTGGTTTTTGTCGTGTGGGTCACCTTAGATCAGCAGCAAATGACAACTATATGCTTGTGTTTTTCCCTTCTCTTTTACCTACAAAGTCAGTCTCTCCTGCAAGGTATTTGTATTAGAGAGTACTAGTTTTTAATCAATAGAATGTTGAGTGTAAGCTTTAAACTATCTTTGCAGTCTGCTATATATATATATATGATAAGAAAAGTATTGTATTACGAAGAAGACACGATAAAATAATGGCCAAGATGCACATGAAAGAAACATTCACACTCTTACAACTGAAACAACCTCTTTCTCAATGGAACCTACCTAATCAATAAAATCAATTAATGTTGAAAGACCTTTTATAAACATTTTAGTCTCTAATCAAATTAAGTAGACAAAAGAAACTTTCAACCTGCGGATGGACAACATGTTCCTTGCATTCCAAACTGTCTAAAATATGCATAAAAGATCTACTTTCCAAATTGTCTAGTGCTTTTTACTTACAAAAGACCTATTTCATCCCAAGAGGGTTTCCCTAATCGATAAATGAAACACCCAAGACACTCCAAACAGAGTAAAAAACATTTCCCACATAACCCTTGTCTTTTCACAATGGAGAAAAAGGTGGTCTATGGATTCCCCATCCACTTGACAAAAATAACATCTATTTGCTAGAATTCATCTCTTCTTCTGAATTTGGTTAAAAGTTAAAACCCCTGTCATTTTTGTAGAAGATTTGTAAAAATGATGGTCTTGCCTCTAGCTACCCAACCCAATATCTGTATTAAATAGGCTACCAAAACTTGAGTGGCTACTGAATGTGTAGAAAAGGTTGTTGTGAGCTGACCAAGACCCAAGAAATGGTGGGGTATGAATGTCTATAACTTTGGGTAGTTGTCATCAAGACTACCATATGAGGATTGTGGTGGGGTATATAATATATGCTTCAATATTTGAGTTTTCTCCATTGAAGAGCTCCCAATATTTGGTCGAGAAAGTAGACCCCAACCCCACTGCTTTTATTGCCCCCACTGTCCCATAGTTTGCATTTAGTTTAAAAGCAATTAATTGAATTTAAAAGTAATTATGGAAAAATTTTAATTATGAATGTTTTTTTTTTTTTAATTTATGGAATAACTTCTTATTATTTTATTTAATTTTTTACAGCCTAACTAATTTTAAATGAATAATGCCCCATATTAAAAGTAACTAGGGGTTGTTGAATGCCCCATATTGACTAAATGGGACATGATTTTGCTTTGGCCTTTGTTGGAGTTGGAAGTTACTAAATACAAAAATAAAAAACAAAAGAATTCTTTGATAATAGTTTCAAATTCTTTGATAATACCTCCCATGTTTAAACTTGAGAAGTATTAGTTTCCATGAATATCTTTCTCAACCTCTCATTAATTTTCAAGCGAGTTTTAAAAAATAGGGATAATTATGTTTTGAACCAAGTTGGGCCCAAAAATTTTGATTCCATTTAAGCCCTTACTTAGAGTGTGAATATTGAGAAAATGATATAATAAATTTTTTATCTTTTAAAAAATGATATTTATTGACTATATAAAAAAAAATGTTTTCTATACACCCATTTTTCAAAAAAATAAAAATAAATTATTATTATTATTATTATTTAAAAATCAAACATCTTGAAAAATATATATTTAAAATTATGTATGTAAAAAAAATAACTAAAAATATGTTAAAATTATTTTTTTTAAATGATATATATTTTAGAATAGTTTTCTAAAAATAATAAAATTTTATAATAATTATTTTTTAAAAAAAATTAAGATAAAAAAATTAGTCAAATATTATGGTAGAAAATACTTAAAATAGTTTTGAAAAAGGTATATTGGTTTTTCACATTTTATATCTTAATTTTTGGACGTTCCAAACACAATTTTCTAAAAAAAAGTACACTTTTACCATTTTTTTTTCGGATGATTTTAACTTTGGATATTTTCAAAATCTGCTTCCCCATTTCAAATTCAAATGCAGCCTAAAAGAATGTAGCAATAACAAGAGGAATACCAATAGACATAATGGAAAAAACTTAGAAATAAGATATAATGAAGAACACCCAAGATTAAATAAATAAACAAATTAATTAATAATAACAACCAAATGTCGCAGTCCACAATTACAATAGGTATCAAGAACTCTGAAATAATCAATCCAACCCATAAAAAAAAAGAAACACCGGCATCAAAGCACAATCCCAGTGAACAAAAACAGTTCAGATCTGTGGGCACTTGATCAGTGGAATATCTAGACCTGGAAAGGCCATGGCCAATCCTTCAAATCCTCCTCTTGCTGCACCTTTGCACTTTTCTTCATTGCACTCCCACTACTTCCACACCCATCTCCTTCCACATATGCATAGTACTTCAAGAAAAATGCCAGTATCATCACCACCCACTCCAAGCAGAATATCAGTATCGACAGCCCTCCTGCTAGCTTCAGTATCACTGCTCCATCCTCTTCCCTCACATATGACTTCAAGTCCCCCAAAAAGTCACTAGTTCTTGTGAAGATCAGCACTGATACCGACCCCTGAAATATGGCTGTCAACACTGTCGTCACCATGTGAGCTGCATACCATCTGCTCGTTCCTGTAGAGGCCGCCGCGCAGCCTGAGACCGCCCCGGTGATGGTGAGGATGTGGAGTAGGATGAGGAAGAACCCGCAGACTGACGGCAGGAGGCGAAGCGAGAGTGTTAGGAAAATGCAGCTGGAGGCTGCTCCCAAGAGGATGTAGTTGCAGAAGAGGAAGACTTTGTGGGTGTGGTAGTGTGATTCTGTAACTGAGCTCGACTGGTTGTGGAAGGAGAGACCCATTTTGAGGGTTTCCGGCGAAATTCAGTGGCGGGCAGCGGATTCCAGTAAGTGGGTGTTGGATTGTGGTGGTGGAGATGATAGAGAGAGGAAGTTGAGATGGTGGATGAGGAGGGGGTGTGGAGTAGATATAGTGGTGAGTCTGGTAACTGGTGATGGAGTGAGAGCAACGGTCATGTTTGAAGTTTGAAGTTTGAATGGAAATATGTCCGTTGGAGGGTTGTTGTAACGGCTAGTTTTTATGCCTTTTGTAAACGGCTCTTTGTTAGTGGAAGTAATGACCCATTTGGTTAAGATTGGTATGTTTATGTTTGAGATGAGTCTGATCTTCCATCTGAGTCGATCTGGATCCCTTGATCCGTGGGAATCCAAGGGCCCACGTTGGCCCGCATTAACATTAATGAAAAGGTGGGGTCAGAATTGGATGACGTGGATCAAGTCTTTGACAACGATGGTTTTTAAAATAAAAAATCGTTATGCTTTGTAATGGTACGACATTGATAGTTTCCTCTTCGATACATCTTATGGGTGTAATTGGGCTTAATGATCCAAATCCGGCCCGAGCCCGCTCAAAATTTCTCGGGGCTGGGTGGGCCCATTGGGCTCTAACAACCAGGCCAATGGGATTTATTAGTTCATTTGAATGAGTTTCTTGAAACCCAAACCCGAGCCCAAGACCAGGCCCACCTATCTTCTTCTACACGAAAACCCTAACCAGCCCGACTCTCTAAACAAACGTAGAAAGAAGAAGAAGAAGAAGAAGAAGAAGGAGAAGTAGCACCAAAACGATGTCGTTTCCAAATTCCGAAGATACCCATCACCAGCACCAACAGCAGGCCACCGGTGAGTCCGCGATATCACTATTTTCAGTCAATTTTATATCTTATAGTTTGATTTTTAATCTTTGTTATGAATGATTGAAGAGTACTTATTGAATGTTGTTCGCTACTTACGCATTGGACTCAGTAATGTAAAACCCTAATTTTACAATTCTACAAGAAAAAAGCAATCAGTTGTGATGGTTTGATTGCTTTGATTCTGTGTACGTAGGTGTGGATAATTGTGATGAAGTGGGGTGGTATATTCTTGGTGAAAATCAACAGAATCTTGGCCCTTATGCGTTTTCAGAGTTGCGCGGTAAGTGAATGTGTTTATGTGGACAATTGAGGATTCTCTTGATGGCATTGGCATACTGATATATTCATTTAGTGGTGTTGTTTTTCGGTTCCCCCCCTATTTGTGGATTCTGTTTCTTGAATTTCAGTTATACTGGTGAAAAATTGCACGATGAATTGGTCTACTTAGATTTATTTACTTGGCGTGGACAGAGCATTTCTTGAATGGGTACCTCTCTGAAAATTCCTTATTGTGGTCTGAGGGAAGAAGTGATTGGCAGCCATTATCTTCAATTCCCGAGTTGACTACAGCAATATCTCAACCAGGAGTTGATTGTTCCAGTGCAGGTGAAGACTTTTGCTCATAAATTAGTAAATAGTCTGTATCTGGATATTGAATATTTTAAGGTCTTATTGGCAATATAATGTATCGTTTGTGCAGGGCCCCCCATTAATGATGAGGATGAGTTCGAGAAATGGCAGAAGGAGGTTAGAGAGGCTGAGGCCTTGAAAAATGGCTCTGCTTCTGGAAGTGTGGGTGGTGACTTTGGGGATGAGGATAATGAAAGGCCTTCAACACCACCAGATGGTGAGGATGAATTCACTGATGATGATGGGACAACATACAAGTGGGACCGGGGTCTTAGAGCCTGGGTTCCTCAGGTAACTTCTTGGACCTGTGCATTAGTTCATTATTGTTTGTGTGTTTCTCTAAGTTTTGAAATTTTGTTACTTCATAATAGCTCGAGCTAGTGAAGCATCTATTTTCCAAAGTTTGGAGCATAATATCAACTTGCTTGGGATATACAATACCTGGGTCTTCCTTTGGGAGGGAATCCAATTGCTTGTGGATTCTGGGATCCAGTGATTGAGAGAATCTCTAGGAGATTAGATGGGTGGCAAAAGACTTATTTATCTTTCGGTGGTAAAATAACTCTTATCCACTCATGCCTTTCCCACATTCCCAACTACTTTCTTTCTCTGTTTAAGATTCCCGCTTCAGTGGCTGCAAAAATTGAGAGATTGCAAAGGGATTTTCTTTGGTTAGGGGTTGGGGAAGGTAAAAGGGATCATCTTGTTAGTTGGGATGTGGTGTGTAAGCCAAGGGTAAAAGGGGGGTTGGGGCTTAGGAAGATTCCTTTTAGGAATTGTGCTCTTTTAGGGAAGTGGCTGTGGAGGTTTTCTAGGGAGAGTTCAACTCTATGGCATCAGGTCATTCAAAGCATTTACGGGACGCACTCAAATGGTTGGGATGCCAACACTTTAGTCAGATGGTCACATCGTTGTCCTTGGAAGGCTATTGCACAAGTCTTTCAGGATTTTTCCAAGTATACTCGGTTTGTCGTAGGAGATGGGGAAAGAATTCGCTTTTGGGAAGATTTATGGTGGGGAGATCAGATTTTCAAAGTCCAATATCCAAGACTATTTAGATTAGTCACGGATAATAATATTTCTATATCTTCAATTCTCGGTTCTGATTGCCCTTTCTCATGGAACTCTAATTTCCGTCATAATCTTTCCGATTCTGAGATAGAAGATCTAGAACGTCTCATGCGATCTCTTGATTGTATGCATATATCCACTTCGGCTTCAGATGCGAGATCATGATCCTTATCGCCTTTAGGATTGTTCACAGTCAAGTCTTTCTTTATAGCCTTATCCCAAATGCTCGGTTTATCTCCATATTTCCCTACTAAGTTTGTATGGAATTCTCAAGTCCCCTTCAAAGGTAAGGCCTTTGTTTGGCTTGTGGCACACAAAAAGGTAAATACTAATGACTTGCTACAATTGAGGAGACCCCTCAAAGCTCTTAGTCCTGACATTTGTAAGTTGTGCATGAAGTAAGGAGAATCAACAGATCATCTTTTCCTTCATTGTTCTGTGTCGTTGGGGTTGTATCACATATTATTTCAGCTAGCCAAGATGGATTGGGTTCTTCCGAGAAGCATTTCAAACATGATGTCCATCAACTATAAAGGTTTTGACAATTCCAAGAGAGGGGTGGTTTTGTGGCAGAATGCGTGCATAGCTTTAATTTGGGTTGTGTGACGGGAAAAAAATGTCAGGATATTTGAGGACAAAGCTAGGAATTTAGAGAATCTTTGGGATTCCATTCATTTCCTTGCTTCTCTTTGGGTTTTTTTTCCGCGGTTTTTAAGGGCATTCCTATTAACGTGTTACAACTAGATTGACTAGCAGTGTGTAGTTCCTACGGGACGTTCTAGTCAAAGGAGATTGTTCGTTGTTTTCTTAGTGTAGTGTCTTGTTATCTTTTGGTGTTGTTTAGTTTCATCTCTGGTGGGAGTATTCCTCATCCTTCTATTGTACTTTTTTTCTATCAATACATACATCTGTTGTTTCCTATCAAAAAAAAAAATATCAACTTGCTTGGGATCCATTTGATGCACCCGTTTGTTATACCTACTAGGACCAATTGCCATACATGATATGATTGTCTTTTTTATCTTTGTTTTTCAACTTTAGGTACAGTATTGTCATTCCTTTCTTTTTCTTGATGTATTTCTTCCTGTTAAATTAGGTTTGTTATACATAATGCATTTGTTTGAATGGACTTTTGTTTATGCCACCTCTAGTTTTTCTATTCTTTTGTTATATCCTCAGAACTTGAAGGTTTGTTGAAAGAAAGTTCTGAATGCATGTCGTGGTGTCGCACTTTTAAATGTTACAATTAAATGAGCCGAGATCTCCTTTAGCGTAACTAAAGGTAAGAAAGGGGAAAAGACTGTGACTTTGGATCCTCAATAAACTATTAACACCATTTTATTTTAACTTATTTATTTTTAGGAAAGTATAATCATCAATTATCCTTTT
Organism: Vitis riparia; assembly: GCF_004353265.1. Lineage (NCBI taxonomy): Eukaryota > Viridiplantae > Streptophyta > Magnoliopsida > Vitales > Vitaceae > Vitis > Vitis riparia. The sequence goes on from NC_048437.1 coordinate 9,121,185, forward strand.
AAGGTAGATAGGGGTTGTTAGGTGCATATGAGGTTTCCTAAGCATGTGGCTATATACAGATTCAAGTAGAACTTTCTCTATGACTGTCTTCCTTTCTTGGAGTAAAATTCTCTCTCTCTTTCTTAGAAAAAAGGATTTTATTAGACGGTGACAAAAATGGGGCACAACCCACATATGTGGAGGGTATACAAATGGCCCCAATACACTAGGGAGTACCCAATACACAAACCTGTGTATATGCGAAGTATATGTGCAACAAGAAGGGAAAGCCAAAGTTAACTTAAGCTTTAATTTCCGAGGATTGGGAATGTTATTTCAGTAGGGCAGTACTGTGTCTTCCGCCCAGACCTGTCTTTGACCGCTTTCCAATTGTGTTAGATGGGCGAGGTTTGAGCAAAGGCCCTACCCTGTTCAGATTCAGGAATACGTGATTAAAGGAGGATGGTTTTAAGGATTTGATAAAATCTTGGTGGTTGGGATTCCAATTTAGTGGGTCTTGTAGTTTCATCTTGTCTGAAAAGTTGAAAGCTCTAAAGGCTAAATTGAAGATTTGGAACAGAGAGGTGTTTGGAAATGTTACCGCTAGAAAGGATCAGACCTTGAATTAGGTGGTGTTTTGGGAATCCTTAGAAGGGACTAGGATTTTGTTTGTGGATGAGCAAAATGTCAGGAAGCAGGCTAAGGAGGAGTATAAGAAGTGGGTGTTGATGGAGGAATTCTCATGTAGGCAAAAGTCAAGGGAGTTATAGTTGAAAGAGGGAGACAAAAATAGGGTTTTTTTTTCTACAAAATGACCATTGCTCATAAGAGAAGAAACCCTTTGGTGAGGATTAAAATCAATGGGACTTGGGTAGCAGGGTAGAGAGAGATCAAAGATGAGGTGGTTCAGGCTTTCCAATCTCTTTTGTCTGAATCAGGGGTTGTCAGTTAAGGCATTAGGAGGTGAGGATGCAACATTGTTAGAAGCCTCGTTCTTTGAGGATGAGGTGTTTTGTGCTCTCTCAAATCTTAGTGAGGATAACGCTCCAGGTCCTGATGGTTTTTCTTTGGCGTTTTGGCACTTCGGTTGGATTTTTTGAAGAGGTTATGGGCTTGGACTTTCACGATCAGGGCAAGTTTGTTAAGAGAATTAATGCCTCTTTTTTGGTGTTCATTCCTAAAAAAGGGGAGCTAATGATCTTAAGGATTTTGCCTATAAGCTTGATGGGTAGCTATACAAGTTGTTAGCTATTAGGCTAAAGAAGGTGGTAGGAAAGGTGGTATCCTATTCCCAAAATGCTTTTGTGGAGGGAAGACAAATCCTAGATGCTTCTCTAATTGCTAATGAGGCTATTGATTTGTTGTTGAAGGGCAATATTTGTGGTCTTCTTTGTAAGCTTGATATAGAGAAGGCGTATGACCACGTTAATTGAAACTTCTTCATTATGATGCTGGAAAAGATGGGCTTTGGGGCTAAGTGGATTAGATGGATCTGGTGGTGCATTTCTATAGTGAGCTTCTCAGTTCTTATCAACAAAACTCCGTCAAGTTTCTTCCAAAGCTCTTGGGGTTTGAGGTAAGGGGACCTTCTCTCCCCTTACCTTTTTGTGATTGTCATGGAGGCTATCATTTGTTTGCTGAAGAAGGTTAAGGTAGGAGGCTTTTTATCGGGTTGGTGGGTTAGAGGCAGAGGTTTTTTGTTTGTTGATGACACTTTAGGTTACTTATATGGTTCGAGGCCTTGTCGAGGTTGAGGGTAAATTTGGAAAAAAGTGAGTTGATTCTAATGGAGAGTGGAAAATTTAGAAGAACTGGCTCAGGAGTTTGGTTGCAAGATTGGTGAGCTCTTGTCTTTTTACTTGGGCCTTCCCTTGGGTGCTCAGTTTAAGTCTATGACAATTTGGGATGGTGTAGAGGAGAGGTTTTAAAAAAGATTAGCATTGTGGAAAAGATAATACATTTTCAAATGGGGTAGGCTTACCTTAATCCGTAACACTCTCTAACATGTCTATTTATTTTATGTTCTTGTTTTGTATTCCAAGGAAAGTCAAACCGAGGCCAGAATAGATTCAAAGATATTTTCTTTGAGGAGGAGGGACCTTTGAGCGGAAACCTCATTTAGTAAGATAGATTATTGTTTGCTCAGGAAAAAAAAAAGGGTAATGTGGGGGTTAGGAATTTGTTGTTGCTCAATTAGGCCCTCCTGTGCAAATAGAGTTGGTGTTTTGCAAAGAAAAGGAGGCTTTATGGAAGCAAGTCATGAGCGGTAAGTATAGGGAGGAAGAGGGAGGGTGGCGCTCTTGTGAAGTGAGAGAAAGGTATAAGGTAGGGTTGTGGAAAGTCATTAGAAAAGATTGGGGTATTTTGAGTGGTAGTATGGCCTTTTCTATGGGCAATGGGAGGAGGGTGAGATTTTGGAAGGATAAGTGGCGTGGTAACGAACCATTGTGCACATCTTTTCCCTCCTTATTTGCTATTGCTTTGTTTAAGGAGGCTTGGGTGGAGGATGTTTGGAACCATTTAGCTAAATGGGGAGTATGGGCCGCCCTATTTTCTAGGTGGCTCAATGATTGGGAGGTGGTTTCTGTGAAGCGTTTCTTTTAGAGATTGCAAGGGAGGAGGGTGTGTAGGGATGTAGATGATCAGGTGATCTGGACAAAGTCAAAGGATGGAAAATTTACTGTCAAATCCCTCTGCAAGGCTTTGGAAACGGAGAGACAAGGTGTTTTTCCAACGAGAGTAATTTGGGACTCTTGGGTGCCTTTGAGGGTGGGTTTCTTTGCTTGGGAGGCTACATAGGATAAGGTCTTAACCTTGGATCATATTTAGCGGAGAGGGTGGCCATTGGCTTATAGATGCATCCTTTGTTTTTCCGAGGAAGCATCCGTTGATCATATCCTCTTGCATTGGGACAAGGTAAGTGATTTATGACATTTATTGTTTTTTCTATTTGGGGTGTACTAGGTGCTCCCCTCCTTAGTTAGAGAGACAGTTTAAGTTGTCACGTTTCTTTTGTGGGCAAAAAGAGGAAAAAGGTGTGGCGAACAACTCTCTTATGTCTTTTTTGGACAATTTGGAAGGAAAGAAACAGTAGGGCGTTTGAGAATGAGGGTGATCGGTCCAAGGGCTTAAACTTTCTTTCCTTTGTAATCTTTGGGCATGGGCTAAGGTGTATTTAGTTTCAAGTCCTTCCACCGTTGATTTTGTGGATTGGTTGGGCTCTACTTGAGAGGGTGTTGTTTTTTTTTTATTCCCCTTTGTTGGTAGCGCTTTTAGGTGTCATTTATATACTTCATGCGCACTTTAGGATGCTGTTTTGGGGTGCCTCTTTTTAATATATAGTCCTTTTTTATCTATCCAAAAAAAAAAACAACTTAAGGGTAACCTAAAAAATTTACAAAAGAGGCCCAACTGAGTAGAACACCTATGGGGAACTTTTTTTGGTCAATGCCCTTTCACTAACTCCTCTAAACTTGTCTCATTTCTTTCCTTTCAAATTCATCAAATGATTGCACGCTGGAGTCTGGACATGTATTGGAATATTCCTGATTCTTCTATTTCTGGTGCTCTACTCTAAACTGGAAGCAACTCTATCACTAGTCACAGCATCACTAATGAATCCCAAAGAAAGAATTTCAGAAATCTGCTGCTGCCAAATGGCAGCTTGAAAAATAAGATGATCATTGGACTCATCAGTTTGTTGCATCTACATGAGATAATTATTTGTATTAACCAATTATCCACCTTGAAGCATTTGTGCACGATGACCTCCCAAGGCTAAACTATTCAGCCTGTGGTAAATGCATCTTCTAGAATTGGACCTTTCTCTCTCTCTCTTTTTTAATAGGCAATAAAAGCTTTATATATATGGGGAAAATGAAAAGTACACCAAATTACATTGGATGTGTACAAAGGGCACCAAATGGCAATGCCACAAAAGAGAGAAACAGAAAAATATCTGTCTCTCAACATGATCTCAACCAATCTACAAAATTAATCAAAGGATTTGAACCTTCTTTTTGTGCAACCTAACCATACTAAAAGGTTACTTAGGAAAGAATATTTTAGCTTTTAGTCAAACTGTTCCTTCCTTGCAAACTGTCCAAAAAATGCACGAAGAAGTGTTTCTCCATACTTTCTTCCCTTTCTTTCCTACAAAGAAGTCATGCCAACTTAAAAGAATTTCTCTAACCATGGAAGGAAGCACCTAAACAACGTGAAATAAGGAAAACAACAATTGCCGTAAAACTGTTGATGTGTACAAAGGGCACCAAATTACACCAAATTACATTGGATGTGTACAAAGGGCACCAAATGGCAATGCCACAAAAGAGAGAAACAGAAAAATATCTGTCTCTCAACATGATCTCAACCAATCTACAAAATTAATCAAAGGATTTGAACCTTCTTTTTGTGCAACCTAACCATACTAAAAGGTTACTTAGGAAAGAATATTTTAGCTTTTAGTCAAACTGTTCCTTCCTTGCAAACTGTCCAAAAAATGCACGAAGAAGTGTTTCTCCATGCTTTCTTCCCTTTCTTTCCTACAAAGAAGTCATGCCAACTTAAAAGAATTTCTCTAACCATGGAAGGAAGCACCTAAACAACGTGAAATAAGGAAAACAACAATTGCCGTAAAACTGTTGATGTGTACAAAGGGCACCAAATTACACCAAATTACATTGGATGTGTACAAAGGGCACCAAATGGCAATGCCACAAAAGAGAGAAACAGAAAAATATCTGTCTCTCAACATGATCTCAACCAATCTACAAAATTAATCAAAGGATTTGAACCTTCTTTTTGTGCAACCTAACCATACTAAAAGGTTACTTAGGAAAGAATATTTTAGCTTTTAGTCAAACTGTTCCTTCCTTGCAAACTGTCCAAAAAATGCACGAAGAAGTGTTTCTCCATACTTTCTTCCCTTTCTTTCCTACAAAGAAGTCATGCCAACTTAAAAGAATTTCTCTAACCATGGAAGGAAGCACCTAAACAACGTGAAATAAGGAAAACAACAATTGCCGTAAAACTGTTGATTTGACGCAGTGAAGGAAAATGTGATCCTACAAAGAAGTCATGCCAACTTAAAAGAATTTCTCTAACCATGGAAGGAAGCACCTAAACAATGTGAAATAAGGAAAACAACAATTGCCCTAATACTGTTGATTTGACGCAGTGAAGGAAAATGTGATCAGTCGATTCCCTTGATTTTTATGAAGAAAACATCTACTAACCAATGGTCACCCTCTTCTCTGTAGTGGATCTAATGTCAATACCTTTCCCCAATTGGCTTCCCAAGCAAAAATCTTGCCTTGATGGGACTCCTGAATTCTGAATAAGGCTCATTGGGAAGGGTATTAACCTCCCCAGTTTCAAAACTGAATCGAGGAATTTCACAAAAAAGGTTGGCTAATCACCATATCTGTCCACTTCACCACTGGCCAGACCTTGCTTTGGTCTCTCCACATGCTTCAAGTGTCTCTTTTCATGTTCAACTTCCTGAAACATCCATCTTTTCCTAACATCTTCCCCCACCATCACAAAAAAAGGAGAAAAGACTCTGTCCTTTCTTCAACGTGTTGAGCCCTAGCATTTGTTTTATGTTTGCATCAACTTGTTTAGTTTTGCTATATCCTTCTTTTTTTATATTGACACTGCCTCCTCTGCACTATTTCTTTTTCCTTTTTTTATTTCATTATTTTCAAAAATGTTTCACCTTAATACCTGATTGATTTGATTGGTAATAGGATAACCCATCTACAAGAAGTGATGAATATAAGCCAGAAGAGATGACATTTTCAGTAGAAGAGGAAATCTTTCCAACCATTCAGGTTGCAGAAGACTCTGTGAAGGAAGTCAATGGCACTGATGTGGTTGAAGAAACAAAACATGATGCCAAGAGAAAATTGCCAGAAAAGCAAGCAGAGAAGAAGGTTTCACTTTTGCCTTTTCCAGCCTTGCTTTGTGCTGTTTATCTTTTTCCTATTGGTGGACAGATTCCCCATCTTGTTTCATTTAGCTATCTGAACAGTATCAGTCTGTTCTGTATCATTATCATCATTATTATTATTTTGGTAACTTGAAGTATTTTTATTGTTACTCTTACCGCTAACATGATTCTTGTTTTGTTTTCATCCCTGCTCTTTTACAGATTGTCAATCTTGTTTTAGGGTATTATGGAGTTAGATTTTCCTTTTGGATGTTATGTTATATTTGGGTGTCTAAGTTGAAAGTTTTAGTTATACTTAGGAATTATAACTAGCCATTTGGCTATTTATGTTTTTATTTTTCTCACTTTGACTCATTTACAGGAAGCTAACAAACCTCCTGATAGTTGGTTCGATTTAAAAGTTAATACACATGTTTATGTGACCGGGTTGCCAGATGATGTTACTGTTGACGAGGTAAGACGGGGTCAATTTTGCTTTTATTTCTGGAATATGATTCTTATTCTGTGACTAGCATTCTCAAGATAATAGCACTGTTTCTAGTGTTGCTTATCTCCTCACATGTAACTCAGAAGCTGTCCCTTAAGCTGCCGCATATGTACACGCACACATATATATGTATATATTATTAATATTATTATTAGGATTATGGGATGACACTGATTTAGGAATACCTTGCAGGTTGTGGAAGTATTTTCTAAGTGTGGGTTAATAAAGGAGGTGAGAATTTTATTTTCATGTTTTTTCATGTAAGAAGATTTTACTGGCATTAGATTCATGATTCAAGTTTGTGATATAAGATAATGAGCTCACGCTAAAGCCATACTTTTAGGCAAATTAAGTAATCGATTACTGGAGTATATTCATGGAAGCATATATTGAAGATGGTATGCATTTTTATATATTGTCCATTTTGCTTTTTGCTCTTTTATGTCACATTCTTCAATTTTCGTCCACATTTTTTGGTTATGTAATGTACGTGTTTGTTTATTTATTGAACTGCAACATCAGATGAGAGTTTGAAATGCATTGTGTCCTGGCAATTGTTGAATCTAGTTCAAATTGGAGAATTTGAAATAAATGTCCAGGAGCTTGCAGTTTAGGTAGTTGAAAATCAGACACCTCTAAGGAAAAAAAAAATTGAAAAATAAAAAACCAATACTAGGTGTGAACAATCGTAGAATTGTATTTCTTGTGTTGATGGTGGAATTTACAATGAATATAGCGGATTCACAGGGAAAACAATATAGAAAACAAATATATGGCTGTGCATATGTGTGTTGCTGCTTCTTTATTGTGTTATCATGCTATGTCATTCCATATATTTCTTCTGTCTTATAGCATGGGTTAGAAGTTGGTATCTGCATGCAAACATATGCTTGTGTAGATAATACTAGATGGTAGACACAAATTAATTAACAATAATATTATGGAAAGCTGGATGAGAAGAGTGAGGAGATACTGAGAGAGACATGAGGTTATCTGTGGAGAGAGAGACATAAGGTTATCCGTGGAAAAAGTCAAAATTTAAATCCAAAATCTTTGCCTATCAAAAAAAAAGGGAGGGGGGGGATAAAAACTAAACTTTAAATGGTTATTTATGGGGTCTACTTTGTGTATTCTTTTTTTGTTTATTATTACCATTAGTTTAAGAAGGGTAACTTGTGGTATTTCACATGTGAAAAGAATATAGAAAAGAAAATGTCCTTGCATTTGCACATGAGTCATTCTTGGGCAGGGTTGTAGTGCTCATTCCCACCAGCAGATATGTCAATGGAGGATGTGCTCTCTTTACTGCACTTTCTGTTTTGTAGCATAATTGATTGAACATCATATCTTTGAATTGCAGAATGCATTCTGAAATCTAGTAGTTTTATGTTTATGCACATGTCACATCTCACAAACACATGTGTTGGAACTTTTAGGACCCTGAAACAAGAAGACCTCGTGTTAAGTTGTATATTGACAAGAACACAGGGAGAAAAAAGGGTGATGCACTTGTTTCATATCTGAAGGTGATGTTTCTATTGTTAAAGTGCTGATTGTAGCTTGTTGGGATTTGTCAGATCATTGCCCATTGGTATTTATTATTATTGTTTTTCTCCATTTCATAGGAACCATCAGTTGCTCTGGCCATCCAAATTTTGGATGGGACACCTCTAAGGCCGGTGGGCACGATTCCTATGTCAGTGACGCTAGCTAAGTTTGAGCAGAAAGGTAACATATTGGGAACAATAATACTTCCTATTTCACTCTGTCCTCGTTCTGGGATAAATTTGATTTTTGTTTTCAATTACCAATCAGGATGTGGAACTCTTTTCTTTATTCTGTTGGATGCTAGATTGTTTTAGTTTTTGGTGAGGCCTGCTTGTCATGTTTGTATTAATGATGTTACGTTACACTTCACAGGTGAGAAATTTGTAGCCAAACAAATAGACAAGAGAAAGAAAAAGAAACTCAAGAGGGTTGAAGACAAGATTCTTGGTTGGGGTAGGTTCCTAACTTGTATCTTTCAATACTGAAGTTGGTATTATGATATAGGATATTGATCTCTTTAAACTATGTGACAATTTATTTTAGTTAGCTTATTTTTTCCCTTTGTTATATAATTGAACCTCTTCAACAACAAACTGCAATGTTTCTTGTATACTGTTGATTTGTGTGTTCTATTTCCAAAAACAGTTAATGTGTTTTGCTTAACAAGATGCCAGAATGATATCTCCTCTTGCCCTGAGTTTCTGAAGCATATTTATCCTACTTTTCCTGGTGGTAAAAAACTACTAATGCATGGGCCATGAATAAATTGGTTAGATTGTTTTTGGCCTTGACCATCTCTTAAAGAGGGAGCAGCTCTTTTCATGTGTGACTTGCCTGCTGTTTACTCTTAAGACCTGTTTTTTAGATCACCACCTCTTTCGCAAGGCTATTAATATTTTGACAAAGGTAAATATTAATTTGAAGATTTGTCCTTGTATACTGAGTGCTCCACTTGCATATAGAAGTTTAGAGCCTAGTGATTTCCTGGAACCTAGGAAGTGTAAAACCAAACCAATATCTGAAACAAATAGTTGATCAAGATAGTTTTGGACATTAATTTCTAGGTGAGAGAGAGCTTGAGGCTATTAATGGCTGTCCTTGGCCATTTTGATAATAAAAAATGATTTCCTTATTGTGTTCCCAGATATCTTTGTGTATCCTTTCTATATGAGGTTTTATTTATGACAAATATCAAAATTTTATTCCTTTTTGCGATGCATCATTGTATCCAATCCTGAAATTACCTTCTTTTCTGATGGTTTAGGGGGCCATGATGATGCAAAGTTGTCAATTCCTGCTACTGTTGTTCTTCGGTATATGTTTACTCCTGCTGAAATGAGGGTAATCTTTATATCTCAGAGAGACAGAGACAGAGAGAGGGTTCCTTGTGGATTCTAAATTTTCTTTTTCCTGATGATTTGATAATGGTTTTTATGTTACTTATTGTGATGATGATGTAAAAATAATTAGCAACATCAAGAAAGAACTCGTTACATTGTTGGGAATGTAACAGATTGAATCTGCCTTTAACAGCTGTGATTCTATGACTATATCCAATATTTTAAATCATTTTTTTTCTGTATTTTTAAAAATACTAACACACTAAACAAGTAGATAAGTTTCATTCTGTTTTTGTTTTTCAATTATTTCTTCTAAGAACCGTAAACTTCATGTTAAACTAGGATTGTGCTCATTGTTGTGGGATCCTGAATTTTTTTTCTCATGTTTATAGGCTGATCCAAATTTACGTTCAGAACTAGAGGGAGATGTACAAGAGGAATGCACAAAACTTGGCTCAGTGGACTTGGTGAAGGTATTGTAACCTCCTACTGGAGCAATTGGGCATTCTGAATATTTTCAGTTCAATGCAATTGCTTAAATGTGAAATTCATGAGCTAACCATATGAGAAACTCACATTCCAAGCTAGACTATGTTGAAGGTTAGTCCTGCATCATGTTTTGTTAAGACAAAAAACATCCTGGTTAATTGTCTTGTGTATTCTGTCTCAAGTTATGACAGGCTGCAAATTTATACAAAGTTGCCTATTGGTTTCCATCATTGTTTCTCTTGATGTGCTTAGATGGAACCTTATCAGCAGAAAATGGGAAAAATGATTCAGTAGCCAATCCCAATTAGTTGGCATAATATCTTGTCAAGCTCTGTTGTGTACTTTATTTTGGGTTCCTTGTGATTTCTTTATCAGAAGATTTTATGTGATATATGATGCCTGTATTGGTGTTTTTGTGGGCTCTTTTGCCTGATGTTTCTGAATTTCAAGGCTTTTGGTGCATTCATGTTAGGTTATGTTGACATCCATATTATCCCCTAGAAATAAATAGCTATGGCATAGCATGAAAATAAACCTCTATGTTTCTGCATTTGAGTGTGGCATTTATTTCCCATGTGATGCTTCTAAGGCTGTTTCCTTAGTGCAGCATTTTTCCAGTTGTGTACATGGGTCAAACAGTAAACAATGCATTATCCGCCATTATGGGTTGGCAACACAGTTTTTGCTCTGCCATTGAAGCCTTCATAAGCACTACATATTATTCAAACACCGTTCCATCATTAGTTTGAGCCTTCATTTCACCTTGTCCCAGTATTTCTGACATTGCATTCCAGGAATTTCACTATTGAGTTTGTTAAAACTCTTAGATCCCCTGGCTCCTGTTCATAGCTGCAATTTTGCACTTTTATTTATTAATTCACTGGTTCAGCATGATGTCATCAGTCATCTGAATGACATTAGTAGGAACCTTGCCCTCAAAATTGCACAACAATATGCAATGAAAATAGAGGCAATTAGAATTGACTCTTGTATATGCTCTTGAGAACTATTATTTTAGGTCCATAATCAAGTTCCCTTATGAGATTTACTGTTATGATTTACATTTGAACTGTCAATTTGTGTTATATGTTTCATGGATTCATTTCTTATGTTCGATCTTGGTTCTACTTGCAGGTTTGTGAGAGTCACCCACAGGGTGTAGTTTTGGTAAAGTATAAGGATAGGAGGGATGCGCAGAAGTGCATAGAGTTGATGAATGGAAGATGGTAATCATTTAGACCCTCAATTTTGTCTCTTATTCCTGAAAGAGGATGATGGCAAACAACTGTTCAACCTAAAGTTGGACAGGTGTTGGCATCATACCACAATACAGAACTTCAAACATACTTGTCAACTATTCCCGACTCCAGATTGAGAAAATATAGATTCTAGTAGTATATGTTTACATCTTTATGAACTAACATTCAACACTGTTGGCCATTTGCTTATGTTGGATGGTCTTTTGACCCCATATCCATAGTTTCTTCAAATGGTCAAGAATTAGCAAATTGGGTAGGGTCCAAAACTTTACCTTTACTGTCACTTTTTAACACTTAGTGGAGATTTCCTCCCTTGTTAGTGGGGTTTAGTAGCATTGAACATAGCAAACATTTATAAGCCAAATTCTGGCAAGTAACCAACAATACCAGTAATATTTTTTAATAAAGAGTACATCAGCTTCATCTGAAACTACATTCTGATATACCTGACTCACCTTATCATTCAACCCTATTTAGAGTAGTTGAACCTTTAACGGTTGGATTAAGCCTTGAGGATGACATAAGTTGGTTATGTCTTTCTCACTGCCTCTACAAGGATCCCTTGGGGCACCTTCAACCTGAATCGAGTCGTGTCCACTCTCCCTGCATTCATAAATCTTTTTTGGACTTGGCATAGATCCTCTTTTACTTTTCAATATTGTTCTTGTGGTAGGTACCTGTTGTGTAATGAATCTGTGCTGTTAGGTTTCTTGTGGTCATGGTGATTGAAGTCCTTTCGGCTCTCTTAAATCTTGCAATGGGTTGATATTTTTTCCTTTTTACTTCTGTTTTTCCTTAGGGTTTCTGTTTAATGAGCATGAGCATGGTTTTTGGTTCGTTGAACCAGGATCCTAATCATTTGCTTAATTGTAATGAATCTGATTGTTTCCAATTCAGGTTTGGTGGAAGGCAGATACATGCCAGTGAAGACGATGGTTCTGTCAACCATGCCTTGGTGCGGGATCTGGACGCAGATGCTGAACGGCTGGAGGCATTTGGCGCAGAGCTTGAAGATGATTGAGTCTTAATTTGTAGAATCAAACTGAGAGTACATGTTTGTAAAAACCCTAGAAATGAAGAGATTGTAGGTGACTATGATGCTCTAGAATCATGTATCGTCCCATGAATATAGTCTTCTAAAGAAGAAGCTTTTGAACTTAATTCTGAATTTTACATCTATTCTGATATGCTGTTACAAATAAGATTTTGCCCATCTGTAAACAAAATTTATGAACATATTTGGAACAGATTTGCCCATCATGAAGTTCATGCCCGTGGCTTCTTCATCCTCTTACTTTGTTCTTGATGGTATATGTAACAATCTGAACTAATTATGTAAATATCGTCTGTTTTGGGCCTAAAAGGGCTAAGAGAGTCACACCCCCATTCATTTCCTTCCTACTGACATAACGTTCTTATTGTATCTCATAAGATTGTTGTACTAAACAAACACACACCCTTTATATGGGGTCAAACAAATCACCACACTAAGGTCGGGAAATCTACTATGATATCATTTGTATTTAATGAAATTTGCCCCTATACTATACCTATGATCGGTTTAAAGAATCCAATAAGAATCTTAAAATTCTACTTGCAAACAATATTACCCACATCCTTTAAATTTCAAGTAATGAAGATGGCATATTAGTTGAAATTTAATCTAATTAAGCTCTTGTTTGGATACTTTTTTTTTTTTTTCCTATTTCTAAGAATTTACTTGAAAGGATAATGATTTTTAGAAATCATTTAAAAAATTTAAGATATTAAAAAAAATTTACTTATTCAAATTTTAAAAGTTCTAAAAATGATATTCATGAATTTTTTTTTAAAGAGATTCTATATTTTATGTGGAAATTACTACTATTTCTTGTTACTAAAAACAGCAATAATATATATATATTCAAACGAAATTCAAGCCAAAATTTTAAGTCGATTTTTTAAAAAAAAATCTTAAATCTCTTTTTTTCATATATTTTTTATTCAATGATGTAACATCAACGGCTGAGATGAAAGGTTGGATGCGTTGGAAACGAGTCATTGGCAGTAGAATTTTACTATTGGACATTTGGATGTGATTATAAAGAAATGTTATATTGAATATTAAAATTATAATAGATTGGGCCAAACACATTTGTGGGGATAGGCCCGGCCCAGGCGAAGCGTAGACCTGAAACTGAACGATTCTGGAAAAAGGCACCAACTATTCAAAACCCTAGAGTGGGATTTCTCCAAACCCTAAGAGACACAAAGAGAAGAAGCAAAGAGATGTGGAGATCAGCAACAGTTTCTCTGTTCAAGAACGCCGCGAAGAAGTTCCGAACAATCCCAAACCCTAGTGTGGTATGTTCCTCTTCCTCTCAACTGGCCCTCATTTCAAGATTTCAGCATTTCTCAACCCCTAAACCCTCTTTCCTTGTCTCCCAAAACCCTAGATTTTTCTCGAATCTTTCCCCTGATATAGATGGCGATGATGACTCCACAATTGAATCGGCCATTTGTAGTCCATCTGAATCGGAGGACCAGCACTTTTCACCCATTTCTGATGAAAACGATGGTACCCAGATTGAGGGTTTTGAGGTTGATTTGGATAAGAGTGAGGGCTTTGAGGTTGATTTGGATAAATTGGAGAGCGTTCTGTCTCTGCTACAGAGTAGTGGAGATGCTGTTGGGTCTTTGGAATCAAGCTTTAATGCCATGGGCTTGAGTCTAAACGAAGAGTTTGTGGTTAGAGTACTGGAAACCCCTTTTGTTCCTGCCAACAATTTGATTGGGTTTTTCAAATGGTCTTGGAAGAATCCGGGGTTTTCAGTAACTACCCGAGCTGTAGATGCTCTTGTTCGGGCTGTTTGTCAGAGTGTTAGGAGGAAGGATACATATTCATTGTGGGATTTGGTTAAGGAGATTGGTGAGAAGGAGAATGGTGTGCTGAATGTGGGGATTCTGAATGAATTGATAGCCCAATTTGCGAAATTGGGTAAAGGGAAGGCTGGGCTTGAGGTGTTCAATGCGTTTGGAGAATATGGGTGTGAACCCAATGCTGATTCCTACTATTTTACGATAGAAGCGCTGTGCAGGCGCTCCATCTTCGATTGGGCTTTGTCTGTTTGTGAGAAGATGCTTAATGCTAGTAGCTTGCCGGATAGTGAGAAGGTTTGGAACATCATTTCTTGGTTCTGTAAAGGGAGAAAGGTTAAAGATGCATATTTGGTTTACTTGTTGGCAAAGGAGAAGAACAAATACCCGCCTAAGACGACTGTTAACTTCTTGATTGCCTCACTATGTCGAGAGGATGGAACCATCTCAATGGCAGTGGAGATGTTGGATGATTTTTCCGGAGAAGAGCGCAAATATGCAATCAAGCCCTACACAGCTGTGATTCGAGGGTTGTGTAGGAGCAAAGATGTTGATGGGGCTAAAAGATTACTTTTGAAGATGATTGAAGCTGGCCCAGCTCCTGGAAATGCAGTTTTCAATTTTGTCATCAATGGCCTGTCCAAGGCTGGAGAGATGGAAGAGGCGATGAAGATGATGAAGTTGATGGAGACTCGGGGGCTGAAACCAGATGTGTACACTTACAGTGTTATTATGAGTGGTTATGCACATGGTGGCATGATGGAGGAGGCTTGTAGAGTGTTATCAGAAGCCAAAAGGAACCATTCCAAATTGAGTCCTGTGACCTACCATACACTTATTCGCGGGTACTGTAAACTTGAACAATTTGACAAGGCTGTGGAGTTGTTAGGTGAAATGAAGGAGCATGGTGTCCAGCCCAATACCGATGAATACAACAAGTTGATTCAATCTCTCTGTCTGAAGGCTTTAGATTGGCAAACTGCAGAGAAGTTGCTTGAAGAAATGAAACAGAATGGATTGCATCTCAATGGGATCACAAGAGGTCTAATAAGAGCAGTCAAGGAGTTGGAAGAAGAGGGATGGGCAACAGAGGAACTGAGAGTTGAGGCATAAGCTAGATTTTGTTCTTGGCAGGTGTAGTTTTGGAGATGGAATCTCATCACTGAAGGGTTTTTTTCCTCCTCTTCCCATTAGATAAGGGTAGCGTTTTCTGTAATTCTTTGAATATGTTCTTTCCCTTAACTTTCTGATTGACTGAAAGGAAAATGAAAATAAAAGGGCTCAATTTTGTTATCCGTTCCTGGCTCTTTTATCTGGATATGGTGGCCCGGGAACATCCAGTAAATTGAATATTGATTGAGGTGATCTCCGGGAGAGAATGCAGTTTGAGGTGGGTTACAGCCATGCTGAAACCCTAATCTGTGGGCAACAAGAGTATCTGGGCATTAGTTATGCTTGTGATTGTACAATTTTTAAGTTCATCGAATTTGATGTGCTCATATGGTTGTATTCTTTGATTTATAATGCTCTAGAATGTTTTTGTTTTCTTTTCTTTTCTTTTCGTGTATTTCCTACTGCTTTAAACCTTGTATCTTGGGATTTTCTAGGGTGCAGAAAAGACTGGTTTTTGGTATCATATTGAAAAGTGGTAAGCGATCAAAAGTAACAGAGATATTCTAGTGTTTGCTTACCTTGCTGTTAAAGAATATTTTTCTTACATATCTTTTATTTTTATATGTCATAGGTTATTTTGCAGTTGAATATTTTCTCTGGAATTGTTGGAGCATGATCTGCATTGTAGCCTCAAAACCCAATAGCTTTGGTTACTTAACATGATATTAGAGCTTTAAGGTCCTAAATTGAATTCCTCCCCTGATCAGTTTTCCATTAATGCAGTTTGTGCCTCCTACAGTGGGTATGCAGCTGCACCAGTGGGTGTTGTCAGAGCATGATGTATATTTTCTAGAACTTTTTAGGAAAATTGGTTACTCGTCATATGTGTTAGTTAAGCTTTTGGAAGACCCATACTCTAAAATTGGAATTGGAATGCACTACATGATGTAGGGCAACCCTAAGATGATTATCTACAATCAAATAGGTGAATTTTTATTTTTTTAGGGTTTTAAGGACAGGAATAAGGGATAAAGTGTATGACAGAAAAATAAAATAAAACAAAAATATAGAAGATAAGGAGAAGAGGGGATAGAACCTTAGAGTCTCACTAAAGCCTCCTAAAAGTCTCATTTTGTCATGATTCTAAAGCCTCCTACTTTGGTTTACGTTAATTAATCTTATTTGTAGGCTTTTCTAAGAAATTCAAAGTTTACTATGATTGTAATAACTTATTATGATTTTAATTCCAATTCTCTAATATCCCAATTAGCTACTTCTAATTTAATTCCAACAAATACTACACATTCTCTTTCTTGATGTGTATCTTGGAGATTCATCCTCATCACTGCATGCTCCCATTATGTCAAGTTAGTCTGTAATTGATACCAACTTACAAGCTCCAGTTGCATGAGACTTTTTGAGGGGTATCATGGATATTATAAATTTGGTGAAGTTAGAAATGGAATTCCCTAAAAGTTTCTTAACATAGTGCATGAAGAATAGAAACCAAAATTATTCTAAGCTCTTCGATGTATTCTTTTTTAGGAGGAAATAATGTAATAGATGATAAACTTAAGTGGTGTTTGTTTTTTCTAATTAATTCTAAATAAAACTTAAAATTAAATAGTGTTAAGTATTAGATTATTTGTTTTTATAATATTTTATTTCTATTAAGTATTAAAAAGTAAAAAAAAAATCATGTTATCTTTTTCATTTAAGAAAAAACAAATATTATGATTTTTTTTTTTTTTGAACAAAAAATTTATAATAAATCGTGAAAAAATAAACAAACAAACAACTTAAAATCTGAAATCAAATTACTTTAAATAAAAAGTTAAAAAGGGAAACACCCTCTATTCTTTCTTTACATATGGTTTTAATAGTGACATGCAATAATTTCTGAATGACTAAATGCACAAGGAACTCCAGCCTCTTATCTTTTGCTAATCCAGCGGTTAAAGGATAAATTTGAAGAAACCATGGGACTAGCTTAATGTGGCCCCTTTAATAAAAAACTTATAATCTCGTTTTGTAACCCTTGATGGATGAACAGAAAAATAGCAAGTTTTGAAAATCGTTTTTTCCTATTCTCAATTTATTGCGAAATATATTAATTTACCAAATTTGCACTCTTCAGTATGTCATGAAATTGACGTCAAGTGCAAATTTTGACCCACTTGAAGAATGGGTTATCCCACCTTCTGTTTTGTGTAATTGTGTTGGACAAGGTTGTGACTAATAAATAGCATCCCTGTTGACAAAAGACATGCTTATTGTGCCTAGGTCCAATGCATGGGAACTCATGTATTCCATGTTAAGTTATCACCATATATACTAGGCTAACACCCGGATTACAGATTATATTAAATCAATCCTCCTGTACTCTGGGCATCAATAGGTGCAAGCACAGACTTAATGGTGTCTCCAAAACTGATTGGCTTTAGAGAACTAAAAGGAGCTACCCAATAGTGATCCTTGAAGGTAGAGCTACCCAATAGTGATCCATTTACCACTGTGTGGTAAATGGATCAGATCCCCCATTTACTGATATTCTATTTCTTTTGATAGGCAAGCAAAAGTACATTATAAGAGCTCAACAAAACATGCAACAAGTACACAGGTCTTATACTCCATTTATTGATGAAATTACAATTTAAATGGTAATTTTTTTTCCTGGCATTTCCACTGAGACATGCTACTTACCAAATCCAGAGAACCCAGATCATTTCCCAAACCAATTGACCTGTTTCAGGGTGGTTATTCCATCAGAATCCAAAAGTTAAATCAGATCATCATAGGACAAAATCAAATCATTGTTGGACCCAGTGGCTAAAACCAACATTAGATTCATTTGAAATCTAATGGGCAAGTAAAACAAGAAATAATAACTCGGTTTCACATATCATCAGCCTGGAGAAGTGTAAGACAGGAGATACTTCACAGATCCATGCCTTAGTGCTGCTTTCTGTCCAAACATAGGCAGCCTAAGAATCAGACAACCCATAAACAATGCTAAGAGAGAAATACAATGTATTGCTGCTTTAGGTTGATGACAAACAAGTAAAAAACGATAACAGTTTTTTTTTTTTTTAAGGATGTTATGATTACACTAAACCACTGCTGATATCCATCCTAGTCTCGGTCAGCTTCTTCTATTTCTTCATCCTCCGGTACCCCACGAAGATAGAGAACATTGTTACATCTGTAGAAGAAATACATCAAAAGAAGATTCAGTAGCTTTTTACACATTGAAATTCACATAAGAAACAGTAACTCTTCTGCACAGTGAGGTTTATGGATTCAAATCCTCCCGACAGTACCATTGATCATATAAACATTGATGTTTTAACACATTACAGAGTTATTAAATGTTAGATGTTAAGGTGACATTTTATAACTTCTAAGCTGAGCAATCCAGCCTCAAGCTGTAATCTTTGACTGATGATAAACAAAACTAATTCTGACCCAAAAAATAAAAAAGAATTTCTTAAAGCAACTACTCAAAACTATTTCATGGCCAAAAGGGTGCTCAGAACCTCCACCCAACACATTTGTGTTGGCTCTAAATTATGAGTTTCAGTTAATCTTATCAAATACATGAAATCAACTGCTTTAATCATCTGACACGTAATAGTATGACGAGTTACAGGCTTCATTTCAATTCATCACATTTCAGCACCCTTTAACGCTGCTTTTATAGTTTTCTAGAATACTGACCATTAATCCTTCAAATAGCATGCATATTTTGAACCTAACCTTCAAAAGAAGCTAAAAATTTTTAAGGTTTCATCAGTCTGTAACAGCAGATTCTGAATATGCAATGCATGCACGGAATACTGGGAAAGAAAAAAGAAAGAAAAAGATAGACACCTAGCTAGAGAAAATAATATTTATGGATTACAATTCAAATCACAATAAAGTCCTGCAATGAACCTCTCTTCCCACTCCTGAAGCCAGGGACCTACAAAAACTAGTCACTATGAAACTGAAAGTCAGAGTTTAGGAAAGGAGATATCCACTTGTTAAAAAGTCTTAAAGTTCCTTCCATTCCTTTCCTTCCAAAGTACCAACAGAAAATAGATAGGAGCAGCCATCGACATTGATTTCACTTGTAGTAATTCCTCAACAAGGGTCTTTGAATAGAATGGACACCCATTTAAGAATTTTGAAGCATTTTTTTAAAAAACAAAACCATTGATGGGCATATTTGTTGTCATGGCATAACCAATATTAGAACATTAAACGAGTAACCTTGATTAAACCCAACTTAAAAATAGGATCACAGCTCAAGTTTGACAAAGATATATTCGGAGGCAAAGCTGAAGTTTTTTGATAAGCAAAAACTTGAACTATAAACTCAATCCAAGGGATGTAACAAATATTTATACAAAAAAATTTAGTGGTCTTCATGGTTTAAATTTAGAAATGTGAATAACAAAATATAAGTTATTTGACATATCAGGACATTTCAGTGACCTGTAATTTGCATCCATGGAATTTGTCCTCAGGACCACTGATAAATGAACAACCTTTATTAAACCCAACTTAAAAATAGGATCATAGATCAATTTTGATAAAGGTATATTTGGGGGCACGATGAAGCTGCATTCCTATGATTCAACCCTATGTGGCATAACTTCCAACTAGTTAATTTTAATTTTTAGCTGACTTCTTTCCACATGACTCTCTCTACGCTGACCCTCCCTCCTGATCATCACCACATAGCATCCCCTTATTACCTCAGTAACATCCTTTGTGGTCTTCTAGTTGAAAAGAAAACTCTAGACACAACAATATGCCAGAAGAGATGATGTCACTCAAAATCCCAAGTCCATTATTGGAAAAAAGGAAGGAGGGGGGGGGGGGGGGGGGGGGGGGGGTGGGGCAGGCGCGGGTGGCAGGCATCTAATTTTTTGTGTAACATAAAACTGTATACACTTTCAACAACTCACATCCTCTTGCATGGTTGTTAAGAAGATGGAGGAAACAAAAGTTTCTTTTGGAATCCTATGACAGAGTCAAATCCCAAACCCAAGAAGCATGCAACACAAAATTTTACCCTCTTAATCTCTGTTGTCTTGGCAACAGAATGGATCTAGGCTGCCATGTTCTACTGTAGTCTTTTTTTCTAATCATAATGTTTTATCGAAGTTCCTTGACACCATTTTCTACCAGAAAAGAAACAAATTCTTGAAAGTTGAAAGGCACTTTTGATCCTATTGTTTAAAACATGAACTTCAGCATGTGATGAAAGCTACCTGATCAAAATCTCTCCAAGGTTTCCAGTGAACTGTCCATCAATGTATTCTTCACTGTTGGCCAGCTGTAGAAAAAGATTCCCATGAATTATGAAACATCACCAACTATCAGTATATACACAAACACTGACAAAGCTTAGCAGCCAGTTTGGTAGCAGAAACAAAACATGCTTTCAGTTTTTGAAAACTGAAAAAAAAGAAAAAAAAAAGTGAAAATGGCATTGGAGACATGGCCATGGACATGTTTTCAAAAACTTATTTTACATTCAAATTGGATCGATTTTACAAACTCATGTTTCAAAGGAAACAATGCAAGCACTTTATAAATTAAAAATGATCCAACAAACAAACATGTTCTGGCTTTAAGACATTTTCATTTTCCCCACCAAACAGGCACTGAAATATCTCATTGTAAGATAATCCCCAAATCAAAATTAAATTTTGACAACTACCACTACATTGGGAGCTTGGGAAACTCAAGATAAAAATAGCCTAAACAAAATTAGAAAAAAATGAAGTGGTTTTTGAGGAAGCACCTGCAAGTTCATGTATGAATCCACTGATACGAGATAACCTAAAAAAACCCAAGAAAATGTTAAGAAAAAAAATAATCATAGATTTCAATTGAACCACAGACGAAAGCGGGAGAATTTACCTTTGTACTCCATTCCCCACTTGAGTTTGACAATGACAGGCTTCCCAGTCAAGTTATTCAAGAAGGGCTTAGGGTTCAGTGGTACGGTCTG